>NW_006793488.1:2616055-2668712 GCF_000442215.2 Lipotes vexillifer | reverse complement strand
TTCCTGGGTCTGCAGCTGCATCATTTCACTTTCTGCCTCTATCATCACGTGGCTTCTCCCTCTGTGTCTTCCCGACATCTTCTTAGAAGGACACCAGGCCTATCAAGGTCCTACCCTTCCCCAGTATGACCTCATCTTACTGAGCCAGTGGGGCTTAAGCCTTCAACACATCTTTCTGGAGGACATAATTCAACTCCTAATACCAACCAAAACAGGTGATAACTCTCCTTGGAAGAGTTGGCCTGCCAGCATATCAAGCTGGTTGCATGGGATTGGTGTGGGGTATGGCCATGTGTTGTGACAAAGAAAGGTCTCTCTAGCCACCTGATGACCCCACCCTGCTCTCTCAATCACTCAATACCTTCCCTTCAGGGCCCTCCTACTCACCTACTCCTCCTCTGCTCTTACCTGTTGCCTGTTAACACCTATCCCCTCTCACTCTGTTCTTACCTCCAGCACAGCTTCCTAACCCCCTGCCTCTTCTCAGTTCCACTCCATATCCATCTGCCCCATGGATGAAGAGCCTGTGGCCTCACTAGCCCATCATTCTTTGACCAGCTCCATCCTGTTCTCATTCAGCTAATCTGAGCCTCCTATTCAACTCATCTGCCTAAACTTTGCTAAAGTTGGGTTGTGGAAACCTCATGTGAGATTCTCATGCCTTATATCCATCTTCTGATGGCTTATTTTCCTACTTCCATGGGGAAATTTTCCAAAACTCCTAATGCGAACTACCATCAGACTCAAGATTCCACGAGGGATGTGGGGAGCAGGAAAAGAGAGAGAGAGTTAAGACTTAGAAATTCAGCATCTGCCCATCAACCCCACACCCTGGCTTTCCATTCTTCCCAGACAGCCACCACCTTTGAGCAGTAAACCATTTGTTTAATCACTTTGCTTTTTCCTGACTGCTAGCAATGAAATGCTGCACTCTCTAAAATAATTTCCTGACTATTTGCTAAGATTCATCTCTGACATTTCATTAAATATGATCATTTAACTGTACAAGTACAAATGCATTTTTAATTTAGCTTACTGCAGATATTACAGATGTGGGGAAATGAATTCACATTGCTCTAGGACAAATATATCATTCACACATGCATGCGACAAAAGAACAAATTATTAAAAATTACTGAAACTTCCACGAAGATTTATATTTAACTTTCCCATTTTCAACCTCTGTGTGACTGTGAAAACAGATAGCATGTCACTCTGTCAGCCATGATTCTATGAAGAATGTGTGGGTGATCCCATAAGGATCTCCATCAATAGCCTTGTCTCTGTCATTGACACTCTGTGGCAGGAAAAGAGATGCAGACGGTTTCAAATGCAAAGTTAGGAGGTTAGCAGTCTTATCACTGAAGCAGTAGGTAATGTGCCTGCCCTGCAAAAGCAAAACAGCAATAGGATGTGTGTCTTCTCTGCCATGTGCTGTAAAGCCCATCATAACAAATGCCAAAGTTTTATTTAATAGGAAAGTGCTCAGATGTGAACTGACATTCTTGAATGTCTTCTTGGGATCTATTGTCATTGAATTCAAAGCTGACTGACTGAGGAAAGAAGGAGCTTGGTTTGGGGCCTTGAGCTATGAAATCAAGAACTTACGAGTCATGAGCTAGCACTATCTCATAGGGTGTCAGGTGTTCCCACAGAATGTCCTTTTATTACTGTGGAAAGAAATAGGCTCCTTTTCAAAAATCTTTATGATATGTTTTAGACAGAGGACAAAAGCAAAATAATAGAGGTTTGAAGCAGTTACCTAGAAGAAAATTTATCTCCAAAGTGGAAGTGAAAAGCTTGTTATTTCCAGATATCAAGAAACTAAAAGAATTCAAATATCCTTCACACTTAAGACACCAATATAATAAAAATAGTAGTGTCCAAGACATCTACTAATTACTTTCCAAGTCATCTACTAGTGATAAGATTTGAGGTTTGGATGGGACCTTGGACATCATGTGGATTATACCAAATTCAGTTAGTGTACAAGCAAGAAAAAAGAGGCTCAAATAATTCACATAGACACATACGAAATTGGTGGCCAAACACAAACTAAAAGCCAAGGCACCCAATTTCTGGTCATCACGTGATCCTCAAGGAATTTCTAAAGGCCAGGTAGGCAGGGAATGTAAGCCTCCCCGCTATGAGGATATTAGCAAGCTGAGCAATTAGCCATCAGCTGAATGACCTGCGGCTCACCTGCCCACATGGGCAGGGATACGAAGGGTTAAGTGACCATAGGGCGTTAGAGGAATTTGCTTCATCAGACCTGTGGGAAAAAAAAATCTAATCTCACAGACCTCCGCAATCCCAGTTTAAGCACTCTGTTAGCTGATGTCTCTGATGGTTAATTTTAAGTGTCGATTTGACTTTGGGGCATCCAATATGTCATGGGGTGCCCAAGTATTCGGTCAAACATTATTCCGGGTGTGTCTGTGCTCATCCAACCAGGTGGCAGCCTGAATAGACAAAAAGGTTGACCCTCCTCTGAGTTACAGGGAATTCCTCCTGCCTGGCTGCCTTTGAACCAGGACATTGGCTTTTTCCTGCCTTCAAACTCAAAGTGAAATATGGGCTCTTCCTTCAGTCTCAGCCTAGAACTTCATCATTGGCTCTCCTGCAACTCCAGCTTGGCAACGGCAGATTTTAGGACTTATTCCTATAATCCCATGAGCCAATCCCTTATGATAAATCTTTTTCTCTATGGAAATGCATCCCATTGGTTCTGTCTCTCTGGAGAAACAACAATGTCCCTGTAATCTTTTTTTTTTTTTTAATATTTATTTATTTATTTGGCTGTGCCAGACTTTAGCTGCAGCATGTGGGATCTTTAGTTACAGCATGCAGGATCTTTAGATGTGACATGTGAGATCTAGTTCCCTGACCAGGGATCGAACCTGGGCCCCCTGCATTGGGAGTGTGGAGTCTTAGCCACTAGACCACCAGGGGAGAACCCTGGCATCTTTAAATTTCACATCTTTTATAATTGCTTTTTTTTTAAACATCTTTATTGGAGTATAATTGCTTTACAACGGTGTGTTAGTTTCTGCTTTATAATTGCTTTTTTAAAATTTTCAACTCAGGAGAAACTTTAACTCAGGCAAACATTGTAGACACCCAAAGCCCAAAAGCAGTTTCAGAAATAGAAAACTTGCATGCCAGAGTTATTGGATGATGGTTCTAAAATTGATGCCACATAAATATCACACATAAAAATCTTCTCACTGTGTCACAATAAGAAGGCTGTCATTTCCAGGCTCAGTTTACCGTGAAGCTGACCATCGCAATCATCTTCTTTTCCCAACAGAGGTGGTTTTGAAATATCACAGTGAGTGATCATACCACTTGCAGGATGCCTGGCACTGCTTCAGTCATTCACATTTCGTTTGGACTTTCTTCTGATGAACCAAATGTCCTCCCTCACCAAGCTGTGATGGGGGATGTTTCTAGGCACAGTGTGTTAAAATACAATTGGGGAGAGGTGGTGGCCCCCGAGTTCTCTGACTTTTGAGTGGTGGCAGCATTGCCTTGATGCGTGATGAAGCAATTAGGCCAGCCAATAAGTGCTCTAATTCCTGTGATCCAGGCTTGTAAAATCCCACCATTTAAAAGCATTATTATTCTGCTTACAAGTGACGGCATTGAGTGAGACTGTATGCCTGTGAGGACTCTGCTCATCCACAGTGAGGGGGAAAGCCCCGCGTACCGCAAAAAAAAAAAAAAAAGAGGTAACTATTTTCTTTTCAGGAAAGAAAAATAATAACAATGACAAAAATAATAATAAAGAATCCAATTCCAATTTGCATCTCAGTTTTCCTCAAATCTTTTTTTTTTTCATTGAAGCAGAGTTGATTAACAATGTTGTGTTAGTTTCTGGTGTACAGCAAAGGGATTCATTTATATATACATATAGATTTTCTTTTTCAGATTCTTTTCCATTATAGGTTATTAAAGGCATTGACTCTAGTTCCCTGTGCTATACAATATGACCTTGTTGTTTAGGTAAAAGGTAACAATTAAATGCTATTGCTGGGCCACAAATAAGAGATGTGCCCACTGAGTTCTACAGTGTGTTGGTACTTATGATAGACAGAAATCATCAGGAGAAGAAAAAATTTTCACTTACCCCGGTCAAGTCAAATACCTTGTCATGTATCCAGGGCTACTTTTGATCACCAAAGAAATGACTGGCCCAGTCTTCTCATGACTGTTGTCCGGGAATCAGCCAAACAAAATAGTCCTACTTTCATAAAAATTACTAAGATAATTTTTTTTCTTTTTTTTTTTTTTTGCGGTACACGGGCCTCTCACTGTTGTGGCCTCTCACGTTGCGGAGCACAGGCTCCGGATGCGCAGGCTCGGCGGCCATGGTTCACGGGCCCAGCTGCTCCGCGGCATGTGGGATCTTCCGGGACCGGGGCACGAACCCGTGTCCCCTGCATCGGCAGGCGGACTCTCAACCACTGCGCCACCAGGGAAGCCCCCCTACTAAGATCATTTTAATACAGGTGTTAGTACAGCTGAAATACCCTAGCGAGCAAGACATCTGTTTTCCTTTTCTAAAGTAATGCCTAATATAGTGTCCCAACTCTTCCCTAATTCTCTCTCTGACAGACTGGAGGAGGGGGGTAAAAACATTCTCCTGACCTGCTCTGGAAGAAGTACACAGCATTTGTAGCTTTGCTTCACTTCTCATATTTTTTTAAGAAGTGTTATATGTAATAGCAACGTTCCAATTATTTTTGCAATCCAAGCTCTTATTTATTCTTCACCCAAAAGTTCATATTTTAGTTTAACATATGTGTGAATCTTAGTTGCCTTAAGTTGAATGACTTAGAGAGGCAAGACTGTGTACCTTTAATTCCATTTTTATGGTATTCTCATGCCACTTCACATACACACAGGTACCTAACGGCAGTGAAAACAGGGAGAATGCTGGTGAAGATGATGCTGGTGAAGATGATGAAGATGATGAGGATGATGAGGACGGTGGGGATGAAAATGCTGACAAGGTTCACGGTGATGAATGATCAATTCTTCCTCTCCAACGTCTTCCACAAGCCATTTTTCTATGGCCTTCAAATGTCTTTCCTCCTCGGTGACACCAAGTTTCTCTAAAAGGCTTTAACTGGCCCTTCAGGATGATTTGGGATGAAAGAAAAGGAGAAGTTTTCCATAGCTCAGAAAAACTCTTGCATTATCGCAAGGAAGTTTGTCAATCAAACATCAGGTGGGGTAAAAGAGAAATTGCAGAAAAAAGATAAATCGTAACAAGCCTCAGATGACCTCCTCTGAGTAGAAGGACTGTTAAAATAGAACAGAGACATAAAGGTAAGAAAGTTAGGTTTTGCCAGTAAGTGTTCGAAACTTGAGTGTATCTGCGGAGATGCTGAAGACACCGTCCGACAACAATGCTCTTGGTCTGAGAAGGCAGGGCTGGGCTACCGCTTCCCATCAGGCTGGCCAGAGCTGATTAGCCATGACAGGCAGCTCTGAATAATTGCTCTAATTGCTTCAGTGAGCCCTTTACCTCGTCCTAAGAAAGAAATCATGCCTCAGCCAGCTTCAGAGGCCAGACACCCCTAACCTGACATCCCTAACAAAGATGCGTTTATTTCCATGGAAGCATTATTTGATGTTGTTCATCAGAAGCAGAGATGCGAGAGTTCAACCGAGACCTCAAAGTTGGCCCTAAATAAGGGCCTTGTTAAATGGCTTGGGAGTTTGTTTTTGCAGGTTGACTTGATGTGATGACCAGTTAGTGGAGACTTGTAATCCCAAGAAGGGCAAACATATGTCACCCTGAATTGGGTTGCGGATTCCACTCTCCCAGAGAGCAGGAGATAATGAGCGCCGTGTGTCATCAAAACTTTTCATGTCAACTGTAGAACACTTTCTCTCTAAATAGGAAACTGTCAGATCCGCTTAAAGCCATGAGTGACAGGGACCTCTTTCCAGCCTATACCTTCTCATTGGAGATGCCAACTTACTTTAAACGGCTAAGTGGTGAGAGGCTTCACTTGAGTCTTGGTCTCCTATGCATTCGTTTGTTTTGCTGCAAAATGAAACATAAATGATAAAACTTCTCAACCCCTGAGGAAATTTTCTGTGGCCTTCCCTAATACTTGAGCATTTTTACCTCACTACTCAGATAATTTCTACAGAAGACAAAATAATTTATTCTGAGTCTAAGCAATGCATTACCCTAACTGTCCATCTAATGGCAAGGAATTTTCATGAAAGGAAGCATTGCATAAAAATCTCTGTAATGGGGCTTCCCTGGTGGTGCAGTGGTTGAGGGTCCGCCTGCCAATGCAGGGGACACGGGTTCGTGCCCTGGTCTGGGAGGATCCCACGTGCCGCGGAGCGGCTGGGCCCGTGAGCCATGGCCGCTGAGCCTGCGCGTCCGGAGCCTGTGCTCCACAACGGGAGAGGCCAACGCAGTGAGAGGCCCGTGTACTGCAAAAAAAAAAAAAAAAAAAAAAGAAATCTCTGTAATGTGTTAGAGACTACAGGAGCTCAAAGAAGTCAATCAAAGTAATCTTTTTGTGTAATGAGATCACCCGTCCATTCACCAATGTGCAGACTTCTCTTTATTATGGAATTTAGCATATCTTGTTCAAGATAATTATTTTTGTACCAGTGCCACTACATGAATTTGAGGTCCAAGAGGGCTGGAACCAGTTTGCTCACTGTATAATCCTAGTGCTTATCCTAGTACCTGGCAATTAGTTAAATTAACAATAAACTAAAGTTGTGCTTTTGAACTAATTTTCTTATTATATTGATACCATTCCTTTACTCTTTTTTATTCTCTTTCTTTCTCCCTTCCTTTTTTCCATTCTTCATTCACTCTATTGCATTTACTATGAGGCTAACGTAAGATTTTCCTTGAGTATGTCAGAGAGAAAAAGTGAAAGAGAATGGATATTTATTGAGGTACTTACTATATGTTTGGTGGGTGCTAATTTTTTTCCACACAGTATCTCATTCAGCACTCACAAAAAATACTAAGAGGCAGCTAATATTATCTCAACTGAGGAACTGGGGCTCAAAAAAAGTAGGGACTTTCCCCTACGCCTATTCAAACTCCAAATTGCATAAGCTTTTTCCTGTACAAAACTGCTAGAAAAAAATAGGAAAGTTGTTCAACTGGAGTAAGGTAGAACATCTTCTAAAAATGTTTCAAAACTTCACCTTGATGCCAACCAACCTGAGAACTGAGTACAAGCTGATCACACACCCTACAGTCCCCTCCCTCACACTGCCTTTAAAAACCTTCCCTGTATATAAATAACTGAATCAATTTGCTGTTCACCTGAAACTAACACAATATTGTTAATCAACTATACTCCAATATAAAATAAAAAGTTAAAAAAACAAAGAAACAAACCTTCCCTGAACCCTCCTACACTGTTGGTGGGAATGTAAATTGGTGCAGTCACTATGGAAAACAGTATGCTGTTTCCTCAAAAAACTAAAAACAGAATTACTATATGATCCAGCAATCCCAGTCCTGGGCATATAACCAGACAAAACTATAATCAAAAAGATACATGGGGCTTCCCTGGTGGCGCAGTGGTTGAGAGTCCGCCTGCCGATGCAGGAGACACGGGTTCGTGCCCCCGTCCGGGAGGATCCCACATGCCGCAGAGTGGCTGGGCCCGTGAGCCGTGGCCACTGGGCCCGTGTGTCTGGAGCCTGTGCTCCGCAGCGGGAGAGGCCACAGCAGTGAGAGGCCCGCGTACCACAAAAAAAGAAAAAAAAAAGATACATGCACCCCAATGTTCATTGCAGCAATATTTACAATAGCCAAGACATGGAAACAACCTAAATGTCCATTGATGGATGAATGGATAAAGAAGATGTGGTATACATATTCAATGGAATATCACTAAGCCATAAAAAAGAATGAAATAATGCCATTTGCAGCAACATGGATGGACTTAGAGATTATCATACTAAGTGAAGTAAGTCAGACAGAGAAAGACAAATACCCCATGATATCACTTATATGTGGAATCTAAAACAAGACACAAATGAACATATCTACGAAAGAGAAACAGACGGAAAGAAAACACTCCCCAGCAGGGTGTTAGCAAAGGGAAGTGAGGGCAGGGAGAACCTTAATTTGGATCTTGTTTTAGAGAACAGACTTGTGATTGCCACGGGGTGGTGGAGGTGAGGAAGGGAAGGACTGGGAGTTTGGGTTAGCAGATGCAAAGTAGTAACCGAAAAAACCCCAAATCTTCCCTCAAAGCCATGAGGGAGTTTGGGTCTTTAGAGCATGAGCTGCCCATTCTCCTTGCATGGCTCCCTACAGTAAACACTGTACTCTCCTTTATCACAACCTGGTGTCAGTAGATTGGCTTTGCTGTGTGTCCAGCAAGTGGACCCAAATCCAGGTTGCACGGGGCTGTGTGTTCACTGTGGCCGGCATGACAAGATTGCTTCCCAGTTGAACGTGGTCAGGTCTCAGATCCCACTGGAGAATTTGGTTGACAATCTGACAGTTATCTCAAGAAAAGGACATTAAAAAACATAAACTGACATGAAGTAATTGCATTTTTTCTTCAGCACAGAAAGACTGTCTGGAAACCCCCTGCAGCAGCAAGACACAAAAGTAACATGAGCTTGTGTTTCTACATAAACCAACACCTTTTCATCAGGATTTTACTCCAGTCAGTGCCCAGTGCTCTGACTTCTACGCTGTGTCACGGGGAGAATGCACAATGTCATAAGCCACTCCAACAGGGAATCTGATGAATTGATTGCAAGACATTCTGCCTTTTGAAGGTAGCAGTTGGCTGTATTCATCTATGGATGAGAACCCTAGGCAAATTCCATTAACGTTTGAAATGATATTAATGTACCTTCTGTGCATACATTGAGTGGCTAAAGCTGATTGAGTTCAGCAAGAATCTAGAAAGTTTGGACCCTCACTTATAATTCATATGCCATGACCGTGCAGGGTTTTCGTTTTTTATTTTTTTTATGTATAGACCCAGTATTCACAAACTGCTTCAAATAGATCAGCAATAATAAATAAATAAACAAATAAATTAAATGTCTAAAAATTTGGAAAGTGGAAAGCAAGCTCTCTAGGGGAAAACATGTTTCTCTATGAGATGGGAAAGATGATTCTTTGGGGGCTATGTTTCCATTTCATACTTAACTATAAACCTCCCTCTAAAGAACTTAAAGAAAACATTCAATCTCCCTTATAAATCTAGGTAATTATAAGTAACATGTAGCAGTAAATGTCATTCCTCTAATTTATTTGTTTACTTACTGGGACTAGTGATGTTTGCAGGAAAGACAACTAAGCCTTTCTCCTTAGCATAAAGAATCATGATCCAAAATCCTCTTTTCTGATTCTTTCAGCATCAAATGTTTTGGCCTCTTTTGTGTCTGCCTTCTCTATTTTTCTGATCAAAGTACCAGTTGTGCAGACCTTGCTTTATAAACTTACAATTACTGCTATCGTAGGAACTACACCCATATCACATGATCAAAGCCCATTTCCTTAGCTGCTACTGCCTTCAATAGCTATTCCACCAGCATTCTAGAGACAAAACAACATAGCATGTTACTATGCATAAAATAGATAACTAATGAGAACCTACTGCATAGCACAGGGAACTCTACTCAGTGCTCTGTGGTGACCTAAACGGAAAGGAAATCCAAAAAAGAGGGGATCTATGTACACGTATAGCTGTTTCACTTTGCTGTAAAGTATAAACTAACACAACATTGTAATGCAACTATACATGTAATGCAACTCCAATAAAAATTAATTTTAAAAAATAAAATAAAATAATTTAGAAAAACAGCATAGCATGAGGATGCATGCAGAGGAACAAAAGAGCACGAATTATCAATAAGAAGGAAGCATTTTATAATCACTACCGAGAACCAACTCATATAAGATAGTAACGAATAACATGCAGGGAATTTTAACTAACAGGAATCCAGAGCATACTGATACAAATAGATGCCAGAATCTAAATATTACAACTCCTTAAATAGGACAAATATATTGATACATTGCTACTCTAAAAAAAAAAGATTTTGTTTGCTTGAGTTTTGCAGACGTTTACTGAACTTTCTATTCAGTGTCACGAAATGTCATAATTGTGTCCTCCAAGCTCCTGTAAACTGGATTCAGTGATTCCCACTCACATCTTGCACAGAACTTGTAATCAGATCAGCTCAAGTTGATAAGCATCTTAAAGCAAATTGTCCAGGTGCTAAATTCATCTCAATCTATTTCTTGCAAAGCAATGAATTAATGCATCTTGTTGGGGGCTTCTTAACATGTCTCCCACTGAGCTTAATGAGGATGAGATAAAAAGTTGGAGAAGGGAGACAGATGGGGCCAAATACAAGAAGAGATCTGAGGGAAGTTCCTGGGGACAGATCTCTGGCTGGAGAAAGCCATCTCTCCTTTTTCTCCTGGCTGCCTTCTTATCCTCAGTTTTCTTATCTTACCTAAAAGCCTGGGAAGCATCCATTTCCACCCAGAAATCACTTGGATGCCAAAAAAACAAATTAATTATGTTTTCAGGTTTTCCATTTCTATGGAAAGTTGAGATATTTTTAAATCCCATGTTTGGTATAATATTATTTTATGACGTAATAGACATATTCATCAGACCAGGTTATACTGGGTAACAAACTATCCCCCAAACCTCAGTGTCTTGAAGTATCAAATGTGCCTTGTGATCATTTTTATTGTCCAAAACATGTCACATGAACATGGGGAAATTATGATTTCACCCCCAGAAGGGCTGTGCATATTTGTATACAATAATAAGATCTACAACAGTGATGGACCACTTGACAAAATTTTAAATGTATGTGTTTTAATCTAAGTTACTAACTCATTGAGATTTTTTTGGTGTCATAATTTATTTTTTAATGGAGTGTGGGTAGGAAAGAATCCATAGAATATACAGAATTTCTCATTAAGTTAAAATAGCATGGCTTTGAGAGAAAATTTTAGTGTATATTAGCGATTTCTATTTTTTAAGAAAAAAAAAGCAAGTCTGCATAATGATCTTGGGTGCCCACTTATGGCATAAAAAGAGGATTTTGCCCTGCTAGTTGTATCTTTCTTCTAACAAATACCTAGACGACTGTAATAGACCCCTCTCATCCATCCTCTGCAGCACAGCTGAGTCACCTGCTCAAAAGGCAATCTGACTGGATCATTCCTCTGCTTACAAACTTCCGGTGGCTTCCCATTGACCGGCTGCAGTTACCATGGTTACTGTGGTTTCTCCAGCCCTTCTGATGTGGTCCCAGCTTCCTCCTCAGCCTCATCTTTTGATGCTTCCAGCTCCACCTATGCACACCTTACCCCTACTTTAGTTTCTCAAATAAGCCTGCCACTGGGCCCCTCATATGCTGTTCCTCGCCTGAAACACACACTCCTCCTTTCCACCCCCAACTCTCAAAACCCTCTCTGCCTTGGCCTGGCCGACTCCTTCCTACACATCCTTCAGGTTGTAGTTTGAGAGAAACTTTCCACAGGAAGCCTTTCTCAGGAGCCGGAGACTAGGTTCAGAGCCTCTGGTTTACATACCTCTAGCACTTGGTAATAAGTGCTCTACCACGGCACTTATTACAAGTTAGGCCAATTGCTTGTTTAATTATTCAGCTCCTTCAACAGACTCTTAGGTGAAAGTACTGACAGAACCAATGGCCCATGCAGGTCTGGGGTCAGTTCAAAGAGATCTCAGAATTCAGGGACCACAGCATCCCCCAGCAGGCACTGGGAGGATGCCTGAGACCCATGTGGGACCTAGCATACTTCAGCAGATCCCTCTCAAGGTAAAAAGTGACCAAGGAGTGGACGTCTCAGCTCCCAAGAGGATTCATGAGCTTTTCCCTTCATTCAGATGCCATCCTGAGCAGAGTGAGTGGGAAGAAGTCCATCAAAGGTCACTGTCTGAAGGGCCATATACCATCTTGGCCTTCGTCATATATACCCCCAGCACCAAGCACAGACCTGGGGCGTGGTCCTCAGTAACTCTTTGTTAAATGACTGACCCTATGAATAAACATCGCGTGACAGGGCTTCCCTGGTGGCGCAGTGGCTGAGAGTCCGCCTGCCGACGCAGGGGACACGGATGGGTTCGTGCCCCAGTCCAGGAAGACCCCACATGCCATGGAGCTGCTAGGCCAGTGAGCCGTGGCCACTGGGCCTGCGCGACCAAAGCCTGTTCTCCGCAACGGGAGAGGCCACAACAGTGAGAGGCCCGCATTCGGCAAAAAAAAAAAAAAAAAAAAAAAAAAAATGGAGTAGCAATTCTCATGAGACAAAACAGACTTCAAAATAAAAACTATTACAAGAGACAAAGAAGCAAAAAAAAAAAATCAGGTGACAATTGTCAAACCCCTATGAAATACGCAGGGCATGTATCATTTGGCCAACGAGGAAACTGAGCATGAAAGAAGTTAAGGGATTGCCCCAAAGTCACAAAGGACAAAAATACAGGGGCTCCTGGTTACTCCTGCAAACCAATTCTGTCCAGCTGGGTGTCTCTCTTAACAGACTGAATGTTTATATCCTCTCAAAATTCTTATGCTGAAGCTCTAACCCCCCATGTGATGGTATTTAGAGGTGGGGCCCTTGGGAGATAATTAGGTTTAGATGAGATCATGAGAGTGGCGTTCCCATGATAGAATTAATGATCAGAACTAACTCTCTCTCTCCATCTCTCTGTCTGTCTGTCTGTCTGTCTCTCTCTCTCTCTTTCTCTCCCTGCCATGTGAGGAGATGACAAGTAGGCGGCCTTTTCCAAGCCAGGAAAAGGACCCTCCTTACCAGAAAGTAACCAAACCTGCAGCATTTAGACTTCCCAGCCTCCAGAACTGCAAAAAATAAATGTCTGTTGTTTTTTAAGCCACCCTCCTATGGTATTTCGTTATAGCAGCCTGAGCTAACTAATCCAGCCTTCAAGTTTACCTTTAATTTACTTGAGTTGTTTATCAACACGTCATATAGCACCATATTTCATAGAATCTAAAACATTATCTATTGGCAACATGCACCTGTACTTCCAATTCCGCTGGGACACAATGCTTCCTTATCACATACAAAATCATTTTTTGCTCATTAACAGAGCTTTTTTAGACAGAACTAGGCATAGATTTCATCATGGATCCCCTTTGCCCAAACATTTTTAAGAAGTGAAATAAATCAGTTAAGATTTTCCTAAAACTGGGACTTCCCTGGTGGCACAGTGGTTAAGGATCTGCTTGCCAAGGCAGGGGACATGGGTTCGAGCCCTGATCCCGGAAGATCCCACATGCCGCAGAGCAACTAAGCCCGTGCACCACAACTGCTGAGCCTGCGCTCTAGAGCCCGTGAGCCACAACTACTGAAGCCCATGTGCCACAACTACTGAAGCCCGTGCGCCTAGAGCCCGTGATCTGCAACAAGAGAAGCCACCGCCGTGAGAAGCCTGCACACCGCAATGAACAGTAGCCCCCGCTCACCGCAACGAGAGAAACCCTGCGTGCGGCAATGAAGACCCAACACAGCCAAAACAAAAACGAAAACAAAACAGAAAAAAAAGAAGAGTTACAGTGAACTGGTTTTTCTTCCTTTTATTTATCTGTACTTTATAAATT
This sequence comes from Lipotes vexillifer, assembly GCF_000442215.2. NCBI lineage: Eukaryota > Metazoa > Chordata > Mammalia > Artiodactyla > Lipotidae > Lipotes > Lipotes vexillifer. Next base: position 2,655,068 of record NW_006793488.1, on the reverse strand, counting down.
TTTAACATGACATTATTATGCCATTAATTTTATAATAAAAGTATAATATCTGCACATTTGCTTTATTTTTATGTAGTCAAAGGCTAAAGCTATCCATACTGCAGAGGAAAAGCCAAATAATTCAATTATTTTTGCATTAACCTTATTTTCAATAATTTAACTTTTAAAGTGTCTTGATATAAGGTTGCTTAAAAATGCTATCTACAGCCTGAGGATTCATGGAAGGAGACCACGTTAAGGTACTTTGGGATCCTCTCTGCAGCCGAGGCCTGGGCCCTGGCTCTTGTGGGCTTGGGCAGACTTTGTTCTCCCAGGCTCCGTGGTCTTCAGGGAGGCTCCCTGGACATCCCCAAATTCTCTATCATCTCATGGTTCTGAAGAGGGGAACTACAGGCCATCAGTGAGTCTATCCCATGCTATTCAAAAAGGCATAAGGAAGCTAAGGAAATTGGGGGATATATTTCAGTCAAATAAATCAGCATCCCAGACTGCTCAACTTCAATCTAGACCAGGGAGTGGGTGGAAGGGGTGTTATGGGCTGAATCATGTCCGCCTCCAAATCACATGTCGAAGTCCTAACCCCGAGAGCCTCCGAATGTGATTGCATTTGGAGGTAGGATCTTTAAAGGTGATTAAATTAAAATGAGCCCTTTAGGGTGGGTCCTAATCCAATCTGACTAATGTCCTTATAAGAAAAGGAAATTTAGACATAAAGGCAGACACCAGGGATGCACCCATGCACAGAGGGATGGCCGTGTGAGGACACAGAGAGAAGACAACTGTCTACAAGCTGAGGAGGAGAGAAGTCTCAGAAGGAAGCAATCCTGCCGACACCTGCCAACACCTTGATCTTGAACTTCTAGCCTCCAGAACTGTGAGAAAATAAATTTCTGTTGCTTAAGGAACCCAGTCTGATATTCTGTTATGGCAGCCGGAGCAGACCAATGCAGGGGGTACACAGTAAGTGACCCCGTGTCAGCAGGACTCTTAACACTTTATTTTTTGTTTGTTTTTAGCAACTTTATGCACTTTTATGACTCCAAATAAACTGCTTTGTATGTACATATATGTTTTTTAATTGCAGTATAGTTGATTTGCATTGTTTCTTGTTAATACAACCTTAAGCTCAGGAAGTTTCATCTGTGGCCTCTGAGAGCCTGTGCCTGATAGCAAGTGGTGGCGTAAGTGCCTTCTACCTACAGATGGTTCCAAGGTTCTTTTTTAGCTCTTACTCTTAACCTTCCCCCCCATACCACACCTCCAGGATTTGCTAAAACTTTGTGACCAAGAGACCGATTTGAAATCTCAAGTCCAGCTGGGACTCTGCGATGGCCCGAACAGATCAAGAGTAGGCACAGAAAAGGATACAGGGAATAGGAGGTCTAGGAAATACACCACCCAATTAATCCCATTTATAGATACTGTAGTTCTAAGTTAGTTGTACCTAAGAAAATGGAAGTGAAAGCTTATAGCACTGGAAAAAGAAACTGACGGATTATTAGCCTGACACTCACCATTTGCGAAACAGAGATAATAGATTCATTACCTCGAGTCCCGCCCCGCCCCCATCCTTAACAGTGCGGGTTTGATTACCCTCTTGCCTACAGGTAATTCTCCATCAAAATTAAATCTGTCAGCTAGTTCTCAATTTTATAAACTACACAGGCAGGGGGAGAGAGGAGGTTGGGCATAGGCTGGTGCTGGGTCTGAGGGAGGTTGTCTTTCCCCAGGCTGCCAGGACGCTAATCCAAAGTCCCTCTGAACCAACGATTTGGAAATACGCTTGCATTCATGGTCCCATAGTGACATCAGCTGGTCAGTTCCCAAACAACAGCCTAGCCAGGGAGGAACAGGCCTGAAAACAGTCATCTACAGCCAAGAATCACTGGGTAAATGTATTTTTTCAGCAGCTGCACAATAGCTAGATTTTCAAAGTGTCTTTTACAATGATTCTTCCAAATATGTAATATCGATAGCTGATGGTAAGTACAAATTTAGAAGTAAGCTTTCAGAAATGGGAGTTTAAAACCTTCCAGTGGCAACAAGTACGATAATCAACCCAAATAAATTATATGAATTTTGTAGATCATGAATGGATTTTAATTTTGAAATATAAGGTCGAAACCAAACACAGTTTGAGATGGATTCTCAGACAATATTAAGACGTAAAGTGACTTTTTTTGGAGAGTTACAGCTATGCCAATTAGCCCGGGGCCAGCACGAAGTACCAGAAAATTAACAATTCAGGAGAGTGGGCATAAGAAAATACAGTCAAGCCTATGTCAGTTAGACCTCTTTTGTTGGGTCTCCAGAAGGAGGGCTTTGGGTAGGGATTTCGGCATGGTGCTTATAGTTCTGTAACCCTGTGGTTTGCACTTTCTTTTAACAATACAGGAGATTCTGTGGTTGAAGCCAAACAAGAATGCAGGTATAGAAGATTGAGAAGGGGGTGAGGAAGGCTCTGAACATCATGCCTCTAATTCACAGTGGGGAGCAGAGCAGAGATGAAGAACTATTCTTGGGATCCACAGAGCACAGTTTGAAAGCAACGGTCTATAACCTAATGGTGTTCTGAAGAGGAGAAATCGGAGGACCAAATAGTAAACGAGATAATCTAGGCACTCGGGAAATGATTTCTTTCTTAATTCAAGGTTAACTCATTTTAAAGGTAAAGGAAATATTAATATATTGGTAAAGAAAGAATAAGAAGGTTGATTAAAACTGAAGAAGCCTTAAAAATTTAGATATTAGAATTAGATATTGGCTGTTGGAATGTATGATCATAAAAACACAACCAATTACTCAGCATTTCAAGTTGATTTGCTCACGTAGAGAAGCTCTTACGTGTAACTACTGCCCACAATAACAAAGATTTCTTACTCATTATCCATATCAGCTGTAGGTCAGCAGTTGTTCTATGTGCCTTGTTCGTTCGGATTCAGGCTGTAGAAATGCCCCATGTCTGGGGCACAGTAATTCTGTGGCAAAGAAAAGAGCTAAGACCAAACCATTCAATGGCTCTTGAAGCTTCCGCTCACATTTCATTGACCAAAATGAGTCAAACGTCCACCCCTGACATCAGTGGGGTAGAGAAGTATAATCCTCATGTAGGGAGGCACTGCAAGCCACATGGCTACAGACAGGGCTGAATAATGCTCTTATAGAGGGGGCAGAAAACAACCAGGGACAATAATACAATCGACCAGTCCACTAAACTCCCAGTGACTAGCACAATGTCTCGTACAAAGTAGATGCTCAATACATGATTAAAATAGCTTGTAAAATGACAGTGCTGGCCATGAATTTACATTAAATATAGATCAGTCCATCTTTTCTGCTGCAGAGTTTTTTTTCCTTGGAGTGTTAACACAGTGACTTCCACTTTGCTACCGTAAATATCCTACTAAGAATGAATCTCACCAACATCATGTTGAGCCAAAAAAGCCCAGATGCCAAAAAATACTAACAGGTGAATGGATAAAGAAATTGTGGTGCATCCAACCAGAGAACGACTACCAGCACTAAAAAGGAATGACCTAGTGGTACACACAACAGCATGGCTGAGTCTCAAAATAATTATGGGGAATGAAAGACCAAAAAAAGAGTACACTCTGTATGATTCCATTTATATAAAATTCTAGGAAATGCAAACTAATCTATGGTGACAGAAAGTGGTGGCCTAGGGAGAGGAGAGGTAGGGTTGGGGGAGAGGGTAGATAAGGGAACTTTGAAGGCGATGAACATGTTAATTATCTTGATTGTGGTCATGGTTTCATGGGTGTATTCATCTGTCAAAACCCATCAAATTGTACACTCCAAATATATGCAATCTACTGTACGTCAATTATGCCTCAATAAAGCATAGAAAGTACTTTTTAAAGCATGCTTACCAGGCTTCCCTGGTGGTGCGGTGGTTAAGAATCCGCCTGCCAATGCAGGGGACACGGGTTCGAGCCCTGATCCCGGAAGATCCCACATGCCGCAGAACAACTAAGCTCGTGTGCCACAACTACTGAGCCTGCGCTCTAGAGTCTGTGAGCCACAAGTACTGAGCCCGCGTGCTGCTACTACTGAAGCCCATGCACCCTAGAGCCCGTGCTCTGCAACAAAAGAAGCCACCACAATGAGAAGCCCGCACTGCAACGAAGAGTAGCCCCCGCTCGCCACAACTAGAGAGAGCCTGCGCACAGCAACGAAGACCCAATGTAGCCAAAAATAAGTAAATAAAATAAATAATTTTTTTTTTTTTTAAAAAGCGTGCTTACCTCATGATTTATATGAAGTTCAACCAGAGGCAAAACCAATCTCTGGTGGTTACTCTTAGGCTAGGTCCTGACTGGAAAGATTACAAAGGATTCAGGTGATGTTGCCTTGAGCTGGATGCAAGTCAGAGTTACACAGGTGTGTTCTATTGGTGAAATTTCACTGAGATGTATGTTTATGCCAGATGAGCTTTTCTGTAGGCAAGTTATATTGCAATAAAAAGTTTTTAAATGTGCCACTATTTTTAAAATACATACTGATCATCTTAACAGTATTAAAGAAGGCCATCCTCATAAACAATTTATGACAGAAAAATAATAGTTATGTGATTGCCTTATTTATCACCTCCTTTGGAAATTCGAGGGCTGTGAGTAGATTTTTGTCCTGCAAGTCTCCATGACTGAGGACAGACCACAGAGACTAGAGACTCGTAGACTGTAGACGCTGGGAGGGAGCAGTCACAGGGACAATGGGGGCAAGTGTCAACACAGTCACCACGAGACCAGTGTCTGTCCCCAAAAATGTGCCAACGCTGACGCTTCTGCTCTCTTTTGTGTCCCTAATTCTAATTACTCTTACCTTCATTGTCATCTTAGGCAGGGATGAAGGGAGATGCCACGTATACACACAAGGGCTTCACATGTACCCAAGAGCAAGCCAACTATGCCAAAGCCCCACCGATGGGATAACACGATTGCAGACAGCTGAGTGAAGATAAGAAATGAAAATTCCTATACATTTTTATGAACCCATCTTTTTCATTATTTATTTTTTTAAAAAAGAAAACCTTATTCCCATTGACTGATTACTTTAATGAATAAATATAATGTGCTGTCAATGGTTGGATGGTGGAAGTGGATTATATTTCCCTTGCTGGCAAGCTTGGTCTTAAATAAAAACAAATCGAAGTTTCAACAACCCTCTACCCCCCAAAAAAGAGAGAAAATCAGTCTGAGTTTCAAATGACTTTGATCTTTGTGTTTATTTTATAAATTACTACCTGGTCCCTATGAATGTCCCTATGGATAAAAAACAAATCCAAGTGTCTCAAATTGTGTGTTTAAGTAATTTTAAAAGACAAATTTTCAAAATGCCATTGATCTATGGTAAAAACTATTACTCTCTTCTCATGCATAAAACTTTAAGATTCCCCACTAGGCTCCATCTAATAAAAGAAAAATGAAAATAACCATAACCACTTATGATCACTATTTAAAATGTGAAAAAAAGAAGACAAAAAGAACGAACTGAAAATCCAATTCCACATCAAACAGCCACTCTACCCGTGCTGTGCTACAAAGTAGATAAATAAAGACCTGATCTGGGTACGAGAAAGTGGGGTGCTGCCCTAACTAAATCCTAGAACATATGCCAGTTTTCAGGACAGAGTGTTGGTAGAAGGCCTGAGGGCCTTCGAGAGACTGTTGGCAGAACCTTGATGATGGCCCCCAGGAGGCTGTTGGTGAGCTTAAAGGAAAAGAAAAATGTTCTAGGAAACTAGAGGAAAGGGGATCATTGTGATGCTGTAGCCGAAAATGTAGTAACACTCTTGTTGTGGGAATGTGGAAATAGAAAATGTACTTCTGAAAGGGATAATCTAGCTAAGGAGACTTCCAAGCATAGTATGGAAGGTGCCGCCGGCCTCTATTTGCTGCTACAGAAAAGGCGAGTAGAGAAATAAACTCAATAAACTAAAGAACTGCTAGATATAAAGGAACCAGGACTTGCTATAGGCTCAAAACTAAAACTCTTTCTCATTCCCAGCCTTTCCAGGTAGCAAACAGTGCTAAGATTAAGAAATACCTTTCAGACGAAGATCAAATCCAAAGTATGTCAAGAAAATATGGTCTAAAAATGAAGCCAAAGGTGTGATTGTAAAAGCTTTTGTTAAGATCTCAGAAGGCAGCACCCATTTCAAAAAGAAAAAAAAAAAGTCTAAGGGTCTTAAAGCCACTGTTCCTTGGCTGCTTTCCAGGGAATCTAAGCTGCAGAAGGGTTTATTCAAGAGATTTCAAGTGTTTCTTTTAGCTAATGGAATGGATTTCAAATCAATTCACCGAAAAACCTGTGAATTTTTAAAGTTACATTAGATTGAATTGAGAGCATAGACGGTACAATGTGAAATGATGCCTTCGAATGCTCAAATTTCTATGGTTAGAAACCAGATAGAGAAATTATTCAAACACGGGCCACATTTTAGGGAAAAGGAAGGGTATTTCAGAGGGTGGAGCAAAGAGCCGCAGTGAATCTTTCCCCGGTGTTCGAATAGAGCCCTAATCATGGAACTGCCAACACATGCCCAGCTGGACTTTGGAATTGTTACAAACCTGTAATTGCTGTGTGCCTTCACCTTTTTTGAACAGAAATGTCGATAATGGTTATCCCATGCCTATCCCATCGTTGGGTGTTGGCTAAGTGGGGTCCAGATAACTTAGTTCACAGGTCTTTCTGTCAAAAGGAACAGTTCTCAATGAGTTGTTCCAGAAGAATAATGTTCAAAAATCCTCATCTTCACCTGGACCAGATTGAAATGACGGGATACTGGACATTGACTTGGAGCCTAGTGTCATAATGGGATGATGCTTCCGGGCAAGTATAGTTTCCATGTAGGAAGGACTTGTATTGCTGTGACCAAAATGCAATCTGTGGAGACTCCAGCAGATTGCATTTTCCAAAAATAACTGCAGCAATAGTTTTAGTCCCACATGGTCTTCAGAACCTTGCAACTACTCTTCAAGAGGTAGAGTCTATTTCCCCTGCCCTTGAATTGGGGCAGCCTTGGTCAATAGAATGTGATGAAAGTGGTACTGTGAGGCTTCCGAGGCTTGGTAATTTTAGAAGGAAATTTTTCAAAGTATCATTGATCTGTATGAAAGCTACAACTCTCTTCTGATTCATAAAGCTTTATTTCCCCACTAATCCCCACCAGAAAAGTGAAAAAATTAAAACAACCATAATAATCTATGACCATCACTTGAAATGGGAAAAAGATAAAAATATAGAACTAAAAGTCCAATTCAGAACTAGATATCCACCATTTATCTGGCACTGGATAAGACGGGGTGTGCACAGATAAATGAGGAACAATCTCTGTCCTCAGGCAGTTTGTCTGATGGTGGGGTGGGGAGCACAGAATGTCAGCCTTCAGTAGAACACAGTGGAAGAAGAACTATAAAAGATCGCTGCATAAAACTCTTTAGATCTGAAATCAGAATACAAATAATTCATTTGTGGAGAAGATAAAAATTAGTTCCAGAGAGATTATATTTGAATTAAGTGTTGAAGGATGGGTAGGAATTTACCAGGTAGGCAAAAGTCATTCACATAAAGGCATTAAAATAATTAGGTCTAGGTTTTGCTATGTGTGTGACACGAAAACACAATTAGATCTAGGTTTCGCTGTGTGTAACTGGCTTAACAAAACAGATTTTTATTTCTCTCTCACACAGAGGCATCCAGAGCTGGTACAGCAACTCTGTAATCATCAGTGAGTCAGTCTTCTTCTGTCTTGTTTACCTGCCATCCTCAATGTGTGGCTTCCTCCTCATGGTACAAAATGGTTGTTGCAGCCCAAGCCATCACATCCACGTTCCAGCTGCAGAAGGAGAAAGGTCAGAGAAGGGCGAGCTCCTTCATATGACACTTTAACTTCAATCCCGCTAACCAGGTCTTGGCCTCACCTAGATGCATGAGAGACTGGGAAATGTAGTCTTTATTCTGGACAGTCATGAGCCTGTGTAACAATCAAAGGTTCTATTACTAAGGAAGAAGAGAGGAACAAATATTGGAAGATACTAGGAGTCCCTGCCACAGTTGTGGAGGCATTAAAGTGTATGACCCATGGAAAGAGCTGGGAGAAATTCAGCATCTTAAGAGCATAGAGGGTGTATATAGTGAGAAAGTGAAAATGTACACGGGCAGATGGGTGAGGACCACTCGATGCTGAGCCCCTGGCCAAGTTAGGGAATTTTAGAATGTTCTCTACACATTAAGGAGTCACATGGAGATGGTTAAGCAGATAAATGGCATGATTAGAGCATTGTTTTGGGAAGATAACTCTGGCAGCAGTGAGGTGATGGCTCTCAACCTGAAACACAGCAAATAGAGGTAGTCCAGGTGGAGTAGATGTCCATCACACGTGGCCAACTGGCATCTCTGAACACCCTCCCTGAATTTCGGTAATTTCCCTAATTTTGAGTTCTACATTCTGAAGGTGGAAGCTGGAAACTCTTAACCCAGATCCCCCGCTGGAGCTCTACGACCTGGATTCCGCTTATCAGCTACCTAAGCCTTGGGTTCAGAGCAAGCAACGTGAGCAGGCAGCTGTGCTGGGCACCCAGTCTTCTGGCAAGTGCAGGAGTAGAGGATCTGTATCTTCTAGGAGCAGAGGTGATGCAGTTTCAGCATCTAATCTCGAGCATTGTAGAAGCGAAATGGCATGCAGCGGAATTTCCAAAGTGAATTCTGCTTTTGACAAACACTCCTAACCAATATCATAGTTTCCCGATAAAAGGGAAAGACTCAGTTGGCAAGTGATCTTTTTCCTTTTGCCCTTCCTCCTACCTGGAATGCAGATGCAATGGAGATATGGCAGCCACCTTTCAACCATGAAGACAAGGCAATATGTTGGAATAACAGAACAGGAAAACAGAAAGAGCCTGGGCTTTTGGAGGCATGGTAGGGTGGCCATGTACTTCCATCAGCTGCTTGCAGACAGACTTCTTCTTATATGAGAGACTGAATCCCTGAAGAGAAATGGGCTGGTTGCAAGATGATAAATAGTCACTACTTTGCTGCCTTAGTTTTAGGGGATACTTGAGAGAGGGTGAGTCTACGTTGAACCAGAGAGAGAATGCCCTCCCTCCAAAGGGAGCAGCAGCTACTCAACTCCAGACACGTGTCCCCAAGCAGAAAAGGATGTTGAGTGTTGCCAGATTTTCCTGTTCTTAAAGGAAAGCCAGAAATCTGGATTTCTATGTAAAATTTCTTGATTTTACTTGTCGGCAACTAACTCAAGTTTTTGAAACTGTGTAGTTCAACATCGTGCTGGATGAACAAACACATCTATAGACTGAGGCAGATTCACTGGCTGCAAATTTGTGGCCCTGTTGTTTCAACTATACAGCTCACACTAGGATGAAAGTTTGGCCTTAGGAAATGGATAATTGTATTTGCTTTATCAATGACTCATCAAAAAAAAAATGGAGAATAAAGACGTGTAGTGGCCAACCTGGTGAGCATTGAACTTGGAGCCTTGGTATCTCCCTTGAACTACTCCCTGGAATTAGCGATGCAAAGCCAAAATGTACTGTCTTCCTGGAGCCCTTCCCCCTGGAATGGTGTTCTAGACTGAATAACTCAGACTCGGGGAAATATACTGGTCAGAAGAGAAGAACAAATCTCAGTGAATATAGGATGGGGTGTTCTGGAAGGTCGATGGACAGACACATCACGGAAGTTTAAAAGAGAGGGGCAACTTTGCGAAATTGTATAAATGTGCGGATGGAAGAAATGAGATGAAGATCTGGGAATATCCATGAGGGTATCCTGAGCATCCTTCTGGGATAGGGACCAGTTCTTGAACTAAATGAAACAGTCAAATTTGGAACATAATTGTAGGCTTCTTTCTCTTGTAATTCCCTGTAGTTGCCTTGACCCTTCAGGAGATGTGTAAGAAAACAAGGGCAGAAGTGAATGTGGAGCCTCTCAGTGCCAGGAGGCAGCTGCTGTCTTCAGGGAGTGTGCAGTGTCCCCTCCCGGCTCCCTGGACTGGAGTGATGTTGTCCATGGGAGCTCCTATCTGTGCACAGCAGTCACCTGCAAAGTCCCCAGCAGCTGGTCAGCCAAAATGCCACTGCCCAGGTAAAAAAAAAAAAATTCTTTACCCCTCCACAGGCACAAGGAGAGCAAGGGACACTTATCAAGGAATTGTAACCAGCAGAGAAATGAATAATAGTTGTCCACACCAAAGCTGGCAGAAGAGATGAAGAGTGTCAGTGGCCAAGAGGACAGCTCAGGAGGGGCACACAGCAAAATATTCTCTTTCAATTTATACGGAGAGAATGGCCCTTCAAGACAGGGAGGCTTAACGTTACCTATAAAATGGAATCGTGGGACCTCGGGCATTATCCAGTCCATCAGTTTCTACATCCATTTTTCACAATAGCACTTCTCTTCAAAAGAAATTGTATAATTGTTGAAACAGGGTGACCATTAATAGGGATTTATTATATTATTCTCTCTGCTTGTGTGTATGTTTGAAATTTTCCTTATGAACTCCTTTTAAAGAAAGAGTGCATTGAAATTTAAAATACGAAACAAATTGAATGCATGCAGTTTAAACACCACCAAATTATTCTGTCAATATTCTGCATACTTGCTAAGAATCATTTCCTAGGAATTCTTGGCAGATGATCTGTCATTGCTTAAATACCTACGATGACAAGGAGCACACTCACTTGGGACAGAGTTGGATGGCTCTGCTTGTGAGAAATAATGCTGAAGCTGATCCAAAATAGGACCCCTTATAACTTCAAATGAGAATCAGACAATTCCTCCACTAAGAAAGTATATTTATCCTTTTTGTTTTATTCAGTGTGGTTTCAAATAACTCCCCCTCCCAAACTGACACAGTTCGGTATTCAGTATCACAGTCATATATGCTACAAAGTCTGCTAGAGAGCTGCTAAGGGCTATGTTTTTCCATCCTCTGGGTTCAAAAAGATGTGAGCAAAATACTTAAGTAAAATTAAGATACCTACAGGCAAAACCTGACAAAGTGTTTCACACTGTGCTACATAATAGATTGAGATTCTTTTTTTTAATATCATGGCACTCCATATCTTCACCTACCTGTCAGCTCCACATCATTTGTTATTAATTTAACACCAGAGAGCCTGGAAAGAGCTTCAAGCTAGTGAGAGCACACAAATCAGAAGCAAAGACAGCAAACCTCCTTGGAGGTTCTTGTTCACAAACTAAACGGAGTTTAAAAAATGCCCCTCAGTTTGGAGGATGCTTGATATGAAATCAAACGAAATAGAAACATGAGTTTCAGTTGCCTAATTTAAACCAAAAACTGAAAATAGGGGCTCCCCCGGTGTCACAGTGGTTGAGAATCCGCCTGCCAAGGCAGAGAACACAGGTTCGAGCCCTGGTCCGGGAAGATCCCACATGCCGCGGAGCAGCTAAGCCCGTGAGCCACAACTACTGAGCCTGTGTGCCACAACTACTGAGCCTGCGTGCCACAACTACTGAAGCCCGCGCACCTAGAGCCTGTGCGCCGCAACAAGAGAAGCCTCCGCAATGAGAAGCCCGCGCACCGCAGCTAGAGAAAGCCTGCACACAGCAATGAAGACCCAACGCAGCCAAAAATAAATAAATAAAATTATTTAAAAAAAAAAAAAAAAAAAAACTGAAAATAATATATGGGCAGCCAGGTCATCTATGGAATTCTAAGCAGCACTGGAGGAGAAATTCTTCTCTTTCTGATTTTCTTTAGCATGTCAATTGCATGGGCCTATTCCCAGCAACCTCTGATTCTAAGACAGGGACATCCATGGGCATCTCAACAGGATGAGTTGGAGGAAAACATGTGTCTGGTTTGCAGACTGATTTTTACAGCAGTGCTTCCTCGCTGAGAACCTCATCTGGCTTTCCACTGAAGCTTTGTATAAAACATGCTCGTCCTATATTAATCCAAGTCCAGTCTCAGGTGAGTAATCTTCATTTCGATACATGTCCAAATGCCATCAAAAAAGAGTTAAAGCAAAATGACACTTGAGTGTCAAGTGCATGAAGATGTTCCTCTACTAAATTTCCTAATCAAATCCCATCTTCTTAGGCCGGTGTGCATATATACCCATATCTGTCAAAAGCCAAGGAAAAAATCCAAAGAATGACACTGACCATAATGTGACGGCAACTGACTAGATGCTCATCAAACTTGTTTCCCCTTCTTCCAGTAGCAACCAGGATGCTTGCCCGAAACAGAATCCAACTCTGATGATTCAAGAGACTTTAAATGAAGGGACTATTTACAGAGGCATGGAAAGTATTGAGAAAACCCAAAAGTGTTGCTGAGGCACGCAGGAACTAGCAAGAAGAGAAAAGTATGACAGCCCCCAGCTTACCAAGGACTCTCAGATAACACAGGCTGTCTTCTGATTATCCCACAACTACGAGATGGACTCCCTCTCAATTAACAGGTTGGCTGTCTCAACTGATGCCACTTCGTCAGGCACCAAGAGAACTTGAAAGAAAGTCTGTTACCTGCACACAAGGGACTCTGGGAAGAGAAGGATATGTTCAAGCCCATCTGCAATGGCAAGAGCAAAGAGCAGAGCGTGAGTTTGGTCTTCACCGTGCCTGGGGGCTAGAAGAGGGTTCCCATGGCCAGGCTGGGATTGCAAGTTTCAAACTTCCTTTTGGTTTTAAGAGCTCAGAAGGTGTATGCGGTTTTCTTTGGTAAAGTACCAGATTTCAGGGGTATAGAGCGGCAGTGGTGGAAGCCTAAATGCTATCAACTGTCTAACATCAAAAACAGAGAACAGACTTGTGGTTGCCAAGGGGGTGGGGGAGGGCTGGACTGGGAGTTTGGGGCTGATGCAAACTATTACATATAGAACAGATAAACAACAAGGTCCTACTGTAGAGCACAGGGAACTATATTCCATATCCTGGGATAAACCGTAATGGAAAAGAATATAAAAAAGAATCATACATGTGTATAACTGAGTCCCTTTGCTGTACAGCAGAAATTAACACAACATTTTAAATCAACTATACTTCAATTTTAAAAGTTTTTTATATATCAAAAACAGGGTTAGATTCTATTGCACAGCCAGATAAAGGAAGGGAACAAGGTATAAAAACTCCAAACTCAGGAATTCCCTGGCTGACCATTGGTTAGGACTCTGCGCTTCCACTGCCGGGGGCACAGGTTCTATCCCTGGTCTGGTCAGGGAGCTAAGATCCCACAAGACATGCAGCAATGACTGATAAATCCTCCAATAACAAGGACGATGAGGAGGCGGATGCAATGAGATGATAAATGGCCACATTCTGAGCCCAAAGCTGGTGGTTCAGGAAATCGGTGAACAAGGGATTGGGGGACTGGGGCAAGGAAGTGATACTTCCTTTAGTAAATGTTTCCTTCTAGTAGTTTTCTGAGTCATTTTCATTCGCACAGACCTACCCACCAGGTATGGATTCTCTGCTTTGGGGATTTTCACATTTGCTTTAAGGCAGAACGCTACCACGTCCTCGCAGTGTGCGTGTTGGTCGCGGTGACCCATTGACCAGCATCATGTTCATTTTCCCATTCAACAAATGAAGTGGTCAAGGGTCCACTCTCTTTGGTCCCTCGTGCCAAGTGCTGATGACTCAGTAATAAACAGGACGCCGTCCACATCCTCAGCAAAAGCTTGCGGTGGGCACAGAGGGTCAAGAAGGCAGTTTCAATACAGTGGAGCACTTCTCGTGTGGGGAGCATTCCCAAGGCTGCTGGGAGAGCTCAGGCTCAGCCCCAAGAGAGGACCTGGGGTGGGCCGGGGGTGTCTGGGGAAGGAGCATAAGAGTTACTATAGTGAGTTCAGTGCAGACACGTTGAGTTTGAGGCGCCTCAGAGACTTTGGAGTAAAGACTTTTTTTGTTTGTTTGTTTGTTTTGCGGTACACGGGCCTCTCACTGCTGTGGCCTCTCCCGTTGCGGAGCACAGGCTCCAGACGCGCAAGCTCAGCGGCCATGGCTCACGGGCCCAGCCGCTCCGCGGCATGTGGGATCTTCCCGGACCGGGGCGCGAACCCGCGCCCCCTGCATCGGCAGGTGGACTGTCAACCACTGCGCCACCAGGGAAGCCCAAGACTTTTTATTTTTAAGTGAAGTATAATTGATTTACAATGTTCTGTTAGTTTCTGGTGTAAAGCAAAGTGATTCAGTTATACATATACACATTCTTTTTCATATTCTTTTCCATTATAGCTTATTATAAGATTATTTAATATAGTTCCCTGTGCTGTACGGTAGGATCTTGTTGTTTATCTGTTTTATGTGTAGTAGTGTGTATCTGTTAAACCCAAACTCCTAATTTATCCTTCCCCCCTTTCCCCTTTGGTAACCATAAGCTTGTTTTCTATGTCTGTGAGTCTATTTCTGTTTTGTAAATAAGTTCATTTGTATCATTTTTTTAGATTCCACATATAAGTGATATCATATGATATTTGTCTTTCTCTGTCTAACTTACTTCACTTAATATGACAATCTTTTTGTTTTTGTTTTTGTTTTTTTGGCCATTCCAGGAGGCTTAGTTCCCCAACCAGGGATTGAAACCGGGCCCTAGCAGTGGAAATGCTGAGTCCTAACCACTGGACTGCCAGGGAATTCCCCTAGTAGGATAATCTTGAGGTCCGTCCTTGTTGCTGCAAATGGCATTACTTCATTCTTTTTTATGGCTGAGTAATATTCCATTGTATACATGCACCACATCTTCTTTACCCATTCATCTGTCGACGGACATTTAAGTTGCTCCCATGTCCTGGCTATTGTAAATAGTGCTGCTATAAACATTGGGGTGCATGTAACTTTTCGAATTCGAGTTTCCTCTGGATATACACCCAGGAGTGGAATTGCTGGGTCGTATGGCAGCTCTATTTTTAGTTTTTAAGGAACCTCCATACTCTTCTCCATGGTGGCTGCACCAATTTACATTCCCACCAGCAGTGTAGGAGGGTTCCCTTGGAGCAAAGACTTCTTAACGCAGCTGACAAGACTCCTTCTGGGCTTCCCTGGTGGCGCAGTGGTTAAGAATCTGCCTGCCAATGCAGGGGAGGCGGATTCGAGCCCTGGTCCAGGAAGATCCCACATGCCACAGAGCAACTAAGCCTGTGGGCCACAGCTACTGAGCCTGTGCTCTAGAGCCCACGAGCCACAACTACTGAGCCCACGCACCTAGAGCCGGTGCTCCGCAACAAGAGAAGCCACCACAATGAGAAGCCCGTGCACCGCAACTAGAGAAAGCCCTCACGAAGCAACGAAGACCCAATGCAGCCATAAATAAATTACATAAATTAAAAAAAAAAAAAGACTCCTTCTGATCCAGCACCTACTTGCTTGCCCAGCTTCCCTCTCCCCTACTGACCCAGGACTGCTCCTGCAAGAATCGCGTTCTCCTCAATTTACAGCCTCTGTATGTGCAATCCCCATCCCACTCCCATGCCCAGAACTCTCCACTTCCATTCCATCTCACCCCTCACCTGAAAAACACCTTTTCCTCCCTCTGGTCTCAGCTCAGACACCTTGACACCCCAGGGAACCTTCCCTGACCTTCCCCAGTTCTCTGTGTTCCTGCCCTTCTCTCTGCTTCCTGCTCGTTGCCTCTCACATGATTCTAATGGTCTGTTTTCAAGCTTCCTCCCTCCTGGAGGGACACCCCACACCTGAGGGATCGTTTGTCCATGTGACCCTAGTGCTTAATTCAGTGCCTGGTGCATAATAATGACTTAAAGAACCCTTGGGATAAATGCAGGACAGACGTAGATATGAGAGGTACCTGAGCACATGTATCACCTTATTCAGCATGCAGTTGATGGCAATGAAACCTGGGTTTAAAATCCCAACATCTTCTAAAATAAAGTTCCCTGAGCATTTTCAGATAGGCGCTGCTGAGAGCAATCTGATACAGTCACGGTTTCTGGCATATGCGGCTCATTTTAACAGATGCCGATATGACATACAGAAAGCTGTCAGGCCTGCTCCAGAAAAGAAAATCAGCTGGTTTGTGTTCCACTTGACAAATTAATTTCCTTTGACATTTAATTTGTATCCCCAGGTACTGTGGATTTAAAACTTGACTAGGACAACAGCAGATTAGAGAAGTGTTCCATTTGACGAAATCAAATCATCAAGTTATTTTTATTATGAGCAAGGAGGTCTTCGCATGGATATTTCCAAGTCAAATATGCAGATCATCTAAAAATACACATATTGACTATTTTAAGTAAAATACAACCTTTCTCCTCATTCTTATGCCTAATGTTGAGTGAAGGAAATACAGCATGCGTCAGCTCACCATAAAAACAGGGAAAGGAGGGCTTCCCTGGTGGCGCAGTGGTTGAGGGTCCACCTGCCGATGCAGGGAACACGGGTTCGTGCCCCGGTCCGGGAAGATCCCACATGCCGCGGAGCGGCTGGGCCCGTGAGCCGTGGCCGCTGGGCCTGCGTGTCCGGAGCCTGTGCTCCACAACGGGAGAGGCCACAACAGTGAGAGGCCCGTGTACCGCAAAAAAAGAGAAAAAAACAGGGAAAGGAGACAATAGGAAGTTAGAACTGTGTGGGCTTCAGAACCCGAAAGTTGACTCGAAATTCCAGATCCTCCACCTATTTTTTTTTTTAATTTACTTTTACTTTTGGCTGTGTTGGGTCTTCGTTGCTGTGCGCGGGCTTTCTCTAGTTGCGGGGAGCGGGGGCTACTCTTTGCTGCAGTGTGCAGGCTTCTCACTGCGGTGGCTTCTCTTGTTGCGGAGCACAGGCCCTAGGCACACGAGCTTCAGTAGTTGTGGCACGTGGGCTCAGTAGTTGTGGCTTGCAGGCTCTAGAGCTCAGGCTCAGTAGTTGTGGCACACAGGCTTAGTTGCTCCACAGCATGTGGGATCTTCCGGACCAGGGCTCGAACCCATGTCCCCTGCATTAACAGGCGGATTCTCAACCACTGTGCCACCAGGGAAGCCCCAGATCATCTGTCTGTTAAAGGGGGTCTCAACCCTGGCTGCACGTTAAAAACACCAGGGAATTTTTTTCTTTGTTTTAATTGCAGTATAGTGATTTACAATGTTGTGTTAGTTTCAAGTGTATAGAAAAGTGATGCAGATATACATATATATAATTTTTTTTCTTTTTTCTTTTCTTTTTTTTTTTTTTGCCACACTCAGCAGTATGTGGGATCTTAGTTCCCTGACCAGGGATCGAACCTGCCTCCCTGGCACTGGAAGTGTGGAGTCTTAATCACTGGACCGCTAGGGAAGTCCCCATATATATATATTCTTTTTCAGATTCTTTTCTCTTATAGATTGTTACAAGACATTGAGTACTGTTCCCACTACTTGTACTATACAGTAGGTCCTTGTTGTTTACCTATTTTACATAAAGTAGTGTGTATCCGTTAATCCCAACCTCCTAATTCATCCCTCCCCCACCTTTCCCCTTTGGTAACCATAAGTTTGTTTTCTAAGTCTGAGTCTATTGCTGTTTTGTAAATTAGTTCATTTGTATCATTTTTTTAGATTCCACATATAAGTGATATCATATGATATTTGTCTCTCTGACTTACTTCACTTAGTATAATACTCTCTAGGTCCATTCATGTTGCTGCAAATGGCATTATTGCATTTGTTTTTAGGGCTGAGTAATATTCCATTGTATATATATACCACATCTTCTTTATCCATTCATCTGTCGATGGACACTTAGGTTGCTTCCATGTCTGTCTATTGTAAATAGTGCTGCAGTGAACATTGGGGTGCATGTATCTTTTCAATATCTTTAAAATCACCAGGGGGCATTTTTTTAATACCGATGCCTGTTCCCACCCCAGACAAAATAAATCAGGATCTCCAAGGAGTATGGCATGATTTCTGCATTTTTTAAAACTTCCAGGTGATTCATGCACACATCTATTAGCTATGTAGATTTGGGCAAGTTAACTTAATATCCCTGGTGTATAAAATGGAGTGTGGTAGACATCTCTCAATGTCATGACTGACCATCAACATTTTTCTTATTTAACAGTTTTTGTTGTTATTGTTGTTGTTAGAATTAGGCTTGAAAAAAAAAGATTCATACATTGTCATTGATTGATATGTCATTATAACTCTTAACATTCATCAGTTCCACCTCCCCTCTGTCTTTTCTTTTTTCTTTGCATGTTACTTATTGAAGTGATCAGATCATTTGTGCTATAGAGTTTTCTGTGGTCTAGAATTTGCTGATTGCATCTCCATGGTGTCACTTAACATGTTCCTCTTTTCTGCTATTATTTCCTCTGAAGTGGTTGTTAAATCCAAAGGCTTAATCAGATTCAGACTCAATTGGCAAGACCACCTCCCAGGTGATGATTGTACCTCTCTCAGAAGCTCACTCCGTCTCTTTGCCTCTATTTGTGTGATGTGAAGTTATTGATAATCATTGCCTGGATCCATTATTTCACTGGGGGATGCAAAACAATGATATGCTATTGCTTCATCTTCATTTATTAGCTGGAACACTTCTATAAAGAGAAACTTTCCCCTCATCACTATTTGGTTTCCCTGAGATAGAGTATCTATAGGATAATCAAGAAAAAAATGTAACTTTGTTTCCTTTATTTAACACTTTTCAAAATAATGAATTGGTAATGACCAATAACCAATGAAAGTTGTTTTGATTTTGTTCTTGTTTTTGTTTTTTAGTGTCATTATGACTTCATAGATTTAAACACATTTAAAGTGTTTCAATTCATTGCAATTATTCTTATTGACACTCAAATGGCCCTATCCTGTCCTTTGGTATTACTCTTTGATTACTCCTTTGCTTTTTGCTATAACAAGATGATCTAGATTCAAGTTCTACATGTCCTGCCCCAGATCTGGAATCAGCCAATACTCCAAAGAACACTCATTCATTTTTGTGGGGAATAGTATGTGAAACCAGAATCTGGCTACTGGAGGCGCTCAGTGTTATGGACCATCCTTGTTTCTAAGCCTCTTAAGTGAACAGAGCCAGATAGGAAATAGTCTGACAATGGCCCCCAAATATACCAGGTCTCAATCCCTAGATCCTGGAGATATTACTTTACAAGGAAAAAGCGTCTTTGAAGATATCATTAAATTAAAGCTTTGTACATGGGGAGATTATTCTGAAATATCCAGTTGGGCCTTCATGCCATCACAAGTGTCTATAAGAGAGGTAGAGGGAGATTTGATATACACAGAGGAGAAGGCTATGCAAAGATAAAAATTTGAACATGCTGGCCTTGGAGACTGGACTGATGCAGCCCTGCTGACACCTTGATTTTGTGCCAATCAAACTGATTTTGGACTTCTAGCCTCCAGAATGTGAGAGAATAAATTTCTGTTGTTTAAGTCACCCAAATTGTGGGAATTTGTCCCAACAAACACAGCAAACTGATACAGAAAGTGTTTTCTCCATTTATCAGGTTTCAGAGATTTGTATATATGTACGTGTTCGACACTCTTAACTGTCTTATCTAGAGTTTCTAGATTCTTCTAGATTTTTTTTCTCTACTTGCTCTGTCTCAGATTGAGAGAGATATATTAAGGATTCCTACTATTACCAGGTTTCTATTTCTCCTAGCATCTCCTGTTGTATCTGCTTTAGTGAAAATTTTGTCAAGTTAGTGTGTACATAATGTTAATTCGTGTTTTATCTTTATTCTGTACTGTCACCTGTAGCATTATAAAGTACCATTTGTGGGCTTCCCTGGTGGCACAGTGGTTGAGAATCTGCCTGCCAATGTAGGGGATACGGGTTCGAGCCCTTGTCTGGGAAGATCCCACATGCCGCGGAGCAACTGGGCCCGTGAGCCACAACTACTGAGCCTGTGCGTCTGGAACCTGTGCTCCGCAACAACAGAGGCCGCGACAGTGAGAGGCCCGCGTACCATGATGAAGAGTGGCCCCCGCTTGCCACAACTAGAGAAAGCCCTCGCACAGAAACGAAGACCCAACACAGCCAAAAATAAATAAATAAATGAATAAATTTATTTTAAAAAATAAAAAACAAATAAAGTACCATTTGTATTGTTTTGGATGTGCTCGTGTAAACTATGTTATATGAATTTTGCTTTATTAGCCAATTTGAAAACCCTTTTCTTTTTATAGGTCAGTTAAGCCCATATATATCTATTAATATAACTGATATACTTGGCCTCAGCTCTGTCATATTGACTTATGTTATATAAATTATATACACTCATGAAGATTACAGTAATCCACTTACGTGGTCTGTTTTGTTTTTTGTTTTTTTTGCTTGAGTGTTCTCTTCCCCTTGGTGTTTAAGAAAGTTAGTATTTTTGTTCTAAGGTTAGCTTTATATAATAACTCTAATCCCCTCTTCTTTGGGATGCTGCCTATCAGTCACCATTTATGAACAATATTAGAGTTCGCTAGTAATCTTTTATCTCACCTTGCCCCCCTGCTCTTCCAGCATCTACGTGGAAACAACAGCTTTTTTTCTTCTAAGGCAATCACAAGCTGTTCTCATTTCCATGTGCTCTTTACACAACATTGTAAATCAACTGTACTTCAAAAAAAAAAAGAGGAAGAAGTGAGCAAAAATGTTCGAAAAGACACCGCGCGTGGAGTTGCCCTCTTTGAGAGAATAGCTGGTAGCCAAGGCAACCGACTTCCAAAGGCGACGGTGAGAGAGACGCAGTTTCCCAGTGATTTTAAGGTCATGTTCCTGATGCAGAAGTGGCATTGGTGCTGGTAGCAGCAGTGGCTGCAGAAAAATCTAATTTCTTATGTTTGTAGCAATACTTTGAAGCCATGACATCAGCAGAAGTTTCCTCATCAGGCCAATTCTCCAGCTTGGTTTTGGAACCCTAGCTTTGAGACTGTTCCTGTAGGCTTCCTAACATTATCGTGAGCTTCCTAATATCCTTTAAATTAATCAGAGTAGATACTGTCCTTTGCATCCAAAAGCCCTGACTGATAACTGGAGGCCACACATCTCCCATCGTTGTGAAGGACTGAATGAAATAACTTATGCTTAAAGCACCTAACACACAATAGTGCTCAGCAAGCACTAGTTTCCTTCTGGATTCCCTATAGAGGCGAATAATGTACACAGAGGCAGCCAAGCTAGATCTTGTCCAAGTTTCTGAAATAGATTTGCATTCATGAAAGATATATTCAGTTACCTTTGTCTGGACACTGAATGTCAAATCCTTAAATGTTTCTTGGAATCTTTTTAGCCTGTAAAATCAGAGAGCAAAGGTAATAAGCTTTACATGCAGGACTGGCTATACAAGTCATTGGGCCAAGTGCAAAAAGACAAGGCAGGGCCCCTTTTTAAAAGCTATTAAGAGTTTCAAGATGGAGACAGCAGAGTGTTATACCAAGCACAGGGTCCTTCTAAGCATGCCCTTGAAAGCAGCCCTGTCTACATGTACTTATCCTCTTTCTCATATGTTGGTATTAAGACTAGAGAGTATGATAGGAACATCTAGACCCCCCCCTCTATGGCCACCCCCAAAGTCTGTTCAAATAAGCAAGCATTTTATCTATACACCACAGTTGGCCACAATAAAAGGCTCTTCCAGCCAACAGTACAAAACTGCATTAGTAGCACAGTTACATTACAAATTTACAATGACAAAATTAACATTAGTGGTACAAAAATACATATTCACTTTAAGGCAAAAGTCTTGAAGTATTGAAAAAACTGGATGTCAACACCAAAAGGAACCAGAGAGGATATCTAATCCAAGCCTATTGTTTTATACTTGGGGAAACTGAGTCCCAAGGGGATTAACTGCCTTCCCAGAATGACACAACTAGTTCATGCTAATCAGAAACCAGAATGTCTGACTCCTGAAATCTGGTTTAAATTTGCCCCTTTTTATGTGGCACCACCTGCTTTCCTTTTCAGCTCAGAAGAACTGCAGTGGTCAACCAATTTTATTCCCCAGTCATGCACATCCACAACAAAAGGAGGAATACCAGGGAAGAAAAGGAAATTCAAGGTTAAAAACCTTCAAGGCCCGCCCCCCGAACACCAACTGTCTCGACAGGCCATGCTCTGACATTAATTCTTCTCTGAAGAATGGAGTAATCCTCTCCCCTTCTCCCCCCCCACTCTGGGAGAACTTGAACCCTGATCTACAGTAGCAAGACCCATGCACTAGAGAAACTCTTGCATATGTACACAGGAGCCTGATCAAGGATCTTACGGCAGCAGTGACGTAAGGACAAGAAATTGGAAACAACCTAAATATCCATCAAGAGGATGACGGATGGTGAAACCATTGCACAGCTCTTGTCTGAAGTGCTGAGTAGCAGCTAAAAAGAATGAGGTGTGTAAGTGGCATGAAAGAAGTCTCCAACACATTATTGAGTAAAGGGAAATTGCCAAACGATACATAGGGTATGAAAAAAATCAAGGAACCTAAGGTACCCGCCCCCCGAACACCAACTGTCTCGACAGGCCATGCTCTGACATTAATTCTTCTCTGAAGAATGGAGTAATCCTCTCCCCTTCTCCCCCCCCACTCTGGGAGAACTTGAACCCTGATCTACAGTAGCAAGACCCATGCACTAGAGAAACTCTTGCATATGTACACAGGAGCCTGATCAAGGATCTTACGGCAGCAGTGACGTAAGGACAAGAAATTGGAAACAACCTAAATATCCATCAAGAGGATGACGGATGGTGAAACCATTGCACAGCTCTTGTCTGAAGTGCTGAGTAGCAGCTAAAAAGAATGAGGTGTGTAAGTGGCATGAAAGAAGTCTCCAACACATTATTGAGTAAAGGGAAATTGCCAAATGATACATAGGGTATGAAAAAAATCAAGGAGACACCTAAGGTACCATATACATGTGTGTACATGCCCAATAAAAGGTCTTGAAAAATCCACTCCAAACTCACTGCAGGGGTTACCAGTAGGACACAGAATGGGATCGTGGAGAGTCTGATGGTCATAATTTCAAGTCTCATCTTGAAAATGCAGAGTTCAATCCTGCCTCTAGGCTTTCACACTGGCTGTTCCTTCTGCCTTGGGACACTCTTCCCTGGCGTTTTTGCATGGCTGGCGAGTTCTCTGTTAGGTTCCTGCTCAGTTTTCCCCTCCTCAGAGGTGTTCACTGATGCCCTGTCTAAAGCAACCATCCCCATGCTGTGGGTGAGGGATGGAGAGAGACTTTTCATTGTATACTGTTTTGTGCCCTTGAATTTCAAACCAAGTGAACTTCTCACCCATTCAAGAAATAAATAACAATGTAAAAACCTTCAGGACTTGAAGGGAAGAAAGAAACTTATAAGTACTTTAAAACAAACAACGTTCTTTTAAATTACAAAATCTATCTATAATATTTAAAGTCGAAGTGCATAAATTAAAAAGTGATATTTCACCCATATATCCAATCTTACTCTCCCAGAGTTATCACTTTTACCATTGTGTGCATGTCCTTTCTGATACTTTATACTGGAATTCAAATCAAATCTCAGGTTAGGTGATTTAGGTCAAGGCTTATCTTAAATATAATGCCCATTGGAATTAGATAACTGTAGAGATGTTTTTAAATATTTTATTGCAAGCAAAACGTGTAAATAGATGAGTGAATTTTCTCAGAGGACTGGCCTTTTTGGAAGGAGTGAAATAGTTATTCAACTCTCTGTATAAGGAAAATAAACAGATAATTAATGCACAATAATCCACTTATACTGGAATATCCTTTGTCTTTTGTTTATGTCGACTTGGCCAAATTTTCTTTTCTTTACAATTATGTCTGCTGCCATAATTAACTCTTTAAGTATTTTAGGGTAGGGAAGGTGTCACACAGTGACAGCATTCCCCACTAAACTATATCTCTGACTTAGTGATGAACTACCTTGTGTTTCCTTTCCATTTCTCTCAGACTAATACACACGTTGTTCTTTCATTCTTCAATGTGGAAATTATTTTTCATAAAACTTTTAGAAATATTCTAAGTTCAACATATACTACTCATTTTCTACTTTGAAGATGTTAGACTATCTTAGGGAGAAAGCGTTTTGTGCATTGTTTATTTATATACCAAAAGCTACATAAATTGTATCACTATCACACATAAATTAAACATAAATATACATAAAACACATAAATATATCTACATAAATTATATCGCTATTATATCTTTTGGTATTGCAAATAAAGATCATTAAAACTAGTAATGGCTGAATGGGCTATACAAATTACTTGACACTATCTAACATACCCAGTGTTCTTTGATAATCTTTAAATTCAGAATTCTACTGCTACCCCGGAGCTGGAGCGCTGAGGTTTGCTAGTTCCTTTTCCACCTGTCACACCACCCGCGACCCGCCTTCGGCCCCGCCCCTCACTTAGTCCCGCCTCTGCGCACAGGAGCACCTTCCCCGCCCCCCTCCGTTCAGCCAGTGGCCGGTGACGTTTGTGAGAGTAGGACGTCCCTCTAAGCCAATGCAGGAGACCCTTGCTGACCCGGTCCCGCCCCTGCCGAGAGCTCGGCCGAAAGATGGCGGCGGCCGCGGAGTTGACGCTGCTGGAGAAGTGTCTGGGGCTGAGTAAAGGGAACAAGTACAGCGCTCAGGGCGAGCGCCAGGTGAGAAGCTGAGGCAGCGCGGAGGGGGAGAGGTGGACGGGAGCGCGGCCTGCTGAGCCGGGTTGGGACCGGGCCGGCGGGCGGAGGCGGCGGAGCGAGGATGCCGCGCGTCTCCTCACCACAACGTGTCTGCGCCGCCGGCTCTCGTCCTGCGGCCCTGGCTCCCGGAGGGAGGAGGGGGCACCTGCTCCTCTCGGGCTTGGCCTGAACTTTTCCTCCTGCCTAGTTGTCATCATCATCCCATTCTGGGAAAGCAAGGGGGTCCTCAGAGAGCCCTCGGGTGGACCGAGCTGGAGGCCCCGCGTGTGCGTTCAGTGACAGCACTTGCTGTAACAGTACCTTTCATTCAGAATTACGCAGCGACTGCGGAGAGCAAACGGCGTGCCGAGTACACCGTGTTAGGCCGGGGGATACGGAGGTGGTCGAGGCGGACATGCCCCTCCCCTCAGGAAGCTTGATTTTTAGCTGGGTGGACAAACATTGCAGCTCTGTTAGTTACAGTACTGAAAAGTGCTGCATTGCAGCGTAGACGTATGAGAGATCACGTAGTGAGTCCTGGCGCAATCTGGGAGATTCGGTTTTTCTGAGGCCTTGTGAGGTCAAGTTCAGTGTGCAGTGTGCAGAGATCGAGGGGGGAAGTTCCGCGGTTGGAGATTGCCTGGTGGGGTGTAAGGACTCAGATTTCTGAGGGCTTTGAAGGACGTTTGTGTTTTATTAGGTGGGTGGTTGCGGTGGAGGAATCAAAGTATCAGAGGAAAATGTAGGAAGACAACTTTGGATTATGTACGTTTTTTGCTCCTTTGAGATCTTTTTCTAGATGATACTTGGTTTTTGTTGTGACTTTTTCTGTTCTTCATTTGGTGCATCTTAAAATCTTGTCTCCAGAGCAGTTGTATTGTAGTTTTTACACGTAAGTTAGATTGAAGTCTGGAAAGGATAACATGACTTGCCTGAGACCAGCCCACTGATGGGTGCAGAGTAGGCATTGGAGCCAGAGTGGCCGAGTGGCCAGCTTGTGCTTTTGCCTCTGTACTCCTGCTGATTCCTCCCCTTCTGCCCCTACTCCCTGGTTTGGTTTCTATTTTTTAGGGAACGTTGCCAAACATGAGTCTTGCCTTCAGAGAGCTTATGATCCAGTATGAGACGTAGTCATCGACAGCTCATGTTAATCAGAACAGAAGAGCTGCTAAATGGAGGAAAGCGTTGTTGAGGAGTATGGAAGAGAAAGTTAATTCTGACTCTAAAAATGACTTTGTAAACTACATGAAAAGCTGGTATTTAAAGTGTGTAAGACCAGTAAATTACGAAAGATTGGGTAATTGGGGGTAACAAGTAGAGCAATACGGTGGATGATGCAATGCAAAGTAAACCCAGAGTTGTAGTTCGAGGCCCAATTGTGAGGGCTGTGGAGTTCAGAGTGTGGTTTCTTATCTTATTTTAATTAAACCTTTCTTTTCCTTTTTTTTTTTTTTTTTTTTAAGCAGAGGACAGCTATTGGAGGTTTTCGTTGATGTGTTTGGGGAAAGGGATGAGGATATATGGTAAGATTTATTCATTTTGGGGGGAAGACAACTGACAGCAATAAGGCATCTGCTGCAATATTCTCGATAATAAAAATTTGAAAACAATTCAGGAATCCAGCTCTAGGAGAATGGTTATTAAATTATGTGCATCAGCACATTGGAATATTATTTATGTAGCCATTGAAAGTGATCACTTTGAAGACCATGGAACCTTAAGATGAATGTGAAGTGGTATGTGTTCCGTGATTGCAGCTGCATGAGGTTTGTTTACTTAGGCTGCGTAAAGGAAAGAGAATGAACTTTCCAGCCAAATGTACTTTATTGAAACCCTGACTCTGCCGTTACAAACCTGGTGGCCTTGGTTCTTTATCTGTAAACTGAGGAGGAAATTACTTACCTGTCTTAAAAGATATAATGATTAGATGAGAAAATAACCGGAAGTTTTTTGAGTTCCTGCGATGGGATTGTGGATAATTTATTTTTCCAAATAATTTTCTAGAATTGTCATTTTACCCCCACAGTCAGCAGTTGTGAGTCCTTTTCTTTCCTCTTTCTTTCTCTCTTTTCTCCCTTTCTCCCTCTCCCTCTCTTTTTTTCTCCCTCCCTCCCTCCCTCCCTTCCCCTACTTAAAAGCACACGCATCTCAGTGAGTTACCTGCCATAAAATGCACACAAACACAGTCAAGGAATGGAACATTGGCAGCATCCCCAGTGAGTTGCTATTGTTTTCTTTTAATGCGTTTTTTTAAAGGAGGTTATTGGTGATCTTAGAAGTAATGGTTTCACTTGAGGGTGAAGGCAAAAGTCAGAGTTCAAGGAGCTAAGTAATGAATGGAAAGTAGCCGGTGAGGAAGTGGAAAGCTGAGACTACCTCTGGTTGCTTCCTTTACCGTTTAGGAGGTAACCTTTGAATCTGTATCCATAAAATGTTAATCTCCCCATATACTTCACATGGTCATATTGACCTAGATGTAAGTGTGAAAGGGCCCTGAACAGTGAAAATCGCTATCCGAGTTCAGTATACTATTTGAACTGAACAGATGGCTGAAAAGAGCAGCCGTCTTCCAGGAGAAATATTCTCTTTTGGTTTCCTGAGGTCCTTTAGGTTGTATACTTGTTTATAATTGATCAGTCTCCCCATTGGTGATACTTTCCATTTTCTTTTAAATTTCTCAAAATGCTTCGCTTAGTTGTGCATCAAGAACATTTAAATTAATTAGCAATTTCTTATAATCTGAGCCTTCGGATTGCTGTTACAGTAGGGGAAACTTAGAAAGTCGGATTGTTTTTCAGGTGATTACCTGAAGCCCATACTTTATTATTAGACTTTTATAATCAGTGACCTCACTCTAAATGACCCCAAAATTGATGAATATGCAATCCATGGCAAGGAAATCACCATCGCAGTCCACACCTAATGAGATAACTATTTATATTAGGTCACATATCACTTAAACCAGGATAGAACTCATGTGGTGGTTCTAGCTCTATCAACATGAATTCAGTGTTCACTATAACTGTTTCTTACTTTTGTTATTACAGAAGTTGGGTTTATTTAAGCGTGTTCATTCACCTTGCTAAATAAGGTATGGGTAACCTTGATCAAAATTAATGTGGTATTATTAGGATTTCCATTTTCTCTTTTTGTACATATGTAGTTATAAATTATACGGAAGCATCATTACTAATTTTTGCAATGTTATTACCAGTTTCATAGCATCAAGCATCTATTATCAAATGTAAATTATGTAACTCTTATTTTCCTGACTCATTTGTAGGTAATTTAATATATTAAGGGTATTTGAAAAGACAGTTTGGGATTTAGCAATTACTTAGAACTTACAGTCGTGATGGTATTTGTTTTTAAAATTTATCTGAAGAATTTTTTTTCTTTTTAAGATTCCAGTTCTTCAGACGAACAGTGGTCCAAGTCTAACGGGATTGACTACCATAGCAGCTCACCTAGTCCAGCAGGCCAACAAGGAATATTTGCTGGGAAGCACCGCAGAGGAAAAAGCAGTGGTTCAACAGTGGTTAGAATACAGGGTAACTCAAGTAGATGGACACTGCAATAAAGATGACATCCACACTGTTCTGAAGGTATCGCCACGTCTCTTTATAGGCTGAAATGTGTGAACTCTTAAGAACAGGATGTCTCTTCCCTGAGATTCAGTAACTGAAGTTGTTGGCTTTCTTTACTTGTTTCCTTCTGCCTCATGTTAGTTTGTACAAACTAACAAGGAGCTACCTTGTTACATAGGTAGCTCCTATGTAACAAGGCGATACCTTGCCTGGAGCAGCCTCTGCCAGCCCCTCAGCTCAAACCTCAGCTCAGATACCCCTTCCTCAGGTCGTCCTTGGCTACTGTCTCTCAGACAGATGCACTTCCTTGTTCTAAATGCTTTTCTTTCCTAACACAGCACCCTGTGCTTTTCCTTTGCAGCACTAATCATAGTCAATAATAATAGCTTTGTATGATTTTTTAATGTGATGGCTTGATATTCATTTCCCCCACTCTGCAGTCCTGATTCCCTAAGCAGTAAAGTACTTTCTTAAAGCCAAGGGGGAATCAAAGTTTTGGGGGTTGTAGTTTGTAAAACTCTGTCCATTTGATCTGAGAAAGCCCACATTTCCCGCCTTTGAGACTGATTGTTTTGGGATTTGTATTTTCTTTCTAAAGAGGTCAAGTTAGAATTAAAGAATCTATTGATATAAAATATAAACCAAATATGGCTCCAGAATCACTAAGAATAAAAAATCTTTATAAGTAAAATAATTTTTGTTAATTATATAAAAATAAAACATTGTTTTGGGTTTTTTTGTTTGTTTTTAAGCTTAAAATTTGAAGGAACCTTAGAGATCACCCAGACAACCACATGTCATTGTAGGAATCCCTTCTGTTTCCTAATTTTATTCCAATTATAAATTGGTAATATAAGTTGTACAAGATCTTATGGTACTGAAAGTTTTTCATTTATTAATCTGGGAGAAATGGTTTAAACTGTATTCCTGACAGATACCATCAATAGAACTGGTAGAAAATAAATTTCAGGTCTCTTTCCTTTATAGGTCTGTCCTGTTTTTTTATATCCACGAGTGGCAGCGTTCCCAAAGGGAAGCAAGCATGTCTTCCCTCTAAGTGAATGGGAGCTTTCAGGCAAATAAAAAGTAAATATAACTCTCTCTTACAGTTTTCCAAAAGAAAGCATTAGTAGTAAAGTATTTAATTCTGAACTATTTCATTGAAATTGGGTGTGTAAGTTCAAAAGTTGTGTTCAGAGATTTGGTATTAGGAGCTTAGAAGTATAAAACATTGTGTCTGGGATATGTCAATATTATTGTCTGAAATCTCAACTGGGAGAATCCAGCTGGCGATATAACCATCTTTGAAATGTACAAGGCACTGGATGATTTGGGTTGTCGCCCTTGCTCTGCCACTGTTTGCTCATCTGTCCCTACAGTGATGAGTAGGATACGGTCCTAGGGGCTGATGATACAGTGACCCACTAGGCACAGCCCCTGCCCTTACAGAACTCAGACCAGTGGGGGAGACAGATGTGTGTGTGATTTGGGGCCAGATGAGAAAGGGTTGTTTACTGTTTTACTTTGCTTTTTGCTATTTCATGATAGCGTTTTTATTTTAAAGGCAGTATCCGTTGTAGAACTTTAAGAAATATAAGTAAGCAAATAAGAGAAATTTCAAACATTTGTAGTCCCACCATCGAGTGAGAACTGTTAGCAACACTTATGTTTGGTCCTCAGGTAGTGGATTGTTGACTCCTTTTCGTGTTCTTCACATGCTTTTTCTTTTCTCATATATATGTGTGTTGTATTTTAAAAACGGGCCACTCTTGGACACTGTAACTTGTTTTTTTTTGTTCACTGACAGTATGTTGGGAGCATCTTTTCAAGTCCGTAAATGCTCGCTTATACGGTCTCTGATAACCTGTTAGTACTCCGTCGCATAGCTGTGCCAAGATTTAGTCTGTCCTCATGTAGTGTTAGATTGTTGCTGAATATTTTCACACATTCCCATTGGTTTCCTTAGGCAGATCCCTACAAGGGAAGTGGTTGGGCCAAAGCTGTATATGTCTTTAAGGCTATGTTGCTCCTCTGCCTTCCAGAAAAGTGTAT
This sequence comes from Lipotes vexillifer, assembly GCF_000442215.2. Taxonomy (NCBI): domain Eukaryota; kingdom Metazoa; phylum Chordata; class Mammalia; order Artiodactyla; family Lipotidae; genus Lipotes; species Lipotes vexillifer. Next base: position 2,624,812 of record NW_006793488.1, on the reverse strand, counting down.
TGATAGTGGCTTCTTCCACAAAACCCTTGCTGCCCTGGATGTTACCACTTTTCCTTCTTTACCACCCCAATTTCATAACCAGAACAAACCAAAAAGTGATCTCTTTGTTTACTTTGCACTTTTTTCCTTGACATTGTTAATGCCGTGGCATTTTTTTCATAATGCTTATGAGCATCTTCATTATTTTTAAAAATTTGCTTACATGTGTTCTTTGCCTGTTTTTATACTGAGCTATTTCCGTTTTTATTACTTATTTTTTTAAATTTTGCTACTAAGGATATTGTGAAAGGATTTCATTTACTTGCAAAAGTTCCATTTCAGAGTTAAAACCACAATGGCTCATAATTAAGGTGTAATTTCAGAAAGCAGGCATACAATAACATTTGGATCTGGATGGAGGATATATAGTTGTTTATTATACTGCTTTTTCAATATTATTAGAAGGTTTAATAATAGGTAATTAAGAGGAAAAAGAAAAATCAGGTGGAACTCTATAGAGGGAAATATTTTTTAAAGTTTGGCAATGCCATCAGAAAGACTTGTTTAAAAAAAAATGTCATGAACATCAGACGTTAGTTCTGTTCCCTGAATAGTTTGAATGTGTGAAATTCTGTTTTGAATTTCAGAATTCAATTTCTGAAAACTTTCTGAATTTCTGAAAAATCAGAATTTAATTTCTGAAAATTTTGATTTAGATCACTAATCAGAAAGATATTACCTATTCATAGTTTTTGAAACTCCATTTCAAAGTCTTTATAACTAAAGAGTATAACCTTACAAGAGTTTATAACTAAAATATAGATATGGATTCTATTTTAATATATATACTATACAAAGCAGTGTTGAATTATTGTTTCAGACCTTTTTAAAAATGCTTCTTAACATTAATTGTAGATATATTTATTTTATTCTTATGCTTTATTAAACTTGTTTCATTTGAAGACATTTGAAGAAAAACCATCTCCATTAAGCAGATTACTATAGAATTTAAGTGGTAGCCTGTAATATACCAGTGTATTTTACCCTCTCTACCCAATTTTATTTTGATTCTTATGCATTTGCTTCCCTGTTTATGTCCGTGTTCCTTTATGTCATCATCTGTACCACCCCTAACAGTCCCATATTCATATACCGTTTTGAAAATTACTGTCTTTAAGTGAAGGCATGGGCAAACTCAAAGAGATCAGATTCAATTCAGCAAACATTTACTGATTACTGAACCACTATGTGCCAAGCATTTGGCATATGATTTGAGAATCAAAACACTTCTCTCTCTACAGCTTAAGAAATTTTTCTAGAATGAATGCTATTGACCTCTGGGGCAGTGTTTTATAACTAGTCTTTAGAGGAGCCTGCGAGAATATCTGATATTTATAAATCTTTCTCTGAAGGTGAGATGAATCTTTTGTCTCCTTTCATGTGAATGTAATTTAATGTAAATTCCTGTGCTGTTAAACTACATGTTAATTTCGAGAGGGACCAAAAATATGTATATAATATATATTCTTTTGTCTACATGTTTTCTTTTCTCAGGAAACTAATTGATTTTATTTATGCTGGTCTATCAGACAATACTTCTGATTTAGATTAGGATCCTTTAAATTTTTTATTTAATTTTTTAACATGTACTTAAATTTTTTTTTCCTTCAGAAGTGCCTCTCAGCTGTTTAGGGAGCTCAGTGCTTAACCTTTTAAAAATTGATGGTCATTATCTGAGGAACAAATGACAGAGAACTTTCTGTAGCTTTAAATGGTGTTTAAAATTGATGTATTTAGGGTGTTAGAAAAACTAGATATCCAACTGCAAAAGAACGAAACTGGACTCTTACCTTATACAATATTTAAAAATTAACTCAAAATGGATCAAAGTCCTAAACATAATACCAAAAACTGTAGAACTCTTAGAAGAAAACCTAAGGGGAAGGCTTCAGGTCATTTGATTTGGCACCGATATCTTGGGTATAACACCAAAAGCACAGGCATCAAAAGTAAAAATAGATAAATTGGCCTTCATCAAAATGTGAGGCTTCTTTGCATCAGTAGACACAATCAACAGAGTGAAAAGGCAACCCATGGAATGGGAGAAAAATATTTGCAAATCATATATCTGGTAATATCCAGAATATATAAAGAACTACAACTCAACAACAACAAAAAACTAAGAACCCAGTTAAAAATGAACAAAGGACTCAGGTAGACATTTCTCCAGAGAAGATATACGAAGCTAATAAGCATATGAAAAGATGCTCAACATCACTAATCATTAGGGAAATGTAAATCAAAACCACAATGAGACACCACCTCATATCCATTAGGTTGACTACTACCAAAAATAAACACCAAAATAGCAAGTATTGGTGAGGATGTGCAGAAATTGGAAAACTTGTACACTGTTGGTGGGAATGTAAAATGGTGCAGCTGCTATGAAAAACAGTATGGCGATTCATCAAGAGTTAAAATAAAATCATATTTACTGTATGATCCAATAATTCCACTTACAGAAATATACCCAAAAGAATTCACACTAGGTCTCAAAGAGATATTTGTACCCCCATGTTCATGCCAGTGTTATTCACAGTAGCAGTTAGGTGGAATCAACCCAAGTGTCTGCTGACAGGTGAATGGATGAATAAAATGTGGTCTATACATACAGTGGAATGTCATTCAGCCTTAAGGAAATTCTGACACATTTTACAACATGGATGAACCTTGAGGATATCATGCTCAGTGAAATAAGCCAGTCACAAAAGGACAAATAGTATATGATTCTACTTATATACAATGTATAAAATAGTCAAATTCATAGAAACAGAAAGCAGAATGGTGATTGCCAGGGCCTGGGGGATGAGGTAAAGGGGGAGTTGTTTAATAAGTACAGAGCTTTAGTTTTCTGAGATGAAAAAATTCTGAAAATTGATTGCACCACAGTGTGAATACCCTTAACACTTACTGCATTATGCACCTAAAAATGGTTACAGTGGTAAATTAAAATTTGATTAATTTTACGTGTTACATGTATTTACCTCAATTAAAAGTTAAAAATATACATATATTAAAATGCAACAATAATCACAATATTTAAAACATTAATTTAATTAATTAATATTAATAAATAATATGATCGATATTATAATTAATAGCATTGATATATTAATTAATATAATTGATATTATTGATTATACTTATTGTAATTAATAATTATAGTTATTATAATTATAATAAATTATAATTCTCTTAAAACATAGGAATTGTTGGGCTTCCCTGGTGGCACAGTGGTTAAGAATCCACCTGCCAATGCAGGGGACACAGGTTCGAGCCCTGGTCTGGGAAGATCCCACATGCCACAGAGCAACTAAGCCCGTGCGCCACAACTACTGAGCCTGTGCTCTAGAGCCCGTGAGCCACAACTACTGAGCCTCTGTGCCACAACTACTGAAGCTGGCGCGCCTAGAGCCCATGCTCCACAACCTCAATGAGAAGCCTGCACACCGCAACTGGAGAAAGCCCACATGAAGCAATGAAGAGCCAATGCAGCCAAAAATAAATAAATAAAATAAATAATTTTTTTAAAAAAATAGGAATTGTTGAGGAGCTTTTTATATTTTAATGGAAAAAATAAATCCAACATGAGCATGATTTACAAAATGCTCCCCCGCAAAAAAAATTGGAGTCTTTGAAATGATCAGAGATGGCTGTGAATATCATTTTCTAATGTTTTCTTATTTCTTTAAAATAAGGCTAATAATATTTACCTTATTTTTAAAAATGAGTTGATTGTTATGTGATTTGTGATTTTGAATGAATTCAAATCTATTATTGTCAAAGATTAAATTTATTAAATTAAATGTCAGTATTGTGTTTTCTAATAGCCTTCTAAATGTTTCAAGTCAAATGTATAGTTAACTTTATTATTACTGTTTTTTAAATTAATATTTTTTAATTTTTTTTCACTAGGATCTTAATTCATATCTTGAAGATAAAGTCTACCTTACAGGATATAACTTCACATTAGCAGATATCCTCTTATACTATGGACTTCATCGCTTTATTGTGAGTATTTGAATAGTTATTGGTGCTTTTGTCTGTGATGTTCAGAATGATTTGTTTTGTCTTGAATTTAAATCAAATTTGAATTTTCAACTTATCACATGAAAGTGAAAGGAATTATTTTTATATAAGGTACGTTATGCAAATATTCCTTCCATGGATCCATCACACATAGGAGCTTCCTGTTCCTTGACCTGCTTGATTCCTGTTCTTGTTCCTGTTTTTCTTTGGGGCTCCTTCTCTTGCCCCCCTTTGTACTCGCTTGTCATCCTCACCTGGACCCCACCATCCCCTTTCTGCTCCAGCTCTACGCCTCGATTTCAGTACTGCAACTTCTGTGCCATCTCTTACCCTAGCTCTTAATCTTACTCCCTAGTTCCATCATTATCCGAAGTAACTCAATTCCTTCCGTCTTTCCAAACCTGTACACTTTCTTCCCCATCCAGCCTAGATCCCCTTTGTGTAACTCAAATCCCCAACTCTTGGTCAGTCCAAGTATGTGCCTTCAGTCCTATCTCCCGGCTGAGCTATATCGGAGAAATCACACACAAGCTGTCATTAAGAAGGTGAGCATTTCTGCCCTCTAATTAAACAAAAAAACAGATGACAAGGAAGTGTAACTCTTGCAAACCAATGTGTATATTTACCTTCTTCCCTCTCTGGCTTATACAGGTCATGCGATAGGGAAAGGAAGTACTCTGAGAAGGAGGGAGCTTGTGTGGAATTTCTTTGCCAGCGGAGTGGACAGGGTCCTAATGCACAGCACTTGTAGCACTGGCTGCCGAGCTGTTTCACTGTGAGTCTAGGTGCCCACAAGGGTGTATGGTTTTCAAGCAGGTTAGAAGAGTTTCATTCAATGCTGCGTGTGAAAACTAGACTTCCAGGGAGTTCCCTGGTGGCCTAGTGGTTAGGATTCCAGGCTTTCAGTGCTGTGGTCCAGGTTCAGCCCCTGGTCAGGAAAGTAAGATCCCGTAAGCCACTCAGCTCAGCCAAAAAAAGTAAATAAAATAAAACTTAAGAAAAAAACTAGGCTTCTATTAACAATATTCAATGATCTCTGCCTATTTATATTCCCTATTTTGACATGTATATCCTTTTTATATTTAGTGATTACAGTATTATGATTGAGTATCTCATGCTTATTGTTTTCAAAACAAAATTGAGTGAAATGATACGTAAATCACTGTTTATCATCCCTTTGGGTTCATAAAATGAGTCCATAACCAAAGCAGCTCTCTCACCCTGGTCCATGTGCAGGCAGATTATGTCAGAGAAGTAAACACCTTCTCAAGGAACGGGCCTCACAGATGAGGCCTGTGCTGTGGCAGCGTTGCCCTGTGGTGTTAAATGACATTCCTGTTGAGTGAGGTGTAAATATACCCAGGTGAGAAAAAAAGTGATTACTAGGTGTTGAGTTCAGGCAGAGTAGACGGCAGGTTCAGATCGGCTTCCTGCTTGTGTTCGTCAGACAGTTCTGCGCTTTGTTTGCCGTGGCAGTGCATTTATTTTTGCCTTCATTTACTTGTTCACGTTATTAAATACTTAATATGTAGTCAGCACAATCAGCGCAGTATACAAAACAGCAGTCAGGGAACCTTGATGGCATCAAATAGTCCTGCTGTATTTTGTTTCAGTGTGAGCCCGATTTTAGCGGTGGCTGATTACTCTGAGATCTGGTCCATCTTAATTCCCTCTGAGGAATATTACATTGTTCTTCCTTTGTTAAACTGCCAGTTACTGTGGCCATTTATTATCACCCCAGTGACTCATTGCTTTCTTAAAGTGATTTCTTCAGTAGATAGCAGTCCCTATGAACAGGCTGTTACTCAAGATTATTAAAATCCTTTGTAAAGTTATGTGCTGCTTGACTATAAGATTGTTATCAATGAGATACATTTGTTTCCAAGTTCGGAGCACCAGTGGAGGTGTCATTCTTTTAGAAAGAAAGGAAAAGTAAAAAGAGCTGCAGCACAGTCCAGGAACGCCGGCCGTAAAGAATGTCCCAGAGGCAGCATGGTGCCAGTTGGAAAGGTAGCAAACCAGCATTTCATCCTGGTCTGGAATGGGTCACTCAAAGAGTTTCTCACATGTCTTCATGGAAAATTAGTGACTAAGAATGTTATCTGTTTGGCTTTAAAGTTCAGACTAGTTGTATAGTGCCAGTATAAATAAGAAGGAATGCTTAGGTAGAAGAGCCAAGCATCACTGTAGACTCACTGGCATTCTGACCAGTAAGAAGCAGGAAATGGTAACTAGAACAATCGCATTGTGTTTCCTGTTGTTAAAAAAAAAAAAGAAGAAGAAGAAGAAAAAAATAGTCAATTAGAAAGGAATGATGCAAAACCAGTTTTAAGTAAAATATTTGATGGGGATCCCATCCCAAAAGTTCTAAAAAAATGTAAGTTTGGTGAGGGTAAAATCTTTCTGTTTGTTTGTTTCTGTTTACAGTACGTTCAGAAATAGAGTGTCTACCAAAAAAGTAGTGGCAGTAACAAAGCGAGGTCAGTCATAATTTTCTCAGACTCAAGGGGCAAGCTCCAAAATTTAAATCAGAAAGTTAAGCATGACCTGATCCTTCTGAAAAAGTGCTGCATTTCTAGCAAAATGTTCTGAGGGAAAATGAAAAAATTTACATTGTCTAAAATAGATCATCTAGTTAAAAATTATTGGAATAAATTAGGAAATGTTAGAAGAAACTTTAGAAGTTCCTGGAATAACAGTTATTTTGTGCTGTGGGTCTGTTGTAATCCTTACACTAGAGACCAAAAAAGTGAAAATTTTAAGTTGGAGAATATCGATTTTGCCATGTGTTGTAGTTTGTTGCTGTTGTTATAATCTTCAGTGATAGGCCTGGTGGTAGTCTATGCTAGGCCCGGTGATACCGAATGCTGTTCTGAAGTGTAAATAGTAAATAGACACTCTGCCTTTTCTCCCTGTGTCAAAATCTGAGTGAACAACTTGAACGTGGATCAAACAAGCATCAGTACTTTATTGTTTGGAAATGCTTTCTTGGTGCATTTTAATTCATTCTGAAAAATAACATCTCACAAAACAGCTGAGTAGAGACTTTTTAAAATGAAAGAGTTCTGAAATTAGTCAAATTTGTAAGCAGTCAGATTGGATTCATCATGTATTTCAACAGCTGACATGAAATCAAGTTGCAGTAATACTTGCTACTTTTTGCTTTAACTGTCAGTAAAGAGGTTTGTTGAAGTTGGTTTTGAATTTTATTTACGTACGTAAATATGTATGTATGTATTTATGTATGAAGGGAGGGAAGGAAGGAGGAAGGAAGGAAGGAAAACTCACCCCCATTTCCTGTTAGAGTTGCAGCTATGTTTACTAGTAGTTGAACTTTTTAAAAATCTTGTATTTTCTTTAGAAGTCAGTGGTGAAGTTCACCTATGGTAAAGATTTAGAAAAAGAACAAAAAGCTCTTTTACAAAATGTGTTTTACCTTTTGAAATACGGACTGATACTCGGTTTATTCCTCAATGGTTGTTTAAGTGCCTTCTATGTACAGCACAAGATAGTTAGGAATAATATAATTCTTTACATGTGAAACCATGAATTCTCTTTTAATAAAAAGTAACTTTTACACTAAAAAAAAGACTTTCTTGACCAATTTTTCTTGACTATTGTGTTAATTTTTTTTTTTTTTTTCGGTGTGCGGGCCTCTCACTGTTGTGGACTCTCCCGTTGCAGAGCACAGGCTCTGGACGCGCAGGCTCAGTGGCCATGGCTCACGGGCCTAGCCACTCCGCGGCATGTGGGATCTTCCCGGACCGGGGCACGAACCCTTGTTCCCTGCATCGGCAGGCGGACTGTCAACCACTGCACCACTGTGTTAATTTTTTAATCTGCTTGCCATGGCCTACCTATGTTATAGGTGAACAGTTATAGTCACATGTTTCTGATAACTGGATGCAACCCTCCACCCCCTTAAACAAGATGAGTATATTTTTGTAATTTGCTGTGTAGGATTTAGACCAGAAACTTAAATTTTACATAACAGTAGCAGTGAGACCCCCTGCTAGTAAACTGGTCCAACAGAAATAGACATTTGACACCAAAGATGTTAACAGATCAGATGTTGATACAATTGTATCCTAATGTCATAAAGGAAAAAAGGAAGGCAGGATGACTTCTATCACTTTCTCTTTTTAGACTGCATTAGAAATGCAGTAAATGTGAAATGAAAATACAAGTTCAATTAAACATTTATTGAGAAAATGCTATATGTCTACCTTTTAATTTTATTGCTAATAATAATTTCTATTCTGTAATAATTATTAGATACCAGAGTGATTTGTCCTTCAGTGTTGTTGACCTGGTGACTTAGCAGAGTGTTTGCCTGTAGGCACAAGTATATGCTAAATTCTGAACAGCTTCCATCGCTAAAAGCGCCTTCCAACAAGCAGACTGCTAATGGGTTTCAAGTACGTGAAGGTGACTGAGATTTTTGGTGTGCATGAACATTCCTTGTCAGTTTTATGGAGACTTGGAATACGTTAAACAAATGAATTAACAACAGGAGAAGGAACTACACTAATCTTACCTGGTCCGTGGCCGTCCTACTGGCTTCTCCTTACCTGACACCTCTTCATGATTCTAATCCAAGATTTGGCTCAGAGAAAAGGCTTCAAGTCACCTACTTTGGGATCTGAGCCCAGTGAAATGATAGGCACCCACTGTTTTGATTGCATCTTT
>NW_006793488.1:2598444-2616045 GCF_000442215.2 Lipotes vexillifer | reverse complement strand
TTTCCCTAACCAAATCTCTGGGCATCCTTGGAGCTTGACAGTAAATTCTGTGAACTGCTACATCCTCTAAAGATCGAGTGCAGCTTTATTGCAAACAGAATTCAGAAGGTCTGTTGTTCATCTGAGACATACACCCCAGAAATAGCCCTTCCTTCTTGTATTAAGCAGTAATCCCCTAACATTAAATGAGTCAGTGTCTTCTTCAGTAAAATTTTCCCCCAGAGTTTAGTAGAAAGAAGCAGTTGTCTACACATACATATACACCAGCCATCTGCAAATATATATATATATGTATGTATTTGAGTTTACATTGTATTCCCTTGTTAAGTATGTTAGATGCCAATAAACCTTTCTTATTTTAGGTTTGTGAAAAATATTGGAGAAAGAACCATGTCTTAGTCTCTCAGAAGCTATTCTCTTCCTTTCTTCTATTTTCCTTTACAATAAAGTAAAAAAACAAGCTTTAGTCCTCCAGATCCTGTGTTAATGTAAATTTTTCATTTGTTGAAAACTTCAGATTTCGCCCCTAAGCACATCTGGTTTTGAACTGAACATGAAATCATTAAACAAATGGTGGGCTCGTCCAAGTGGCTGAAATGGTTCACTCCTATCTGAATATGTTGGCTTTGAGAACTGTGGGGTTTTTTCCCCCCAATTTCTATCTCCTACTCAAATGGTATTAATAGTCGCACTTATGTAATGTCTGTGTTGTGTGTGTGTTTTTAATCTCTACTTAGGTTGACCTGACAGTTCAAGAAAAGGAGAAATATCTTAACGTGTCTCGCTGGTTTTGTCACATTCAGCATTATCCAGGCATCAGGCAACATCTGTCTAGTGTTGTCTTCATCAAGAACAGACTGTATACTAATTCCCACTAGAAGCCATCTGCGCTGTACAGAAGAGTGATTAAGATATTTTAAATGGAAAGTGTATTCTGGACCAGAGGACTGACATGAATTGATAGGCAGCCATTCTTTATTCATTGAAGTTGGTAGAATTTTTAAAGTATAAACTTGTGTCCCAACATTTTATTTGTTCTTTAGTTGAAATTTTGCAGTTTTTTTAATATAAAACTTCAAGTGCGGTCAAAACTTGAGTTGAGATCAAGGTATCAATTATCTTGTTTTTAGAGATGAAATTTATTTTAATAAAAGTTGCAAATCAGTGGCTTAATCTTAAAAAAAAATAGTCATTCCGATGGTTGACATATTTGGCTATGTATTGACCTCTTTCATCTTATAAATTAATTTTCCCCTTCTGAATATTTATAGTAGTTTGTTTTTTAAGAACTAGGGTAAATTGTGCCAAGGAGACAAAAAAGGGAAGACAGATGGATTTGTTTTCAAATATTTATGTGAGCCAGTAAACGTGGTTGAAAAATTGAAAAAGTCATTTTTTTGTTTGTTTCTTTCCTGTTGTCGGTATTCATTGAGGTGAAACTACTGCACTGCCCTAGAGGGAAGTGGAATAAAATACATTCCCTCGAATTCATGGTTCTTTTGTTGTCTTTGGGCTCATTGGAATATGCAGTAGCTAAAAAGCAATGGGATATTCCCACTATCCTACTAATTTTGGATTTGGTAACTACTAGATTTTTCTAAACTAAAAACCAACATAGAAAGGCTGGTGTTGACATTCTGTGTAAAGAACGAAGACTCATATACTGTATTAAAACAAGCCTATACAGTTTATAACTCTTAGTGGTTGAGTAAATAAATAATCAATGATAGAGAGCTAAAGAGCTTATATTTACAAATAATAGGAAAAATTGTCTTTGAGCTCTTCACTGTTAATGCTATGTAACATTTTGGTGCTGACTCTGAGTCTCAGTAGAGTACAATTCAAAGCTCAAGTGCAAAGAGCAGAGACTTGGGAAGTGTCCATCCCTTTGGCCCAGTCCTGCTTTGATCACATACTAGCTGAATGCATGACCTAAAGCAAATCAGTTAACCATATTTTCTTAATCTCTAAACATAAAAATAAAATGTAAAAGTAAAGATAACTCTAAATGTTGAGGATTTGTGGAGACAAACATACGTGAAAAAGCCTAACATACAGCCCATGGCTGTCAGTGAAGGTTTCTCTTTGCGAGAGGCCCCCACGCCCGCTTTTGTTCTTCACGTTACTGAGTCAAGAGATTTAATAGGCCAAGAGGATTGAGTATATTGTAATAGATCAAGACAAGTTTTACAGGATTGGATTTCACAATTCATTGCTATTGGGAGCATTTTTAATTTTTACAAAGTAGCCTTTATAGTAGAATGGACTTGTATTTGCATGTTCAGAAACTAAAGGGCTCAAGTTCCCCTTGGGAGTTAGCACGAGTGCCACAGAGGCAGGCCCAGTCTGACTTCTCATGCATGCCGCTGCCCCAGCTGGGTCTGCTATAAGGCTTCCACCTTAAAGTCCACTGCTGCAAATTACTTCTTCCCCTGACACTTCTCTGGTCTCCGCTGGACCCGGGAGGTGAGCAGGATAGACAGGATAGTCAAGAGATGGGCTAGCCAGTCCTCCTGTCCCAACCATTTCACTCCTTCCCTTCAGTGTAGGTCAGCAGTGAGGACGGGGGGGACAGAGGATACCGGATACCTCTTTGCCAAATGTATCCTCTTCCCACTTCCACCTGGTGAGTCTTTTTCTTTTTGGCCACGCCCTGTGGCTTGCTGGATCTTAGTTCCCTGACCAGGGATTGAACCCCGGGCCCACAGCATTGAAAGTGCCATGTCCTAACCACTGGACCACCAGGGAAGTCCCCCTTGTGAATCTTATATCTGCTAGTCAGTTCTTCATTGCAGAGCATATCATTGCTTCAATAGGTTATCACCTACTACGTGCCAGGATGATCTTGGAAGATGCAGGGGTGGCAGAAAGAGAAAATCCTGGCTCCCGTAGGCAAAGGTTAGATGAGATTAGATGTTCTCAGCGTCTAAATCGAAACAGTTCATTTCCCCTTAGAAAGGCTGCGGGGCGTCCTGGGTCATTTCCGTCAGGTACTTCTCTACCTGAAATGCCCTTTCTTTCTCACTTGATGACCTCTTCAGTATTCAACTTTGTCGTGTCCTGGAAGTCAAGTCCACACTGACCAACCCACCTCCCCTTGCCTCCCATCTGGCACTGAGGTCATTGTGCTATTTTTGATCACTAGTCTCTTCCACCAGATGTTTAATTCCTTGGGAGCAGAGACTGTCTTTTCGCAGCTGTCCAGACAATAACTGACACATAACAGTAAATGCTCAATGTGTGTTGAAAGAATGTAGTATTAAGTCCATTTTGAGCTAACCAAGAAAAGTGTAAGTGTGAATTGCAATTAGGTACAGGTGTATAGCAGAAAAACCACATAACATTAAACTGGGTTGTTTCTTATGTGAAAGAAGACAGTCCACAGTTGGTATTAGGCATCTAGCTGCTTTCCACTTGAAGGACCTTTCCGGGAAGCCCTATTCAGCAAAATCTATTTACATGTCTTTGGCCATCCCAGCTGGGAGAAAGGCCAGAAGTGTAGTCCTTTAGCACACACATTGCCAGCCAGAACAAAACTTGTGCTATGAATGAGGAAGAAGGAAGAAAGGGATACAGCTAGGTAGGCAGCTAGCTATCTCTATCATGGTAAGTAGTGTTTAAGTGGGAAAATACTTTCTGAATGCTAAATAATCCAGTTGTAAAATAATTTTTGTGAGTAAATTGTTGGCATTCCATGGATCATCAGTTTGCAAAGAATTCGAATACCATAGAATAAATACTTCTCACTGATCACGGTTTTCAAGGTTCACAAGCTATTTTAGGATCCTGCAATACTGAGTTATGAGGATCTGTTAATGCACTTTTAATACCAGCGTTAACAGCTAACACTTATTGAGTGTTCAGTATGTGTTCAGCACCACTCTAAGTGTTTTAAGTGAATTCACTCCTTTAATTCTTATCCCCTTTTGCCAGATAATGAAACTGAGGCACAGATTGGTTAAGGAACTTCCCCGGGTCCCAGCCAGTATCCAGGGATTGGGATTCAGTTGAGTGTCTGGCTCAAACTCAGTCTAAGCGCCAGTGTGCCTGGCAACTTCTGCTTAACCAACTTGTGAAATTCGTTTTTGCCAACCTTAGAAAAAGCTGCCCTAGGCATTGGGTAAAACAAAAGTGTACATAACTTTGAGAATAAATTAGATGTTTCCACAATTCTGGATGTACTAAAAATGCCTGACTTGTACACTTTAAATGGCTAAATTTTGTGATATGTGAATTATAGCTTAATAAAGCAGGCTTTCGTTGTTTTTGGCTGTACCACGTGGCATGTGGGATCTTAGTTCCCCAACCAGGGATCCAACCCACGCCCCTGCATTGGAAGCACAGAGTCTTAACCACTGGACCGCAAAGGAAGTCCTAAAGCAGCTTGCTTGCTTGCTTCCTTCCTTCCTTTCTCGCTCTCTCTCTCTCTCCTCCCTCCCTCCCTCCCTCTCTCTTTCTTTTGCTTGCTTTCTTTCTGAGTCAAATACACTAGCCTTACCGTATATTAATTACGAGACCTTGGATAAGTCACTGCATGTGAAATTCCTCTTATGAAACAGAGGTGAAGATGACTGATCTCATTTAATTTGCAATAAGAAGGTATAAAAATCACCTGGCACAGTGCCTGGCACACAGAAAGTGATCAGTGAAGGACAAACTGCTATGGAAGATTGTAGAATCATAACGCACAATGTTATAAAGTCAAATTCTTAACTAATCCATAAGCCTCTTCCCACCGGCCATCTCTGAGGCACCTGCTCAACAAGAGCAGATAAGATAACTAGGCAGAGCATCTTGTGGTTTTAATATTTATTTGTTTATTTACTTTGGCTGCGCCAGTCTTAGTTGCAGCATGCAGGATCTAGTTCCCTGATCAGGGATTGAACCCGGGCCCTCTGCATTGGGAGCACGGAGTCTTACCCACTGGACCACCAGGGAAGTACCCATCTTGTGATTTTGGTAAAACATGAATCCATTGTATTACTCACCAGCTTAAAAATCTCTGGTCCTCACATCTTTCAAGCCATTGAAAAAAGGGAGCATACTATTTTTCTTTTTTTTTTTTTTCCCTAAAAGATCAACGAAACTCCTCTAAAATAAAGTGTATGCCATTCTTTCTGAAAAGTAGATGCCCCTTTCCACCATTTCCTTTCTGTAATTCCCAGAAGCCTAGAGCACTCATCATTCAATAATCCCTCTAGGGCTTCCCTGGTGGCGCAGTGGTTAAGAACCTGCCAATGCAGGGGACATGGGTTCGAGCCCTGGTCTGGGAATATCCCACATGCCGCAGAGCAACTAGGCCCGTGTGCCACAACTACTGGAGCCTGCGCGCCTAGAGTCCGTGCTCTGCAACAAGGGAGGCCACTGCAGTGAGAAACCCACTCGCCACAACTAGAGAAAGCCCACGCACAGCAACGAAGACCCAATACAGCCAAAAATAAAGTAAATTTTTAAAAAATAAATTTAATAATCCCTCTACATTCAATATCTTGTAATAACCTATAGTGAAAAAGAATATATGTATATGTATAACTGAATCACTTTGTTGTACATCAGAATCTAACACAACATGGTAAATCAACTACACTTCAATTTAAAAAAAAATAGCCCTCAAATATTTCTTTAGCACCTACTGTGTGTCAACAGTCGACTAGGCCCTGTGGACAACACAGGTACACACTTGCCCTCATAGGGTTTCCAATCCAATGGTCTGTAAACAGATTCCTGAAACAGCAGGTAAAGCATCCTTGGGGAGGCAGCCAGCTGCTCAGCATTCTTTGAAAGTAAATAAAAATAATCAGATACCATTTACTGAGTGTCTACTGTGTCTGGGCTCTGTACCAGACACTTTACAACCTTCACATTATCTCATGTTACTTTAGGAGGTAGGGCAGAGGCAGAGACTAACCCACATGCTGACCACCCAGTTAGACCACGGCTGGAGTGAATGGGAACTGTACAACTGCAGAACTGGAGGACATCACCTGTCACCATTTTATGCACTGGGGTTTGATTTGACGGCCCTGACTAGGTACTGGCCTGTCTCCCTACGCCCTGTGCAACTTTCAAGAACAGGTCAAAAATTCCAAGTAGGGAAGGATCATTCTTCAGTCAAGGATCCACAAATTTTCCACTAATTACAATAAATAATGGTTTTAAACCAAATAGAGGGGAATTCCCCAGGGTCCAGTGGTTAGGACACTGCAGTGGAGGGCCTGGGTTCAATCCTTGGTTGGGGAACTAAGATCCCACAAGCCACGGTGCTGCCCCCAAAATAAAAATGAATAAGTAAACAAACCAAATAGAAATAATAGAACTGGAAACAGTATCAAAAGGCCATTTGTGGGACTTCCTTGGTGTCCCAGTGGTTAAGACTGCACGCTTCCAGTGCATGGGGTGTGGGTTCGATCCCTGGTCAGGGAACTAGGTCCCGCATGCATGCCGCAACTAAGACCCGGCACAGCCAAATAAATAAATATTAAAAAAAAAAAAAAAAAAAGGCCATTTGTCTTTCAGCCCACTTATACCCAAAGCATCCAAGATGTCATGAAGTGATTTGTGGAGTTCCGTCACAAGATGGTAGAAAAAGTGACCTAACTTAAACCTCTTCCATCCCCATCCAGATTCAGCATAACATTACTGCATGGAGGTTTTTTAACAGATGTGTGGGCATGCTCATTTTTACTCCCTGTTAAGCATATAGGTCCCCCATTGGCTCCCCCAAGTTAAACCTGAATCTGTAGTCACCACAGTCTGTAATGGGCACATTAGGTTTACCGCAGGGACCAAGGTAGGAAGGTAGGAGTGGAGAGAATGGGCAGATCACCTGCTGCTGGTGCGTCGTGTGAGAGCCCTGCTAAAAGTCCTTCCAACATAGCTTCAAGACGTGTTGAGAAAAATTTAAGCAGAGATATTGTTAGGAAAGAATAGAACTCTATTGCAATCAGGTACGCGTACATCACACCGAGAGATAAAATACACAACTCTTGACAAGGAGTCAAATTAGAATGATTGTGAAGAGTACAGCTTTTTCATTTATGTATGTTTTTTCTATCATTTCACTTCATTCCTTTAAAAAAAAAAGTCAGATGTTACACAAACTTTAATATTAATCTAGCTTTGGCAGAGATGTGGTGGTTTTGTGGATTCGAGCATTTAGCTTTTTAGCTCCAGAGAGCAATATTTCTTCTTTCTCTCCATAATGAGATAACCTGCTCCTACCCATTACCAGGGCACTAAATTTGAAATTCTCCGTACACCTGAGTAGGCTGCTACATATCTGGCCATCTTAATTTTAGGCTTGATTTATTGAAGCTGAATTACATTCCTAACTCTTCCTGGAGCTCTGGGTGAATTTTATTGAAAAAGCAGTGGGGAGAAATTTGCTATCGTATATCGCTCTTGCTGGCCAGAGCTTTTCGATACACAAGGGGCTCTACCTGTTCCATGTCTTGTATGCCAGATTTATAACACTGAAGCCCAGCTCTAGGGTTACATACAGGCATATCAGAGATGAGATGGGGAATTTGATTTTGTAATAATGATTACTTGTTGCTGGAGCCCATATTCCTGCAGGCTCTTCCTTTATTCTCCCTGCCACCGATGAATAAAACTAATTCCAACTGCTACCTTATCTAGCAAAACTCATCTTTCACTTACGAGAGAGGCCAAAAGAAGGGAGACAGGAAGTCAGGAGAATTTGAGATGCTGACCATTTTTGCTATTATGTCTCAAGGGTTTCTTCTTCCATTATCGTGATTCCTTTAGGAATATTTTCATCTTTTAAACTTTCGTTTCTTTGTGGGGAGAATGAAAGCGTCACATGTCTTCCAGCCTGGCGAGTTTATTTGATGGCTCATCTGTGCTGTCTGTTCCACTTCAGAGAGGCTGGGTCCCTAGGGCTAGCCAGTTGTATTAGAGATCCTGCGGACTTGGCTTGCCATTTCTGCTAAGGGTCATCTGTCCTCGCGGTCTTGCCATGGATAATTTTTGCCTTCCCGGACATCATCTACTTGAGAAATTTGTGCCTGGCAGGCCTGTCTGTCCAAGTTAAGCTTGAAATACAGTAGCCACACAACTAACCTGACAAAGCATCGCTCTAAACAGCAAGGCCCCAGGCCTGCTTTGACCAAGACCACAAACTTCCAGCCATCTGATTACAAATTCCAAAGTTTCTTTGGTGCAGTCCATGAACCAGTCTGTTCATGCAAGGTGGGTTATCCTTCCTCCACTGCCCCAGTTTTCCCAATCTCCTGCAACACACACACACACACACACACACACACACACACACACACAGATGTGCACACACCCTTATCTTAAAAACCCTTAGAAATGCTTAACCCTCTGGTTGACCTTACCAGTTCCTGACTGTTCGGCACTTGACTTGAGCCCTGAGACTTAGATGAAAGAAATGTACAGTTGACTGTCATTGCCTGAAGTTTGAGGCATGTGTGACAGACATTACATGAAGGCAGTGGTTCTCAGACTTGAGCATGAGTGGTAATCACCGGAGGCTTCTCAAAACACAGATTACTGGGTCCCCGTTGGAGTTTCTGATTCAAGAGGTCTGGTGTGGTGACCCCACCATGAGAACACCTGTCCGATGCTTGGGTGACAATCAGACACAGAGCAGCTGCACTCATCCAAAAACTCTTGCTCCTGTCTTTTTGCATAGATAAATCTGGTTTTCTGGAGGTGGGCCTAGCCTGGTGATGGAGCATCCTGAGTTCTGATTGGTTGGCTCTGTCCCAGGAGTTTCTCTCTATAGCAGCTCTCGCAGTAAAGTACTGCATGTTCTCCAAGTGATGGAGCTACACTGGAAGCAGCTCTAAGAAGCACCAAGCAGGATTCAGTCCAAGAAGGATCAGTCCAGGACTGTAAAGTCGCTGCCTAGTCGCTGCCAATGCCAATACCCAGCGCGTTATTTCATACCACACAGCCTCTGGGCTTAGCATGCCAGAGGCATTTCCAAAACTTCATATGATTAACACACAGTAATATTTAGTATTTTACCCCAAAAGGCTGTCTAATCTTTTCCCCTCCTTTATTTTCATCAGTTTCTTCCATTTTTAATTTTTTAACCCACTTCAAAAATAGGTTAGACAGGGCTTCCCTTGGGGCGCAGTGGTTGAGAGACCACCTGCCGATGCAGGGGATGCGGGTTCGTGCCCCGGTCCGGGAAGATCCCACATGCCGCGGAGCGGCTGGGCCCGTGAGCCATGGCCACTGAGCCTGCGCGTCCGGAGCCTGTGCTCCGCAACGGGAGAGGCCACAACAGTGAGAGGCCCGCGTACCGCAAAAAAAAAAAAAGGTTAGACAAAAAAGGATATACAGTAACGCCAATAGAAAATATCCAGAGGAAATCTCATGAAGTGGATTTGATAAAAAGCAAAATAAATTTAGAAGCGCACTCCCGCAGCTATGCTTATCTTGATGGGCTTATACTAAGAAATGAGTTTTAATTTTGTTCTCAAGAGGCATGTAATTAAATACACATTTTATTTTTATTTTATAAGTTTCAATAAGGAGTTAGCAAATAATTTACCCTGAAGTCAGAAATTTACTTCTTCTAAATTAGCATTATTTCCATGTTTTAGATGCCTTAACTCTCGAGAAGCACAATAATTGGCAAAATCCCTTTACCATTCCATGGTTCAGAAGTGTCTGATACTGAGAGTCTCTAAAAAAGGATCAAGCATAGAGCGCTGCACAGGGGAGAACAGCTACTCTTAAAACAGGAGAAGTGCTTTGTGTATGATCCCATTTAGGTGATGTTTTTGAAATGACGATTTAGAAATGGAGGATACATCATAGGTTGCCAGGGGATGGCGTAGGGCAGGGAGGAAGCTAGGTGTGGTTACAAAAAGGTGCCAAAGGGGATCTTTATGGCTCTGGAGCTGTGCAATATCTTGACTATGCTGACAGGTACATAAACCTACACATGTGATAAATTTATACAGGACATAATACACACACACAATGAGTACAGGTAAAACTAGGGAAATCTAAATAAGCTTGATGAACTGTATCAATGACAATATCTTGGTTATGATATTCACATTTACAATATGTTACCAGTGGATGGAAATCAGGCAAAGTGTACGACGAATCTCTGTATTATGTCTTACAACTGTATGAGAATCTACAATTATCTCAATAAAAGTTTTATTTAAATAATACAGGAAACGTCTTATCAATCCAGAGACAACCAGAGATAACACAAGCCCTTCAGGGAGATGACAGAGTCCTTTTTGTCCTCAAAACTCTGAGATTCCATGGGTCAAAGAGCAAGGACACAGAGCAGCCCAGACCCCAGCCCAAGGTATCTGTCAGGAGTGCTCTGCCACTGGAACTTTTCTTTCAGTTGCCCTTTGCTGTCTGAGCTGCAGTTGAAAGATTTCTGTAAAAGAGAAAGAAACAGATGTGTACTCTGGACCTGACCATCCCAGAGAACAATGCAACGCAGTACTGGGCGGAACAAAACAATCAAACAGCTGGAACATGTATCTACAGGCTGTAAGCAACAGAATTGCAGGCAAGTCATTGCATAGGGATTTAATATTGTACCCTTTGGTAGATGTCGCCTCCGTGAGGGGAGGAAAAGGCTGGGTCAGTGCTATATCCCAGCCCTTAGCACCGTGCTTGGCACACAGAAAGTGCTCAATCCATATGTGTTAAACATGTTTGAATGAGGAAATGAAAAGGCCAGTTAGAGGTAGTATGGCTTCCCTCTTCCTTCTCTCCAGGTCACCCTCCCCTACTTTCTCTTTATCCACCCCCTACACTTAAACACGTACGCAGGGACCAGGTTGTTTCTGCCCCAAACCAGCTGGGCCTTTAGCCTCTCTATGCTTCAGCCTCTTCACCTGTCAAATGAGGAGAATAATAATGCTACCAACTTCAGAGGACTGTCATGAGCCCTAACTGGGTCAGCACCTGCAGAGCACTTACAACATTAGCTGGCCTGTCATAAGTGCCATGTAAGTGTTTGTTCAATTGCAGCAAGTTCTGACACTGACTCCCAGAGTTAGCCCAGACCTCATAGACTCCAGAAGGCTGCACAAGCTCTGGCGGTTCCCAGGCCACCTGAGCTTCTGTCCAGCTGTCTACACATGTCGGGAGGTCTCACTTTACCCTTTCAGGTTCAATAATTCACTAGAATGACTCACAGAACTCGGAGAAGTGCTGTACTTATGATTACAATTTTATTGTAAATGATACAAATCAAGACCAGCCAAATGAATAGATGCATAGGGTGAGGTCTGGGAGGGTCCCAAACACTAAGCTTCTGGGTCCTCAGTTTGCCACACCCTCTTGGCACATTAAAGTACGGCTACCAACCAGGAAGGTCACCCGGGCTGTCCAGGTTTTTACTGGGGTTGCACTGTGAAGACATGGTTGATGTATCATTGCCCAAATGACTGAACTCAATCCCCAGCCCGCTCTCCTCACCAGAGGTCAAGCTGATATTACATGGCTCAAAGCCTCAACCCTTTAATCACACGGTGGTCTTTCATGCATGGCCAGCCCCCATCCTGGAACCATCCCGGGACCCACGTGAGTGAGCGCTTTAGCATAACCTCCGGCCCACCAAGAATAACAAAGCCACTCCCCTCACTTGGAAAATTCCAAGGATTTAGAGGTTATCTTCCAGGAACCAGGGACACAGATCAGCCAAGTTCTTTATTATACAACAAAAATAAAGTTGATTCAATTCATTGAACAGGCAGAAGGGGCAAGGAAAACATTCCAGGAAGGGGATGTCTAAAAAGAAAGAGGCAGGGCTTCCCTGGTGGTGCAGTGGTTGAGAGTCCGCCTGCCGATGCAGGGAACATGGGTTCGTGCCCCGGTCCGGGAAGATCCCACATGCCGCGGAGCGGCTGGGCCCGTGAGCCATGGCCGCTGAGCCTGCGCGTCCGGCGCCCATGCTCCGCAGCGGGAGAGGCCACAGCAGTGAGAGGCCTGTGAACCGCAAAAAAAAAAAAAAAAGAAAGAGGCAGAAATAATGTCTGGCACAGTCATGACACAGTGGAGAGACCACGTCGCCACCCTACTCCCCACAGCTGATGGAGCTCTGCTGTTTTAGAATGCACCAGCCTTGAAGTCCATAGACCAGGTCTCTGACCATGGTTCTGCTATTTGATAATGTTGCGGTCCGGGAGCCACACGCCTGGAGTCGAGTTCCCCGGTAAATGCGACCCGTGTCCCAACCAAGGACACCTGAGAATCACCAACACCAAGTAGAAAGATTAGCAAAGGATTTATACAAGTATAGAAGCTTACACAAACTGTCCGGACAGGGTCCCACTCGGAGAGATGTGAGTGAGACCCCGACTAACAGTCGGGCGAGGCTTTCATACCCTTCACAGGGCGGGCGGGAAGTCCCCAAGGCGGGAGGGAGCTGTTTAATTTTGAATCAGCCAATCAGGAACCCGGTTCTTCCCGCCCCAAGCAAGCAAGCAAGCAAAGCAACTTTCTTACAGAAGCCAAAATGTGCTGTTAGCCCTGAAGCTGTTCTCCCGTTTCTTTCATCACAATAACTATGGTACCATCTTGTGGGAGTACATTTACAGATCATTGTAAGCCATGTGAAATCCTTTCTATAAGAGATGGGCATAATTTACACACACACACCTACATTAGTGGATTAAAACAACAAAATTTTATTATTTCTCATAATGAAACTGCACAATTCAGATTGGGACGTGGAACCCACTGTCTTTTAATTGAAATCACACACCTGGTCTCAGGACTTAATGAAGCTCAGGTTCTTTATGTCTCAGCATAGAAAGAATTCAGTGAGAGACAGTGATAGGTAAGAAATGAATTTATTTAGGGAGATACACATTCCATAGACAGAATGCGGGCTGTCTCAAAAGGCTAGAGTGGCCATGGGAGAAATACATTTCACAGACAGTGTGGGCCATCTCAGAAGGCGAGAGGCCCCAAAATATGGGGTGGTTAGTTTTTATGGGCTGGGTAATTTCATAGGCTAATGAGTGGGAGGATTATTCCAACTATTTTGGGGAAGGGTGGGGGATTTCCAGGACTTGGGCCACCACCCACTTTTTGACCTTTTATAGTCAGCCTCAGAACTGTCATGGCGCTGGTGTGTGTGTCATTTAGCTGATGTATTACAATGAGCGTATAATGAGACTCAAGGTCCCCTGGAAGTCGAATCTTCCGCCGTCTTTGACCTAATATTAGGTTTCTAGTCAGATTTTGTCATATCCTCAGTGGCTATGTCATTCTTTTTTTTTTTTTGCAGTACGTGGGCCTCTCACTGTTGTGGCCTCTCCCATTGCAGAGCACAGGCTCCAGACGCGCAGGCTCAGCGACCGTGGCTCACGGGCCCAGTTGCTCTGTGGCATGTGGGATCTTCACGGACCGAGGCACGAACCCGTGTCCCCTGCATCGGCAGGCGGACTCTCAACCATTGCACCACCAGGGAAGCCCTATGTCATTCTTTTAGAGGTTGTGCCCTGCCCCCTTCCCTCCTGTTTCCATAATAACACTGTGGGTTAATTAGGCAGTTTTCTGGCTTCATGCAGTGGTATCCACTCCACTGCAGTTCATGAGACTGCATTCAGCTGGCTGATGGCTGGGCTGAAAGATCCAAGAAGGCCTCCCTCACACTTGGCTGCTAGGGGGCCTCCGTTCTCACCTATAAAGCCTCTCTTTAACAGGGGATGTCTCATCTTCCCGTGCTCCTCCATAGCACGGCCTCTCCCCAGCAGGACAGCCTAGACTTCCTGACAAGAGCAAAAGCAGAAACTGCCAGGTGACTTAAGGCCCACCATGTTCTACCCATCAAAGCAAGTCAGAAGGTCAGTTCAGACTCCAGGGGAGGGGAAACAAACTCCATCTCTTGATGGGCAGCAAGGGAGGAAACATCGCAGCTATCTTAGAGACTCTCCCACATTCTCTGATCCTTAGCTTCTGTATCTGAAAATGGGCATTTTAATATTTATCCCAACTAGAATAATGAGAATATGGTATGTTATGTGTGATGACATTTTATACATTGTAAAGCGCAAAACACGTGCAAGACATAGTGGTGGCAAATAAAGGTGGATTGGGAGCAAGAGCAGATTGTACAGGGCTTTAAAAGGAGATAGAGGAGGTTATTGAAATAGTATTGAGCATTTGCTGTGCCAAGCACTGTTCTAAGTACTTTACAGGTATTAACTTCTTTAATCATCACAACTTTATAATATAGATATCTTATTGCTATTCTGTAGGAAAGGAACATCAGGCAAGTGGCACAGTCAGAATTTGAACCTAGTTCTGTCTGATTCCAAAGTCTTAACTACTGAACCTGGAAGGTTCAGGTCCGGGGAAGGGCCCAGGGAGCCAGACGGAACCCCCGCCAAAGTGGCTGATGCAACCGACACCTGACATTGCCACACCACTCGGCCCCGGTCTTCCCGCTCCCCGAGGGGCGGAACCAACAGCTCTGAGGCTGATGCAAGCGACACCTGACATTGCCACAACACCCGAGAGATTACCAAAAAAGGGCTGCTTCACACAGCAAGCACCTCCCCTATACATTTTGTTCGCGCCCGCAGCCGGGCGCGAGCGACTTCTCCGGCCCCTTTCTCTCGAACCAGTGAACCTCGCCCGGGAGCGCCCCCAAATAAAGCTTCTTTAAGCTCTCCTCCGTCTTTGGTGCCGTTAACAGAATTCTTGTATCATAATCAACCGGCAATTGGGTACGGGGAGGTAGCAGCTACCCCAGAACTACTGAAACAGAATCTGCAATTTTAACAGCCGTGTTAATGTGGGAGAAGTATCAATCTCACTGTACTAGAGGGAGCCTGAAGCCAAATCTGGCTTCTGTACCCCGACACCATATTAAATCTTGGAGACAAGAGTTCTGGGTGAGGTAGAAACAGCTTTATTGCTTTGCCAGGCAGAGGGGGCCACAGCGGACTCCTGCTCTCAGAACTGTGCGTCCCAGTCTAGAGGGGCTAGTGAGAAGTTTCATAGTAATGATTCAAAGAGGGCGTGATCAGCTCGTGCACATTCTTCTGATTGGTTGGTGGGGAAGTAAGTGGGAGTCAGCATCGTCAACCTTCAGGTTCTAACCGGTCTGGGGTCAACGTGCTTATTACGGTTAATTTCTCCCACCTGGTAGGGGTTTCAGTCTCTGCAAAGATATTGTTATGTATCCCTGCCCCAAGGCTGCACTATTTTTTTTTTTTTTTTTCCACACTGCGTGGCTTGCGGGATCTTAATTCCCAGACCAGGGGAACCTGGGATTGAACCCCAGGCCACTGCAGTGAAAGCACTGAGTCCTATCCACTGGATCATTAAGGAACTTCTGACACTACTGTTTCTTTTCACTGTTCCTCCCTTGTCTCCGCATCCCCTCCCTTCCCTAATTAGCAACCGTTTGAACCTGCTAGTTGGAACTCTGGTAAGGTCATGGAGGCCGAATGAAGCCTATTTTCTGTAATCGAGTAATGAGGGACACAATTTTGTGCCCAGGAGCCCCACAGTGTCCTGCTCAGTATCAAGTCTTCCCAGGTTTTTCAGTAGTTCAAAGAAACTAAGAAGCCAAGCTTAGAGAAGATTTAGTCTGGCAGATGCAGAAGAAAACTTGAATACGAAAAGTGCCTAGAAGTGGGGAGGATTATGAGGGGCTTTAAAAATAATTACGTTTTCTAGAGGTTAATGCCAAAGCGAGGGAAATTAAAGGTTAGAAGCTGGACCCAATAACATGCAATTAACCAAGTTCACATTCTATTTATGAATTCATATATTTTATGCCTCTTTGTTATTCCTGTGCTAGAAAACCCCAAGTTCCATCTTCACCGCACCCCACATAACTTACACAACATTTCAGGTCTGAAGACAAAATACACCTCCTCTGGGAAGTCGTTCCTGGCCACCTCCTGCCCGCAGGCGTCCCACACATTAAGTGCTGCACTTAACTCCATCCTATCGTATACAAGGCCCTAGCCTGTAAATGTGGGTGACTGAGAGACCCTTGAGGGTAAGGATAGTGCAGGAATCGAGGAGGGAGAAGGGAGAGATTAAGAGATGATTCTTAGAAAGAACCGCTGGGTGAACACAGGAGATGAAGGAGTCACTGAAAAGTTGGCACCGTATGTCGTTGGAACAGGCACAAATATTAACGCAAGTTCATGTGCCCGACGAAACGTCGGCGTTTGGAGCAGAGAAAGGTTTATTGCAAGGCCATGCAAGGAGACAAGGTGGCTCATGTCCTAAAAAGCCTCCTGCACTCTGAAGGATTTCGGCAAAGTATTTTTAAAGGCCAAGTGCAAGGTGGGGGGAGGGGTCTGCAGGATACGCGATCAGATGGTGCACTATACTCTGATTGGCTGATGATGAAGAAACAGGGTGGTGTCACAGGGGTTAACTTTCTCAGTCCTTAGGCTCCGGGAGGCCCGGGGCTACATGCTCATAGTCATCAAGTAGTTAACATCTTCCATTTGGTGGGGGTGGGTTCACATCTTCGAAACACCTCAGGAAAATTGCATCAATTACTATTATCTAGGCACTTCAGAGAGGAGCTAAAGGAGAGGCTATGGGGGAGGGCCTGTGCCAGGAAGGGAATGACAACTTGTTGAGAATACGAGATCAACTCTAAGGAGTTTACCAAACGGTAGCACTAGATACAAATCTGTCAGCACCAGATTTGTCTCTTCAGGGCTGCGAATCAAAGCAGCCTAGCAAATTATGGTCCCTTCCATAATGACATGCATTTATTTTGTCTTAGCCCCTATAACAACTGGTTGAGATTTTGTAAATATAAATGCTAAGAACAGACATTTTTGCTCTTTACATGGGCATGAATGAGTCTGAGAAGTGATTTGGCCAAATTACTTAATCTCTAATCCTGTTTCTTCTTTTGTTAGAAAGAAATGACAAAACTGTTTCCCGCGGTTGCCATGATGAGCAAATGTGGCAAAGCACGCACGTCAACCTCCATTAAATACTGGTGGCAGGTAATAATATAGATAATGTATCTACATCACTATTATTCATATTCATCTATGATTAGATCCTCTCCGCCGACCTCTCTAAACCACGATAAATTCCAGCAGGTTTAGGGAGGAATAAATTTAGCTCTAACTTTCAGACACCTTCCTATTCCGGCAGCATCTGCCCTAACCCAGCATGGCGGCACCGACTTCTTCAAGCTCACATCCCTGGCCACACCATAGTGGCTTTATAGGAACCGCCCGCTGGGTAGACTCAGCTTCCCGGATGCCCTTTGATGACGTCAAAACCCCGCGCGGGGAAAGAGGGCCGCGTAGGTTTGCGCAGGCGCAGCGCGGCCGCGGGTGGGCGGAGCTGGCCGGGATGAGCGGCGGAGGGACGGAGACCCTCGTGGTTTGTGAGGCCGCCCAGGGCGGCGGCGGCGGCGGCGGCGGCGGCAGGAAGAAGGACTCGCTGGGGACCGCGGGCTCGCCAGCCCACCTCATTATCAAGGGTACGGAGTACTAGGGTTCTCGGCCCAGTGGTCCCAGCGCAGCCCCACCTCCCAGGCGGCGTCCTCTGACCCGGGGCCGAGCCCCAGGTCGACCCCCGGCTCCCGGGCGGCCTGGCGTTTGCGGTGGGTCGGTGGGT
>NW_006793488.1:2576954-2598334 GCF_000442215.2 Lipotes vexillifer | reverse complement strand
GGGTGGGTGGGCGAGGGGTCTGCGCATTGGCCCCTGTTTCCTCGCGCCAGGTGCCTCCCAGTAACAGCAAACCGCCCTAGCCCCTCCTGCTTCCTCGTAGAAGCCGCAGCCGAGAGCCGTCGGGCTGCCCTCTCCCCTCCCCCAGCCCGGGACCCTGCGTGGAGCTGCCGTGGACGCGGGTTCGCGACCCACGTGTGATGCCCTGAGCTTGGGAGTCGGGAAGAGCCCGCGCACCCAGGCAGGCCGCTTAGGAGGTGTGTGCCTAGGTCGTTCGCTCTTACCCTGCTCCCGGGTCGTGCAAGGTGGAAACGAGAGAACATGAAGCCATCTTAAAACACGAAAGGCCCCCAACACGTGTACCGATGTCCACTCGTCCCGTCCGCTTTAAGCTGGGTAGAAGGTTACAACCTAGCTACAGCCCGGATTCTCACAGAACCTGAATTGGTTTGATTCTCCAAGCTCTCAACAACTGTTTCGTGCAGGAAGATCTTTGCCATTTAAATACTGCAGCGCCTCATCTCCGTCCTCTCTTAACCCCTCGCTTCTGCCGGCAGCCCTACTGTCTTGCAGTGTTGAAGCCCTTGTAGGATTCCGGCGACCCTCAGCGCTGCCCAGGGAATGGCATCCTCGTTCATACCTATTGCATTTTAACCGCATTTTAACCGTATCTGTCAGGTTTGTGTAGAATTCAGGGTGTCTCAAATCTAGTTAGTAGTGTGGGCGTAGTGCATGGGTGTTAGGCCTTAATTATAATTGTTTACACGTGCAATCTTAGTGAACTATTACTTAAATTTTTTTTTAATTACGGTAAAATACATGGAATATAAAGTTTCCCTTAATCATATTTTAGCGTACAATTCAGTGGCATTGGTACGTTTCACGTTGTTGTGAAACCGTCACCACCATCCAGCTCCATAACTATTTCATCTTCCCAAACTGAAGCTGAGTACCCATTGAACACGGACTCCCCAGTTTCCCCTTTCCCCCTCCCCAGCCCGCCACCATTTTACTTTCTGTTTCTGAATGTGGCTACTTTAGGTACTTCATATAAGTGAATTCGTGCATGTGTCAGAATTTCCTTCCTTTTTAAAGCTGAATATGATTCAAATATTTCATTGTATACACACACACATTTTGGGTATACATTCACCCATGGATGGACACTTGGATTGCTTCCCATTTTTGGCCCTTGTGAGCATGGATGTACAAATATCAAGTTCTTGCTTTCAGTTGTTTTGGATATATACCCACAGCTGAATTGCTGGATCAAATGATAAATCTATTTGTAACTTTGTGAGCAGCCACTATACTGTTTTCCATAATGGCTGAACCGTTTTACATTCTCACCAGCAGTTCACAAGTGTTCCCACTTCTCCACAACCTAAACAATACTTGTTATTTCCTGTTTCTTTGGTAGTGGCCTTTCTAATGGGTGTGAGGTCGTATCTTGTAGTTTTGCTTTTGTTTTTTAATATTTATTTATTTATTTTGGCTGCACCAGGTCTTAGTTGTGGCACATGAGATCTAGTTCCCTGACCAGGGGTCGAACCCAGGCCCCCTGGCGTGGGAGCTCGGTGTCTTACCCACTGGACCACCAGGGAAGTCCCAGTATCTTGTAGTTTTGATTTGCATTTCCCTAAGGTTAATGATGTTGAACATCTTTTTATGTGCCTACTAGACGTTTGTAAATCTTATTTGGAGAAATGTCTATTCAGGTCCTTTGCCCATTTTTTTGATCAGGTAGTGTGTTTTGTTGTTGTTGAATTATAGGAGGTCTTTTTCTATTCTGGATATTAGCCACTTTACAGCCATGATTTGCGTATATTTTCTCCCATTCCATGGGTTGCCATTTCACTCAGTTGATTTTGTCCTTTTATGCATAGAAGTTTGTGATTTTGATGTAGTACTTTTTTTAAATTGAAGGTAATTCAAAGGGAGTTTTTCAGGTTAATTCAAAATTGAGTTATAATTGAAAATATGTCTAGAACCTCCTTGGGTTTTTTTGTGGAACCATTTACTATTTTCATTATGAAAATCTGTTTTTAGTTCATCTTACTTGAAGACTATCGATTGTGAAAATATACGTGTCAAGTTTTATTGCCAGGGTCTAGTGAAAGGGAAATATATAAATAAATGATTTCAATACTTAGGCCCCAGGTCTTTGAGGTTTTCTGGGCTGTGGTTGGCTGTTAGGAGACGGGGAGCTTCCTGGGGCATGGAGTGTCTGACCTGAGTCTTGAAGAATAAAGGGTTAGTAGTTGAGAAAAGAGGGCAAGAATATTTTGGACTTAGTTTGGAACAGCACGAGCAAAGGCGCGGAGGCCTGAGTCAGCATGGCATGTTTGGGAAACTACACGTGGGAATCAGACGGAAGAAGAACTCTTGCCTTTTAAGGAGATTGGACTTGTTGTTGAATGTTCCATATTGTTATGGAACAACAATACGTACAAGAGTCATGTGGTTAGATCTGTGTTTTAAATAGAGCACTCAGGCAGGTACAGTGGATCCTCACCTTGCAGGATGCCCATTTGTGAACTTGCCTACTTTATAAAGTGAATTTGTAACTGCAGAATCAGAGAATACAAAGGGCCTACTGTCCTGCAGATAAGCAGAATTGACTGTACATGGAGTGGGTTGAAGAGGGGTGTGACTCACTCTGTTGAAACAGTCCAAGACAAGCAAGGATGGAACAGAAGGGATGGATTTGAGAAGCAGTGAGGTGACAATGGTGACGATGTGGGTGTTACCAGAAAAATTTACTCTGCAGTAAATTGTTCCTTACGGTGGGCAAAGAGATCCACATACTACATTAAAGGTCTGCAAATTCAGGGCCAGAACGTCATTAGGTAATGAGAGATCTCTGCAGTTTACTGTGTCTTTTCTTGTCTCATATAGTCTGTTGAAGTGATTATTTCTGTCTTTTGTGTGAAGAGATTGTCTAACTCCCACGTTAGAGTATGAACTTTGGAGAACAAAGTATTATATCTTTTGTCTTGTTAACAAACAACAAGAGTGCTTTGCCTGTAGCAGGGCTAGGATTGAGTTTATGTGGAGATATGTGGCTTACCTTTACATTATTAAACTGAGAGAATTTGTTTGTAATCCTTGGGATACCTGCAACTCTGAATTATTAGAATGTGTTTGTTTTGTTGTTATAATGTTATTACAAAACCAGCTTAATTTCTGTGGTCGTGTGTGTTTCAGAATCTTTTTCCCCCTCATCTCCACATCTTAAGTTCTGGAGCACAGTCAGGGTTTCAGAAGTGATGATTATCCACTTCTGAACAGAACTGAATTCTCCAAAGACTAAATAAATTCCCATTACATCAGGCCACAGACGCAGATATCCCAAAATCAGTGTAATAGCTTCTCAGTCATATAGAAAAATGTATGCTAACCCTCTGTGGATGATGCAAACAATTTGGTCTTTGAGATACTCACTGGAGTAGAGAGGAAATTTCAGGACAGTATGGTAAGTGGTATGAGAGCAGCATATACCCCGGGATGACTCACCAAAAACAGTTAAAATTCAGAACTTTTTTTCTTTAATTATTTTCCTTAATTTCATTAATTAATAGAGACTTACAATGAACACTCACCACCCATATTAATAAACACACATGAAGAGCCCCATCGTGCCCTTTACTCATTGCACGGCTCTCCCTCCTCTAAGGTAACCGCTGTCTTGAATTTGGTGTTTATTGTTCACGTGCATTTCTTTATAGTTTTATGGCTTCTGTATATGTCCCAACGGGAAGTGATTTTGCATATTTTGAAAGTTTATATAAATGGCTTTATCCTTCTGAAAGTTGCTTTTTTGCTTAACATTTTATTTTTGGAATTTATCCTTGTTAATAAATGTAACCCCACTGTATTCATTTTCACTCACTGATTTGTAATATCCATCCTATGAGTATGTTAGGTCGTTCCCCCTTTTTTTGACATATATTCATGCTGTAGTAAACATTATGCATTTCTCTTTCCTTTGTTTAAGAGTTTTTCTAGGGCACATACTTGGGCATGAAATTGCTAGGTATACGTCTTTAACTTTATTAGATATTGCCAAATTGCTGTCAAAAGTACTTTACCAATTTACTGACTGGATAATCCATATTCTGAACTGGATTTTAACCTTCATACGTTTATGGGAACAGGAAGAGTAAAACAAGCTAGAGATTGTGCCACTTAGCGTGGATTGACCATGAATTTCATTGTGTCTCTACAGATCTCGGAGAAATTCATTCAAGGCTGTTAGATCACAGACCAGTTATCCAAGGTGAAACCCGTTATTTTGTGAAAGAATTTGAAGTGAGTATTTGAAACCTGTTTTGTAACAAGACTGCCCTAATTGTTAGTGTGTTAATATACGGAAGGGAAATTCCCTATTTTAAAATCTATGATTTCTGTTCATGTGTTCATAAAATATACAAAGTATTCAGAGGCATTGACATGAATGGAGGGAGCACGAGAGTAGGCAGCAGGCGCCTTGGGCTCCAGTTCTGGTGCCTGCTCTCAGGTGTTTACTGTCTGTTGAGCTCAGGTTTTCATGTATAAAATGAGATATAATGAAAAAAATGATTTTACAGATGAATGGGTCAGTTTTGCAGACCCATTTTCTATATTTTTTTTTCTCATTTGGGGCAGCAGCATCTACCTAAAGCACTCAAATTAAAACATGAGAATCGCCCTTGGCTATTCCCTCCCCTTTAGGTTACATTCAATGATCAAGCCTTCCAAATGCTACCTAACAAATCTCTGTCCTTTCTGATTGGTATGCCTGCTTTATCAACCCAGTCAAATCCAGTCTTCACCCTGCTGCCAGAGCGCTCTGACATTAACTTTTTGTTTGTTTGTTTGTTTGTTTTGTTTTGCGGTACGTGGGCCTCTCACTGTTGTGGTCTCTCCCGCCGCGGAGCGCAGGCTCAGCGGCCATGGCTCACGGGCCCAGCCGCTCCGCGGCATGTGGGATCTTCCCGGACCGGGGCATGAACCCGTGTCCCCTGCATCGGCAGGCGGGCTCTCAACCACTGCGCCACCAGGGAAGCCCTGACATTAACTTTTTAAAAACCTTTGATACCATTTTCTGTCTACAGGACAAAGCCCAGCATCCTTCTATGACCCAGCTCCTATCTTTCTAGCTTTACCGTCTCCCACCCCACGTTGTGTGCTATGTCCCAACAGTCCTGATGCACTAGCCTGCCATTCTGTTTCATTTGACTGTGATTTTGCACATGTATAATTGGTTCACTGTGCATTGAATAGTAACATCCCAAGCTACTGTTGGGTAGATGGTAAATGATGTTACACAAGCAGTTTTGTGATTTTGTGGAAGTTGGGGTTTTTTTTTTTTTTTTTTTTGGGGGGGGGCCTCATGGCTTGCAGGATCTTAGTTCCCCGACCCATGATTGAACCCCCTGGCAGTGAGAGCACCAAGTCCTAACCATTGGACCGTCAGAGAATTCCTGGGGTTTTATTTTCAAATAAGACTCCAACCAAGCAGGAAGTCTAAACCTGCTAAAAGGAGAGAAACTTTCCATAAACCCTTTAAAAGTACAGAAAGCCTGTGGTACAGAGCACTCAAAACAGAAACAGAGCTGTGGCATTAGACACCATTTCTGGGTTCAAGAGACTCAGAATCTGCATAATATCTGCTTCACGGGGTTATTGTGAAGATTAAAGGTGTGTGTATCTTAGAATATTTTCTGGTACCTAGGAATAACTGTTAGTTATTTTTGTCATCATTACTATTGCTGTTATAGAGTAAGAATAATTATCCCACAGACAGAAGATTAACCATAGACTATTCCCTCATCATGCTATGTAAAGATTATTAACAATTCAATAGTGAGAATAAAGTAGTGGGAATAAAGTCTGGGCACAGCACGGTGGGTACTCTGCTCACGGTCTGACAAGGTTAAAATCAAGGAGCTGTCCAGGCTCCATTCTTATTTGGTGTTCAGGGTCCTCTTTCTGACTCACAGGATTTTGGCAGGACTCAGTTCCTTGCCTAGGTAGACGAAGTTCCCATTTCCTTGATTGCTGTCGGCCAGGGCCGCTCTCAGCTCCTAGAGGCCACCCATGTTCCCTGCCACACGGCCCCTTCCTTCTTCAAAGACATAAGTGAAGTCTCCCTTTCATGCTTTAATCCTCTCTTACCTGAGAAGAGTCCCATCCCTATTAAGGACTCACCTGATGGAGTCAGGCCCTCTAGGGATAATCTCCTTTTCTTAAAGTCAGCTGATTTGGGGCTTTAAGTAAACCTGCAGAATAGCTATACAGCAGCACCTGGGTTAGGGTTCGACTGAATAACTGAGAGGTGTGTATATCCTAGGGGTGGTGCTCTCAGGGACCATCTTGAATTCTGCCTTTCGTGAGCTCTTATTACTACCTATATTTTCCTTACTTTTTGCTTAGTTATTGCCTGTTGTCCTTCCTAGAATATAGACACTTACCTTTCTTATGCTCTGTTGTGTTCAAAGTGCCTGAAAGAATGTCTTGTGCATTGTAGGGTAGGTACTTAATATGATTCGAAAGCACAATGAACAGAGCTTGGCCTAAAACCTGGCTTTTCCAACATCCTTTCATAAGTCATCTTTTTTTTTTTTTTTTTTGGCCAGTCTGGTTAGTTTGAAATGCTAAATAGCTTTTATTTTTAAAAAGTTTGTAAATGTATCTCTAAAGACCTACTTTATATTAAAAGAAGCATAGAATTTTGGAATTAAGATGACTTCTCTAATCCAACCACCGCCACCCCCCCTTCACTGAGCCCAGAGATGGAAAGAAATGTGTGGAAGGTCACACAGCTGATTAGTGGCTGAGCGCTCATTAGATAATGTAGGTGGTTCCTGTGAAAGGGCTGTACAAGCAAGACTGAGTCTTGAATGGATGATGAAAGAAGTGTTATTTCATTTATGCTGCGGAATATGTTATATTGAAGAGCTCACTCCCTTTTGAAGCCAACACCTCTGTTAACTGGGGCCGAGAGAAGGCAGGCGTGTGCCTGAGAGGAGAGGAGTTACCTGGGTTCCGCGTTGTTCAGCCCTCCTGGGTCTCTTTGGAGACAGGGCTGTGCTGAAGCGTAAAAGAACATGGGCCTTGGAGCTGGACGTGTGACGTATCTAGGCTCAAATCCTGGTATCCCTCTTTCTAGCTGTGATTATTTGCTTTATTAAGGCCTAATTTCCTCTTTTTTAAAATGGGAACAATAATACATACTGCAGAGTTTTTGTGAGGATTAAGTAATGTATCATTTTTTAAATTCCCTGGTATGTCGATGTTAGGCAGGTGTTGGTAACTGTTATTATTAAGAGAAAGATGGGAGCAAGTAAAATCAAATTAAAATTGTATTCAGAATTTGCAATACTTTGAGTTTTGGTTCAGTTTTTAATATCTTTAGGGAAAACAGTGATTTGCTAAGCAAGTGGCTTAGACATCTCAGGAAAATGTTTACTAAAGAATAAAATTTTCACACTGGGTATGACAGATGTAAGCTTATTATAGAAAGTGAAACAAAATGTCTTCAGCACTTATTTTGTGTGAGACCTCATGTCAGGAACCTATCCCTGAGTAAGACAGACGGGCCCAGCCTTTATGCAGCAGGGCAGGCTCATGTAGTCACTGAAGCATGGTCTCTGAAGGGCTCAAAAATATTTCATCAGCTGCGTTTGCGCTCTCTCCAGCTAATTGGTCACATGACTCCTCTTCTTGAAAAGTACTTGATGCCGTCCTTTCACGCAGTCACCTCCCCGGTCCGTCTTTTTTAGTGTCTCCTGGAAGCTTTCCTGTACGTCAGGCTCGGCTACCTTTTCTGTCTGTTACACACTAACCTGTCCCCTCAGATTACGAGAGAAAAGCTGAAAGCATTTTAGAGATTTAGATTTGAATAGATATGTGCATTACTTACCGTTCTTTTCTATCTTGGCCCAAATAAAAACATCCTCTATTTAATAAAAGTGGTCTTTTCCCAGCGTCGCACGGCTGGACGGGAGGAACGGGGAGGCAGAGCTGTCGGGGCTTCCTACAAGTTTCGTCTTTTTTTTTTAATTGAAGTGCAGTTGATTTACAGCGTTTCAGGTGTGCAGCAGAGTGAGTCAGTTACACATGTGTATACACGCACACCCATACGTATATGTGTATATTCTTTTTTAGATTCTTTTCCATTACAGGTTATTACATGATACTGTATATGGTTCCACGTGCCACACGGTAGGTCCTTAAGTTTTGTCTTCTGTAGGTCGCTTAAATGTCGTTCACTTGAAGAAAAACTGGCTAGCATTTAAAAGGAAACTCATTTATAGTTTATGTATTTTTAAAAGTTAACGCACGCGGCAACGATATTTTTCTTTATGAATTTTTCTTTCTAAAAGAAGGGAATAAGTGCCACACGGTGGCAGCATTACTTAAATTATCGACGTTCTAGTATAATATTTTAAGCTCTCTTTTTGTGTTTGTTAGTATTTCAGGACAGTTGACTGTCCTGCTCCCAACTGCACACAGCTTTTATTCCCCCCGATCAGTAAATACTATGAACAGAGATCCCGGCAGGGCCCCTCCAGTGAGCCTGTCTGGTTGTGTCAGCGAGTAAAGGCGTGATCTTCTGCACTGATATCTTTCCAGCTGCAGAGACGCCGGGGCCTCTGTCGTGTGGGACAGAGGGGAGGCCGTGCAGGTCAGCGTTTATGAAGTGCTTAGGGGCTGTGCGGTCCTGCACGAACTCATCTTCAGCAAACTTCAGTCTCTGACCGCTTTATTGACTGGTTCCTGAATACCTTGGTGTATCATAAGGAAGGTGTTTGGTCACTAGTGACAGAAGTGCTTACTTTCCTCTCGCAGCAGCCAGAACCTGGGGCTGGTGTGGCCGCCCTAGGACATCAGCTCTTCCTCCAGCTTTTCCTTCTTGCTCACTGCCGTGCCGCTCTCACCCCAGGCTCACGCTCACAGGGTAGCTGTGGGAGCCCAGCCATGGCGCGTGCACTTCATGCGGCAGAAAGGACGGCAGGTGGGCGGTGGCTAGCTGTGTCTGTTACACGCAGGTTTACCACCATGTGGTATTTGTGTGTTGAGAGGAGGGGATGGATCCAGAGCTGTGTCTGTCCCACCGGATACGCAAAAATAGATTCGAAACCATCTCTACCTTCAGGAATTTACAGTCTGTGGAGAACAGATTGTAATGGTGAAATTATGATGATAAAATAAGCACAAAGTGATTGAAATCTCAGAAGAGGAGATAACTCCCAGCTCAGCTGGGAGGGGAATCTTCAGAAGGGGGGGCTGATACTTGAACTGGGAAAGAAAAATAGATGTTAGAAAAATAGGGGAAAAATGGAGGAAATGTTGATTCAAATTGAGGCAAAAAAATTTGTTAAAATAAGTACAGTAGTTACAGGAGGTGTGAGGGTTCTTATTGCTGTGTCTGAATGTGAGTTGTACTGATAAAAAGATAAAAGTCCCTTAAAAGGCAGGACAGACAAGAATTTCATTTGACACCTGATCTCATTTTTGTTAGGTTGTAAGAGTAGCTGTCAGAGTATTAAATATCAGGAAGAAGTCGAGCCCACGTGGCATGTATAGATTCATGTATGTATGCTAACGGTTTTAAAACTTGTGAGGAAAAAAACTTGTGGTACTGACCATTTTGTGATGGAAAGAAAATTTTAAATATTACATCGGTCTCTCATTTCCTCTCTAATACTATCAAGTTACATCTTTAATGTAAATATTACAGTGACTGTACTAACTTTATGAACAATTGCTAACATTTGGAAGCATTTAGTGCCGGGCACTGTCTTGAACCACATTATCTGAGCACTTGTTATTTATTTCAACTTGAGAAAAATTAACTGTATATGTAATTTTATGGGGTGTTATATATACATCAGAAACTAAGCTTCATTGGTGCTGTGCTTTGCTCTGAGAATTTTCACTCCAGAAATAATATTCATATAACAAATAAACAGATGTTGGTTTATAGTCTTGCTTTTTTTTTTTTTTTGCGGTACGCGGGCCTCTCATTGTTGTGGCCTCTCCCGTTGCGGAGCACAGGCTCTGGATGCGCAGGCTCAGTGGCCATGGCTCACGGGCCCAGCCGCTCCGCAGCATGTGGGATCCTCCCGGAACGGGGCACGAACCCGTGTCCCCTGCATCGGCAGGCGTGGACTCTCAACCATTGCGCCACCAGAGAAGCCCTATAGTCTTCCTTTTGTAGTAGGTGTCAACCGTATACCTTAGCCAAAAATATCAGCATAAAAACAAGCACATACCAGATGGGCCTATTTGTTGTTTAAATTAATTATTGTCATTAGTGGGCTGTTAGAGAGGTGATGGTACAAATTCACTTACTATAACATGTAAGGCTAAACAATGGCTATAAGGGAGAGAGCCTAACCAGGTCACATGCGGTGGCTCTGTCTTCTGCCCATGTAGATACAGCCTATCAGAAAACGGAAGGAGAGGGGAGGGCATATGAAAAGGAGACTGTCCTCAGTTTTTGCCTTATCAGTATTAACTGGGAGGGAAAGGATGCTATTGCAGATTAGATTCTGAGGGAGAGGGAAAGGCTAGAGACAGAAGAGGTGACCACCTAATACTAATCTTGCTTAAAGTAGGGAACCAACAGACAGTGGCCAGAGTGGAGACCAGGGTATTGTAAGAAGTATTAGTGTAAACATAACCATGAGAACAAAAACGCCAACTTTTTAAAATACTGAAAGAGATGCCCACAAGAGAGAACAAATAGACCGCATGACCGCATAGAGAAAGATTATATACGTTGTGGGTGTGTGTGTGTTAATCAGCGTGACTCAAAGTGAAATAAGAAAAGTC
This sequence comes from Lipotes vexillifer, assembly GCF_000442215.2. Taxonomy (NCBI): domain Eukaryota; kingdom Metazoa; phylum Chordata; class Mammalia; order Artiodactyla; family Lipotidae; genus Lipotes; species Lipotes vexillifer. The sequence goes on along the minus strand of NW_006793488.1, from coordinate 2,587,513 downwards.
TGTATATCATGTTTCTGTTTAAGAAGGAATTGAAATATATTTATACATAATGTGTATATACACACACATATGTTTATATACGTGTCTGTGTATACATACACATACCTATCTATACATGTGGATGTATATCCTTATAGTTAAGACAATAGCAGGATAAAAATGTAAAAATAATTATCTAAAGAGAGTGATAGAGGGAATAGGATACAAAAGATAGTGATAGAAGCTAGACTTTTTTGAATATATATATATATTTTTAGATGTAGTTTGGGAGCCATGTAAATATTTTACATAATGTAAAAGAAAATTAAATTTTAAGGAGCAATCCCTAAAAATCAAGTAACATGTAAAAAAGCAAACCTATTTTCCTAGATGGTGGCATTGCCACGCAGAGAAATTCTTTCAGGTAACTTTAAAACGCAGTAATTTGACTGTGTACATTTCTAGTGGAATACCTTTCACAACAGAAGGTTTAAAAAAAAAAAACCTGAAATTATTTTCAGTAATTTTGTTAATTCTGGCACTGGTATTATTTCATTGACTTGGTGATAAAGCAAATGAGTAACTCTGTTGGTATTTTGAGAATTGAAAAAGAAACATAAAGACAGGAGGGTAATTAAAAATCCTGTAGTCCCAAATTTAAGGTTTTTTTAAAAATAAATTCATTTATTTATTTATTTTTGGCTGTGTTGGGTCTTGTTGCGGTTCGCGGGCTTTCTCTTGTGGCGAGCGGGGGCTTCTCTTTGTTGCGGTGCGCGGGCTCTAGGCACGCAGTCTCAGTAGTTGTGGCGAGCGGGCTCTAGAGCGCAGGCCCAGTAGTTGTGCACGGGCTTAGTTCTCCACGGCATGTGGGATCTTACCGGACCAGGGCTCGAACCCGTGTCCCCTGCATTGGCAGGTGGATTCTTAACCACTGAGCCACCAAGGAAGTCCCCTGAATTTAAGTTTGATTATGAATGTGAACTTAAGATGTTTCTTTTCTTTTCACAAAAATACCTGTTTCCTAGCCTTGTCCACTCAAAGGGCTAGAAATGATGACTGACCCTTAGTGCTCAGTCTCTAAATACCAGTGGTGTTTAGAGACCTGCTGATTCCAAGTCTGGGTCAGGAAATGAACAAGAAGAGCGTGGAGCATCAGGTCGAACTAGAAAATAGAAAGCAAAGAAGCTGCTAAGGAGCCCTGGGGTTTGGACTGAAGCATTCCAGAGCCAAGGTAAATAGGCTCTCCCTGGAAATAGGATGATTTCAGCATCAGGGAGGACAAATACTGCAATGGGTTAAAAACTTCAGATAGGGCTTCCCTGGTGGCGCAGTGGTTGAGAGTCTGCCTGCCGATGCAGGGGACACGGGATCGTGCCCTGGTCTGGGAAGATCCCACATGCCGCGGAGCGGCTGGGCCCGTGAGCCATGGCCGCTGAGCCTGCGCGTCCAGAGCCTGTGCTCCGCAACGGGAGAGGCCACAACAGTGAGAGGCCCGCGTACGGCAAAAAAACAAACAAACGAAAAAAAAAACTTCAGATATTCCTCTGAGTCATAGGAATGCGTGGAAACATACAAAAAAAAACCTTTAGCAAATTTAGGAAACCAAACCATTATTTTTGAAACTGGTGAATAAAGAGAAATAATCAAATGTTTTATTCTGCCTTTCATATGAGTATATCTCAGAGTAACCAAATAGTTGTCGAGGGGAAATTTCTCTTTATGGAAGTATTCCTGCTTTTCTGTGTAGCAAATTACCACAAAATAGCTTAGAACCACACATATTTATTATTTCCTAGTTGCTGTGGGTCAGGAGTCCAGATAGTTAGCTTGCAGTTTTTTTTGTGTGTGTGTTTATTTATTTTTACTTGTTGACAGTTTGCTTTATTTATTTATTTATGGCTGTGTTGGGTCTTCGTTTCTGTGCGAGGGCTTTCTCTAGTTGTGGCAAGCGGGGGCCGCTCTTCATCGCAGTGCGTCGGCCTCTCACTATCACCGCCTCTCTTGTTGCGGAGCACAGGCTCCAGATGCACAGGCTCAGCAATCGTGGCTCACGGGCCCAGTTGCTCCGCGGCATGTGGGATCTTCCAAGACCAGGGCTTGAACCTGTGTCCCCTGCATTGGCAGGCAGATTCTCAACCACTGCGCCACCAGGGAAGCCCTATTTTACTTTTCTTATACAGTAGGTTCTTATTAGCTATCTGTTTCATACATATTAGTGTACATATGTCAATCCCAGTCTCCCAATTCATCACACCACAGCACACACCCCCTCCCCACTTTCCCCCCTTGGTGTCCATACGTTTGTTCTCTACATCTGTGTCTTAGTTTCTCCCTTGCAAACTGGTCCATCTGTACCATTTTTCTAGATTCCACAAATAAGCGTTAATAAACGATATTTGTTTTTTCTCTTTCTGACTTACTTCACTCTGTATGACAAACTATAGGTCCATCCAGGTCTCTACAAATGACCCAGTTTCATTCCTTTTTATGGCTGAGTAATATTCCACTGTATATATGAACCACATCTTCTTTATCCTTTCATCTGTCACTGGGCATTTAGGTTGCGTCCATGACCTGGCTATTGTAAATAGTGCTGCAGTGAACACTGGGGTGCATGTGTCTTTTTGAATTATGGTTTTCTCAGGGTATATGCCCAGTATTGGGTTGCTGGGTCATGTGGTAGTTCTATTTTTAGTTTTCTAAGGAACCTCCATATTCCATAGTGGCTGTATCGATTTACATTCCCACCAGCAGTGCAAGAGGGTTCCCTTTTCTCCACACCCTCTCCAGCATTTGTTGTTTGTAGATTTTCTGATGGCCATTCTGACTGGTGTGAGGTGATACCTCATTTTAGTTTTGATTTGCATTTCTCTAATAACTAGTGATGTTGAGCAGCTTTCATGTGCTTCTGGGCCATCTGTATGTCTTCTTTGGAGAAATGTCTGTTTAGGTCTTCTGCCCACTTTTGGATTGGGTTGTTTGTTTTTTTAGTATACAGCTGCATGAGCTGTTTATATATTTTCGAGATTAATCCTTTGTCCGTTGATTCGTTTGCAAATATTTTCTCCCATTCTGAGGGTTGTCTTTTCGCCTTGTTTATAGTTCCTTTGCTGTGTAAAAGCTTTGAAGTTTCAATAGGTCCCACTTGTTTATTTTTGTTTTTATTTCCATTATTTTAGGAAGTGGGTCAAAAAAGATCTTGCTATGATTTATGTCAAAGAGTGTTCTCCCTATGTTTTCCTCTTAAGAGTTTTATAGTGTCCAGTCTTACATTTAGGTCCCTAATCCATTTTGAGTTTATTTTTGTGTATGGTGTTAGGGATTGTTTCAATTTCATTCTTTTACATGTAGCTGTCCAGTTTTCCCAGCACCACTTATTGAAGAGACTGTCTTTTCTCCATTGTATATCCTTGCCTCCTTTGTCATAGATTAGTTGACCATAGGTGCATGGGTTTATCTCTGCGCTTTGTATCTTGTTCCATTGATCTATGTTTCTGTTTTTGTGCCAGTACCATATTGTCTTGATTACTGTAGCTTTGTAGTATAGTCTGAAGTCAGGGGGTCTGATTCCTCCAGCTTTGTTTTTTTCCCTCAAGACTCCTTTGGCTCTTTGGGGTCTTTTGTGTCTCCACACAAATTTTAAGATTTTTTTTTCCTAGTTCTGTAAAAAATGCCATTAGTAATTTGATAGGGATTGCATTGAATCTGTAGATTGCTTTGGGTAGTAGAGTCATTTTCACAATATTGATTCTTCCAATCCAAGAACATGGTATATCTCTCCATCTATTGGTATCATCTTTAATTTCTTTTATCAGTGTCTTATAGTTCTCTGCATACAGATCTTATGTCTCCTTAGGTAGGTTTATTCCTAGATATTTTATTCTTTTTGTTGCAATGGTAAATGGGAGTGTTTCCTTAATTTCTCTTTCAGATTTTTCATCGTTAGTGTATAGGAATGCAAGAGATTTCTGTACATTAATTTTGTATCCTGCAACTTTACCAAATTCATTGATTAGCTCTAGTATTTTTCTGGTAGCATCTTTAGGATTCTCTATGTATAGTATCATGTCATCTGCAAACAGTGACAGTTTTACTTTTCTTCTTTTCCGATTTGTATTCCTTTTATTTCTTTTTCTTCTCTGTTTGCCGTGGCTAGGACTTCCAAAACTATGTTGAATAGTAGTGGTGAGAGTGGACATCCTTGTCTTGTTCATGATCTTAGAGGAAATGCTTTTAGTTTTTCACCATTGAGGATGATGTTGGCTGTGGGTTTGTCATATATGGCCTTTATTATGTTGATGTAGGTTCCCTCTGTGCCCACTTTCTGGAGAGTTTTTATCATAAATGGGTATTGAATTTTGTCAAAAGCTTTTTCTGCATCTATTGAGATGATCATATGGTTTTTATTCTTCAATTTGTTAATATGGTGTATCACATTGATTTGCATAAGTTGAAGAATCCTTGCCTCCCTGGGATAAATCCCACTTGATTGTGGTGTATGATCCTTTTAATGTGTTGTTGGATTCTGTTTGCTAGTATTTTGTTGAGGATTTTTGCATCTGTAGTCATCAGTGATATTGGTCTTTAATTTTCTTTTTTTTTTTTTTGTAATATCTTTGTCTGGTTTTGGTATCAGGGTGATGGTGGCCTCATAGAACTAGTTTGGGAGTGTTCCTTCCTCTGCAATTTTTTGGAAGTTTGAGAAGGATGGGTGTTAGCTCTTCTCTAAATGTTTGATAGAATTCACCTGTGAAGCCATCTGGTCCTGGACTTTCGTTTGTTGGAAGATTTTTAATCACAGTTTCAATTTCATTACTTGTGATCGGTCTGTTCATATTTTCTATTTCTTCCTGGTTCAGTCTTGGAAGGTTATACCTTTCTAAGAATTTGTCCTTTTCTTCCAGGTTGTCCATTTTATTGGCATAGAGTTGCTTGTAGTAATCTCTTACGATGCTTTGTATTTCTGCGGTGTCTGTTGTAACTTCTCTTTTTTTTTGTGGTACGCGGGCCTGTCACTGTTGTGGCCTCTCCTGTTGTGGAGCACAGGCTCTGGACTCGCAGGCTCAGCAGCCATGGCTCATGGGCTCAGCCGCTCCGCGGCATGTGGGATCTTCCCGGACCAGGGCACAAACCTGTGTCCCCTGCATCGGCAGGCGGACTCTCAACCATTGTGCCACCAGGGAAGCCCAACTTCTCTTTTTCATTTCTGATTTTATTGATTTGAGTCCTCTCCCTGTTTTTCTTGATGAGTCTGGCTAATGGCTTATGAATTTTGTTTATCTTCTCAAAGAACCAGCTTTTAGTTTTATTGATCTTTGCTGTTGTTTTCTGTTTCTATTTGATTTATTTCTGCTCTGATCTTTATAATTTCTTTCCTTCTGCCACGTTTGGGTTTTGTTTGTTCTTCTTTCTCTAGTTCCTTTAGGTGTAAGGTTAGTATTCCTGTGTCCCCTGCATCGGCAGGCGGACTCTCAACCATTGTGCCACCAGGGAAGCCCAACTTCTCTTTTTCATTTCTGATTTTATTGATTTGAGTCCTCTCCCTGTTTTTCTTGATGAGTCTGGCTAATGGCTTATGAATTTTGTTTATCTTCTCAAAGAACCAGCTTTTAGTTTTATTGATCTTTGCTGTTGTTTTCTGTTTCTATTTGATTTATTTCTGCTCTGATCTTTATAATTTCTTTCCTTCTGCCACGTTTGGGTTTTGTTTGTTCTTCTTTCTCTAGTTCCTTTAGGTGTAAGGTTAGTATTTGAGATTTTTCTTGTTTCTTGAGGTAGGCTTGTATAGCTATAAACTTCCCTCTTAGAACTGCTTTTGCTGCATCCCATAGGTTTTGGATCGTCGTGTTTTCATCGTCATTTGTCTGTAGGTATTTTTTTTTTTTCTCTTTGATTTCTTCAGTGATCTCTTGGTTTCTTGAGTAACGTATTGCTTAGCCTCCATGTGTTTGTGTTTTTTAGTTTTTTTCCCTGTAATTCATTTCTAATCTCATAGCGTTGTGGTCAGAAAAGATGCTTGATATGATATCAGTTCTCCTAAATTTACTGAGGCTTGATTTGTGACCCAAGATGTGATCTATTCTGGGGAATGTTCCATACATACTTGAGAAGAAAGTGTAATGTGTTGTTTTTGGATGGAATGTCCTATAAATATCAATTAACTCTATCTGGTCTAGTGTGTCATTTAAAGCTTGGTTTCCTTATTAATTTTCTATCTGGATGATCTGTCCATTGGTGTAAGCGAGGTGTTAAAGTCCCCCTATTATTGTGTTACTGTCGATTTCCTCTTTTATAGCTGATAGCATTTACCTTATGTATTGAGGTGCTCCTGTGTTGGGTGCATATATATTTATAATTCTGTCTTCTTCTTGGATTGATCACTTGATCATTATATAGTGTCCTTCCTTGTCTCTTGTAACATTCTTTATTTTAAAGTCTATTTTACCTGATATGAGTATTGCTACTACAGCTTTCTTTTGATTTCCATTTGCATGGAATATCTTTTCCATCCCCTCACTTTCCTTCTGTATGTGTCCCTAGGTCTGAAGTGGGTCTATTGTAGACAGTATATATGTGGGTCTTGTTTTTCTAACCATTCAGCAAGCCTGTGTCTTTTGGTTGGAGCACTTAATCCATTCATATTTAAGGTAATTATTGATATGTATGTTCCTGTTACTATTTTCTTATTTGTTTTGGGTTTATTTTTGTAGGTCCTTTTCTTCTCTTGTGTCTCCCACTTAGAGAAGTTCCTTCAGCATTTGTTGTAGAGCTGGTTTCGTGGTGCTGAGTTCGCTTAGCTTTTGCTTGTCTGTAGAGCTTTTGATTTCTCCATCGAATCTGAATGAGATCCTTGCCAGGTAGAGTAATCTTGGTCGTAGGTTTTTCCCTTTCATCACTTTAAATATATCGTGCCACCCCCTTCTGGCTTGTAGAGTTTCTGCTTAGAAATCAGCTGTTAACCATATGGGAGGTCCCTTGTATGTTATTTGTTGTTTTTCCCTTGTTGCTTTTAATAATTTTTTTTTGTCTTTAATTTTTGTCTGTTTGATTACTGTGTGTCTTGGCATGTTTCTCCTTGGGTTTATATTACCTGGGACTCTGTGTTTCCTGGACTTGGGTGGCTATTTCCTTTCTCACGTTAGGGAAGGTTTCGACTGTTATCTCTTCATATATTTTCTCAGGTCCTTTCGCTCTCTCCTCTCCTTCTGGGACCCATATAATGCGAATGTTGGTGCATTTAATATTGTCCCAGACGTCTCTTAGGCTGTCTTCATTTCTTTTCATACTCTTTATTTTGTTCCACAGCAGTGAATTCCAGCGTTCTGTCTTCCAGGTCACTTATCCGTTCTTCTGCCTCAGTTATTCTGCTATTGATTCCGTCTAGTGTGTTTTTCGTTTCAGTTACTGTGTTGTCCATCTATGTTTGTTCTTTTTTTTTTTTTTTAATTTATTTATTTTTAGCTGTGTTGGGTCTTCGTTTCTGTGTGAGGGCTTTCTCTGGTTGTGGCAAGCAGGGGCCACTCTTCATCATGGTGCGCGGGGCCTCTCACTATCGCGGCCTCTCTTGTTGTGGAGCACAGGCTCCAGACGCGCAGGCTCAGTAGTTGTGGCTCACGGGCCTAGTTGCTCTGCGGCATGTGGGATCCTCCCAGACCAGGGCTCGAACCCCTGTCCCCTGCATCGGCAGGCAGATTCTCAACCACTGCGCCACCAGGGAAGCCCCTTGTTTGTTCTTTAATTCTTCTAGGTCTTTGTTAAACATTTCTTGCATCTTGTCGATATTTGCCTCCATTCTTTTTCTGAGGTCCTGGATCATCTTCACTATCATTAATTATTCTGAATTCTTTTTCTGGAAGGTTGTCTGTCTCCACTTCATTTCGTTGTTTTTCTGGGGTTTATCTTGTTCCTTCATGTGGTACAAAGTCCTCTGCCTTTTCATTTTGTCTGTCTTTCTGTGAATGTGGTTTTTGTTCCACAAGATGCAGAATTGTAGTTCTCCTTACTTCTGCTGTCTGCCCCCTGGTGGATGAGGCTATCTAAGAGGTTTGTCCAAGCTTTCTCATGGGAGGGACTGGTGGTGGGTAGAGCTGGGTGTTGCTCTGGTGGGCAGAGCTCAGTAAAACTTTAATCCACTTGTCTGCTGATGGGTGGGGCTGGGTTCCCTCCCTGTTGGTTGTTTGGCCTGAGGCGACCCAGCACTGGATTCTACCCAGTTCTTTGGTGGGGCTAATGGCGGACTCTGGAAGCGCTCAAGCCAAGGATTACTTCCGAGAACTTCTACTGCCAGTGTCCTCCCCCCCCCCCCCCGCGGTGAGCCGCAGCCACCCCCTGCCTCTGCAGGAGACCTTCCAGCACTAGCAGGTAGTTTTGGTTCAGTCTCCCATGGGGTCACTTCTGCTGGATCCTGATGCGTACACCACTTCGTGTGTGCCCTCCAAGAGTGGAGTCTCTCTTTTCCCCAGTCCTGTCGAACTACTGCAATCAAATCCCACTAGCCTTCAAAGTCTGATTCTCTGGGAATTTCTCCTCCTGTTGCCAGACTCCCAGGTTGGGAAGCCTGACGTGGGGCTCAGAACCTTCACTCCGGTGGGTGGACTTCTGTGGTATAAGTGTTCTCTAGTTTGTTAGTCACCCACAGAGTGGTCATGGGATTTGATTTTATTGTGATTGCGCCCCTCCTACCATCTCATTGAGGCTTCCTTTGTCTTTGGGTGTGGGGTATCTTTTTTGGTGAGTTCCAGTGTCTTCCTGTTGATGATTGTTCAGCTGCTAGTTGTGATTCCAGCGCTCTTGCAAGAGGGGGTGAGAGCACGTCCTTCTGCTCCGCCATCTTGAACCAGTCTCTACCTCTGAAATATGCTTGCAAACAAAAAACAAAACAAACCGTGAATCTGATCAAGCCTCTAGTTCTAACTACTAATTTACAGGAAAGAGAAGACACAAAAGGATATCTTAAATCAGACCATTAGGATTCATTCAGTCAAAAAACAGATTGTGGGAAACTATGCAGAACAGATGACTCGCTTTTTTTGTACGCGGGCCTCTCACTGCCGTGGCCTCTCCCGTTGCGGAGCACAGGCTCCGGACGCGCAGGCTCAGTGGCCATGGCTCACGGGCCCAGCCGCTCCGCGGCATGCGGGATCCTCCTGGACCGAGGCAGGAGCCCGTGTCCCCTGCATCGGCAGGCGGATTCTCAACCACTGCGCCACCAGGGAAGCCCCAGATGACTCGCTTTTTTTCAACAAAAAAAAAGCAAGGCGGGAATAAAAATGGAAGGGAAATCTATAGATTAAAAAGGATTTAGGAAACTTATTAACCAGTTGCCGTGTATGAATCTTATTTAGATTTTGGTCTAAACGAACTGGGGTATAGAAGGAAACATTGGGATATTTGAGGTAATGTGACTACTTAATTGATATTTAGTATTGAAGAATTATTGTTGAGAGAGAGCGGGCGGGTGGGGGCAAGGGGAAGAGGATATGGGAGAGGGGAAGCGCGCTGTGGTTTCATTCCTTTTTTTTTTTTAAAGAGGTATCCTTGTTTTTTAAAGGTAGATGTTGAAATATTGCTTTAAAAGAATCTAGTATTGTGGATAGGGGGCTTTACGGAGTGTTACAGGGGGAACAAAGTCAGCCACGAGTTGAAGCTTGGTGATGAGTACGTGAGGATTCATTCTTTCATTCTCTCTCAACTTTTGTATAAGTTTAAAATTTTTTATTATGGAAAAGTTCGAGTAAAAATCTGACCACAGCTGCTCCATAAGAATGGTTCAAAACAAAACCCCCAGTAAGTAACATTATTTCCTTACAATCAAGTTTACCACCCTTTTTAAAGTAAACTTTTCATCTTGTATTATTTTAAGATTTACAGTAAAGTTACTAAGGTAGTACAGAGGTCTCCTATACCTCTCGCCCCACCTTGTTTTGTTTGTTTGTTTAGGTTGCGTTGGGTCTTCATCGCTGCCTGTGGGCTTTCTCTAGTTAAGGTGAGCGGGGGGCTACTCTTCATTGTGGTGTGAGGGCTTCTTATTGCGGTGGCTTCTCTTGTTGCGGAGCACGGGCTCTAGGTGCGTGGGCTTCAGTAGTTGTGGCTCGTGGGCTCTAGAGCGCAGGCTCAGTAGTTGTGGCGCACAGGCTTAGTTGTTCCACGGCATGTGGGATCTTCCCGGACCAGGGCTTGAACGTGTCCCCTGCATTGGCAGGTGGATTCTTAACCACTGTGCCACCAGGGAAGTCCCCTCCCATTGTTAATGTTTTACATTAATTACCACACTACATTGGTAAAAACTAAGAAACTGACATTGACACATTACTGCTAATGAAGCACCAGACTTTATTTGGATTTCACCAGTTTTTTCATTGCAGCCCTCTTCCTGTTCAGGGATGTAATCCAGGGTACCACACTGCATTTAATTGTCATGTCTGTCTAGTCCTCTTTGGTCTGTGACAGTTTCTCAGTCTTTCCTTGTTTTTCTTGATCTTGACAGTCTTGAGTCCTGGGCAGTATCCTGTAGAATGTCCCCCAGTCTGGGTTTGTCTGCTGTTCTTCCTAAGATTATACTGGGTTTCTGGGCTGTGGGA
>NW_006793488.1:2576587-2576944 GCF_000442215.2 Lipotes vexillifer | reverse complement strand
TACCAGAGAGGTTAAAGAGCCTTTCTTGTCACGTTACATTGGGAGGTGCGTGCTGTCACCATGACATCACTGATGAGGTCACCTTCATTGACTCCACTGTAAAGTTAATATTTTGCTCATTCCCTGCTCTATTCTTTGGAAGCAGGTCACTAAGTCTAGCCCACCCAAGTGGAAGGGTGGTTTAAGCTCAGCTTTCAGAAGGGGGGATGGGCTGGGGGTCCCCAAGACTACCCCCAGGTTCATTGGTTACTCACAGGACTCAGCATGTGGTTGTACTGGTGGCTGAACTCTATTATGGCAAAAGGATGCAGAGCAAAATCAGCAAAGGGAACAAGTGCATGGGGAGACTCTATAGGA
>NW_006793488.1:2575577-2576577 GCF_000442215.2 Lipotes vexillifer | reverse complement strand
AGGAATGCCCCCAGCAGTGAGTGTGACAACACGCATGAAATAGTGTCTCCCAGAGAAGCTCGTCTGAACCTGGGGGTCCATGGTTCTTATTGGGGACTGGACAGGTAGGCACCCTCTGCCTAGCACGTATCAAAATTCCAGACTCCCAGAAGGAAAGAGGTGTCTTATACCTCCATGGGAGCTGTTTCCTGGTCAAGTTCCCAGCCCCCAGCCGAAGGCCAACCTTGCAGGCAGGCCTTTGTAAGGAGGAGGTCTCAGGCACTCAGTGTTAACTCTTTTCTGTACAGGGAAGTTCCCGCATACTATTACTTTTACAACACATTTTTAGTTGAGAAATCTGGAATCAGATGAAAAATACAGAGCATAATAATAGAAGCTTTATGATGGTAAGAACAACAAAATAAAATTTAAAACCAGATCATTTCTTTCTTTGCCACAGTTGAAATACATGGAGTCTAGGTCTCTTCTTGTTCTTTTAGTATTTCTCATGCCCCCCCCCCTTTTTTTTTTTGCGGTATGCGGGCCTGTTGTGGCCTCTCCCGTTGCGGAGCACAGGCTCCAGACACGCAGGCTCAGTGGCCATGGCTCACGGGCCCAGCCGCTCTGCGGCATGTGGGATCCTCCTGGACAGGGGCACGATCCCATGTCCCCTGCATCGGCAGGCGGACTCTCAACCACTGCGCCACCAGGGAAGCCCCTCTCATGCCCATTTTTAAACATAGGTATAAAAATATTACATTGCAACTTTTGAAGCATTTCGTAATTTAAAAAAATGCCTCCAGGTTGTGACCTCATTTATTGCCAAATAATTAGAAGAAGGCTGGGTAAATTTCAGTAGTAGGTAATAACATAACCAAAACCTGGGTGGAAATCCCAGAAAGTAATTACTAAGATTTAAGACACAATATGTACTAGCTGTTTACTTTCTTTTAATAGGAAAAACGTGGTCTTCGAGAAATGCGAGTTCTTGAAAATTTGAAGAATATGATCCATGAAACAA
>NW_006793488.1:2548423-2575567 GCF_000442215.2 Lipotes vexillifer | reverse complement strand
ATGAACATACTCTTCCCACGAGTAGGGAAACAATGCAAGACAACTTAAACCAAGTTCTCCAGAGATGTAAGCCAGAGATTTTTTTATATTGCTTTATTTCAGATGCATGCTCTGCCAAAATGGATGTCCTTGAGTATTTGCTGAGAGATGGAGAGAGAATTCTTAAGTGGGAGCCAGGAGAGGGAAGTCACAGATAAAGTGCTTATCTAGCAGTTAGTGTGTGTTGCCCTTGATGCTAAGAGCATTAATCTCCAAAGCAAGATGGGTGCACAGGATAATCCTTCTAGGCTGTAAGACAATCAAAACATTTTTTACCTTAAAAAAAACTTATTCATACGAAAAGGTTTGATGACCAGTAATTAGGATATGAAATGAAGCTTCTTTTTCAAACAGGATACTAGAGTTTTTAACTAAAAAAAAAAAAAAAAAAAAACTGTCAAAAAGTTTGTGTTTTATCACTTTTTTCATTAAACAAAATATTTTAACGTGGAGAGATGTTTGCTTAGAAGGATATTTATTAAGCATATTACACTATAAAATAAAAGGAGTTTTATTAGTAACTGAGTTTAAAATTAGAGGTGTATCAGAAACTCAGGGCTTCTCGGATCCATATTGACACTGTTCAGTTTGTCCAAGGACAAATGATGCTGGTAGATAACGATGGAGGGCAACATGAAACAGTATCTTTCTGGGGAGAAAATAGCAAAACTGGAGGGTAATGTAATGTCCTGTGAGGGAAGGTAGCAGGGGGGCTTGGTTAATGACTGAGTTAAGTAAGAGTATGTGTGCAAGTCCAGGTTAGCCTGGGTCCTCTGATGCTCAGAGGAGCTTGGAGAGGACAGACCTCTCACAATCACATTTGGTTTCTTTGAGTAGAAGAGCAGAGAGTCTAAAATTGACTTCAGGCTTTGCATGGTAACTGCAAACACACTCTTGTTCGTTCATACCATCACTTCCTTAACCTTGAAAAGCTTTCTAGTCATTAGAGTAAAAGTAAAACTCAAATTATTATTGATAAGAATGCTTATGTTTACTTTTGAGATGTACTTATAACTTTCCTTGTACACACTTTGAGTATATAAAAAGATATTGGATAAAACTTAGTAAGAAAAAGAAAACTGAATGGTTGTTTTGACTTGTTTCGTTCTTGGCCAAAACTATTTCTGACGTGAGGGCTCATGCTAAAAGTATAGTCTTCACAATGAAATAGAAAAGTTTTACAGGTAACGGAATCCAGACTGTAAATGTATTCTGCTAAAAGAAAGAATTAAAGCACACAGAATGTGAAGTAATAATGAAAGTTTTAACCTCTGAGGACTACCTTATTGTTAGCATTAGAGACATGCGGTGGCTTTGGAGTTAATTTTGTTGCTAGAAGCAGTAATGGCTTCCTCAGTAGGCTCCAGCCTAAGTATTTCTTTGTAGCTATTATCATGAGCCTAACGGGGATAATGGAGATAATTATCTGCTTTTAGAGCCAATGTAGTTTTAAAAATTGGTCTGGGCCCAGCTGTTGTTCCTGCAGGATTTCATGTTTAAAAACTTTACATTTTGAGCCATGGCGCTGGCTTGCTTATAAAAGTGAGTTTATCTAGGCAGTATACTCTGATCTAACTAATACTTTACAAGGTTAGTGACAGTTGAGTTTTGTTTTGTGCCTGTTAGTAGATCTGTCTCATTTATCTCTTCTCTGCATGTTTGAGGGCTGAGCTGGGAGTGTGGTCAGCTGAGAATCTTAGAACTTGGTGGTGTGGATCTTAAGCTATTGGTCGATCGTTGTGTACAAAACTGAGCAACTGTGGAGCATTAAGGGGGGGACGTCTTGGCTTGTTTGGATGGAGACGGTTACAGAATCCTAGCTGAATGTCTTAGCATTGGATGAGCAGAGGCTTCAGAACCAAAACTCACCTGTGGTTCCTTAAAAAACACAAAAAGTAAGTGAGAGCTCTAGGAGGGTACATAAGAGTAACCCGTATAGTACGTTTTTCTCATCCTAGTGTCTATGTTCTACTTATTATTTATTTCATAGACTCATAAACTTCACCATGTTTGTTGTCTCAATATCCTGCTTAACATTGAGGACCCAGCCTTTGATTTTAGAGGCTAAGAAGGACAGAAAGCCTTTATTTAGGTTATTCCTCATTCAAATTAACCAAGTTTGAAGAGCAGTGACTTTATTTTTTATTATTTAAACAAAAGGATATATGCCTAAGTAATAAGAAAGTAGAAATAAAGAAGAAAATAAGAAAGAAAAAGAAGCAAGAAATCACTTTAATTGCCTCAAGATAACCATTGCTTTTTAACTTTGGTGAATATCATTCCCGACATCTTTTTTTTTTTTTTTTTTTTTTGGCGGTACGCGGGCCTCTCACTGTTGTCGCCTCTCCCGTTGTGAAGCACAGGCTCCGGACCCGTAGGCTCAGCGGCCATGGCTTACGGGCCCAGCTGCTCCGCGGCATGTGGGATCTTCCCGGACCGGGGCACGAACCCTCATCCCCTGCATCAGCAGGCGGTCTCTCAACCACTGCGCCACCAGGGAAGCCCTGGAAGGCAGATTCTTTACCTCTGGACCACCAGGGAAGTCCAAGTCCATTTTCTTTTTCTCATTTTTGTTTGGTTGGAGTGGTTATGGTGAGGTGAAGAGTCTCAGTTCTTTATAGACTCTGTGTTCCTATTCTTGGCCACCACTTTTTTTAAATAAATTTATTTATTTATTTATTTTTGGCTGCGTTGGGTCATCGTTGCTGTGTGCGGGCTTTCTCTAGGTGCGGCAAGCGGGGGCTACTCTTCGTTGTGGTGCACAGGCTTCTCATTTCGGTGGCGTTTTGTTGTGGAGTACGGGCTCTAGGCGCGCGGGGCTTCAGTAGTTGTGGCTCACAGGCTCAGTAGTTGTGGCGCACGAGCTTAGTTGCTCCACGGCATGTGGGATCTTCCCAGATCAGGGCTGGAACTCGTGTCCTCTGCATTGGCAGGTGGATTCTTAACCACTGCACCACCAGGCAAGTCCTTGGCCACCACTTTTTCAGAGTTTAAATATAATTATATAATTCCTCGTTGTTCAGTAAATGATGGATTTTTTTTTACCTTTTTAAAAAACTGTTAATTTATTTTATAAGGTACTTAGGGGGCTAAGTTTGTCTGATTTTGCTTCACTCTCCCTGTAGCTAGAAAACTTTAAGAACTCATTATGACTTAAAATACTAATTTTTAATAGCACTTGACTAGATTTTTTTACCTGTATTTTCCTCATTGACCATCTTAACTGTGTAAAGTAAATATTTATCACCCTCGTCCCAACACATTTATAGTTGAGGAAACTGAAAGTGTTTTAACATTTTAACATCCATGGTTCTCCCTAATAGTTGGAGGAACCGCCATGCAGAGTTAGTGCTTCTGCTGCCAGAGCTCAAGCTCTTTGAACTTCAGAATGACGCTTCTGCAGAAGAGGTCATAAGGAGAGTCTTCCTTTTCTCCTGGATTTTCTCCTACAGCACAGGCTCCTCCTTCTCAGTTTGCTTTGTTAGTTTCCACTTCTCTCCTTGACTTTTGACATTGGGGTGCCCTACGGCTTGGTTCTGGGACATCTTTTCCGTCTGTACACACAATTTGTTCATTGAAATGAATGAATGAGAATTCAGCCAACATCTTCTAATACCAAACCAGAGCTACTTTCTTAGGTGTGTATTTGCGGTTTACACATACACACTGTGACACAATGAATTTGTTTCTCTTTTATGTGAGGACACAGGGACACTGTTAGCTGTTGCATGTCACAATTACTGTGTGTGGTGCTAATCTCCTCAAGTAATCTTTTGGTTTAGAGAAAATAATTTGATGAATTCCTAACTCCTTAAAGTCAGTATAGCCTCCTGGGACACTGAGACAGCAGGGGAAGTCTGAGTCTTCCTACTGAGTCAGGAATGACCAATATGTGGTGTAGAAGTGATAGGGTTAGATAAATGGCCCTTTTCCTCTTGGAGTCTCTACTTGGGAAGAAAGGGGAAGAAAGGGTAGTTAGGTGATTTTCTTAGATTTTAGAAGAGCAGATTTCATTAAATTCAGAAAGCAAACCTTTTTTATCATGTGGATAAAGAATGAAAAATTTCAGGGCCTGAAATTTCTAAAAATGGATATTCTAAGTACAAAGATAATCCTGATAAGGAGCTAAAGTGTGCCTTTGTCCGATGTGTTCTAATTAAAATTTTAAAGTATATAACAAATGACAACATGTAAATGTCATAGTCCTGTAATTCTTTTAGATGAAGCCCAGAATGATCTGAAAATGATGAAGCACCCAAAGACCACAAAATGGGTTTTTTAAGAGTTATGTTCAGAGCCAAGAAAAAAAAAAGTACAGGAAATGTTAGAACCACCACTGGGGAGAGATGATGTAATATTAATATACCACAGAAAGAAGGCAGAGCTAATCAACTCCTACTTTGTTGTGTTTTCAACTTTTCTATTAGAACAAACAGTGATTGGGAACCTTAATTTTTAGTACTAAAGTGTTATCTTTGATGTGACTAAAATGAATGGTTACTGATAAAAACATGACTTTTTAAAAGCTGAACCCTCCCCTTTGCCATACTCTCTCAGGGAGGGGCCTAACATTTTTCTGAAAGAGAAGTCACAGCCCCTGCCCTGTATGGAACTTTGAACTTGGGGCTGGGTTGAGTGGGGTAGAAAGGCGTAATTGTGAAACAACTGGGTAGAATTGTTTAAGCAAATGCAAGATAAAGTGGTAGTATATACACATACCTGGTTAAGGAATTTCAAATAAGAGAAAATCCTTATAGGAAAAGGATTCAACTGGAGGGCTTTATGAAGGCACTAAACCTTGAACTTGGCTTTTGAAACATGTAAACATTTTAATTAGAAGAAAGGAATAAGGAAAGCACTTTCAGTAGGGAGAGGACAGTACATAGAATAATAGCAACAGTAACATTTCTTGACTGCTTACCATGTGTGAAGAACTGCTCTGAGTGGCTTTTATTATTAATCTTTCAATTATTTTTTTTTGTTTTTTTGCGGTACGCAGGCCTCTCACTGTTGCGGCCTCTCCTGCTGCGGAGCACAGGCTCCGGACGCGCAGGCTCAGCGGCCATGGCTCACGGGCCCAGCCGCTCCGCGGCATGTGGGATCCTCCCGGACCGGGGCATGAACCCATGTCCCCTGCATCGGCAGGCGGGCTCCCAACCACTGCGCCACCAGGGAAGCCCCTTTCAATTATTTTTAAGCATACTATCTACTGCATTATCTCATCCTTTTCTCATGTCCATTCCGAAGCCGTCTTATTAGTTGTTATGTTCATTTTACAAATGAGGAACTAAGGTTCTGAGCGATTTGGAGCAGCAGCAGTAGCACCTGGCACATAGCAAACGCTCAATAAATACCTGACAGACGGCTGCATGAACGAGCAAGCACACAAGCCCAAGGGCAGTCACACACGTAACTAAAGTTCAACTCAAGCTTTGACTGAGGAAGGCTGACTCTTAGCCCACACACCAACCAGCGGAGTAAGTGAAAAGGTTTGTGTACAGAAATAAAACAGATCCGGTAAAGGAAGAGGCTTGAACAACTGATGGATTAAAACCAGTTTCATTGTTGAGATTGTAAGAGAGGTAGAGCCCTGAAGGTAAGAGCCGAGTCTTAGGGTCAGGGGTCTGATTTTAAGTCCTGCTTTCTGTGCCTGTTAGTCATATTACCTCCTTGAGTGATGTTTCACTGCGTTTGTGCCTCAGTTTTTTACAGATGACAAAAATCTGTAAAATGGGATAGTGATCCTCACCTAGTAGGAAAGTGGAATTAAGAGGAGTAATACATGGAAAGTACTTAGCACACTTCTTGGCACATAGAAATACTCAGCAAATAACTACAATAATTATTACTAGCAATTTTAAGTCATTACAAAAGGGAAATGACTCAAAAGAAAGCAGTCCAGGGAAACCTGAATCTGGCAGTGGCAGCCAGGATGAATTAGAAGAGGTGAGAAGAATAGTAGAAAGTCGTCGAAGCATTCTGGGTATCAAGTCCTGCCTGCAAGAGAGCAGGGGTACCAGTGAGGAAGAGGCAGGGAAAGTTAATGAATCAGAGGGACTCTGTAAAACCTACGTACATCAGAATAGAATGATACATTTATCAGGTGTTTTATATCTTTTTAGAGAATTCTGAGGTCATTGATGACAACTTGTCATTGGAATTAGTACTGAATGCCCTTGGCTTGCAGCTCAAAGCTCACAAATGATAGTGGTTCTCATTATGACATCCTGAATACTTTTTTTTCCCCTTTTAGCCACCCTACCATGACCAAAATAATACCAGCTTTTTTTGCATAGCTTCTTGAGATCTAAAACAGTCCAAGTGTTGTTTTTTGTTTTTGTTTTTGTTTTAATCCAGGTAAGTTTCTCCTTGAACAAGGGCTGCTGATTGAAAACCCACTCTCTGTTTTATTTCAGTGCAAGCAGCTACGGACTCGGTCTGTAGACTCCAGCAGAGGGAACAGGAGCGAAACAAGGTAAAAGTGGACCATTTGGGTAATGGAGGCTGTAACTCTAGGGCTTTTATTATCATATCATTAGCAGTTGCTTTTGATTTTAAAAAGTTCTCTGAATTTGTTTTCTCTTATGCGGTGATTTTAAACGATTAAAAAATGGCTAATTCATTGAAGGTGTGTTGAGGAGGTATGGTCACATAATTGCACGATCTGTATTTTTATAATTGAAATTGCAGACCTCTTTTTCTCCTTTTCAACTTTTCCCTGAAAGTGGTATTTGTCTCTTAGAGGAGAAAGAATAGGACTTTTACATGGAACAAAAAATACCCACCAGGTTGGAAATATAAATCTTCAGGCCTGAGGCCTTGAGTATATTATGTATATTTCTTCTAGAAAAGGAGGCATTCATGCCTGTGGATGGGTTCTTTAATGAATAGTCATAAGAGTGTGTGAATCACTTGCTGGGTAGTGCTTTGCTTATTTGAATTATATCTTAACTAAATTCAGATGTGGAAAAACAGCACAAGAATTTAAGTTCCTGTAATAATTTGGTGTTTTAACTTACAGTTTTCATGAAGTATTTTTATAACTTTATTGTTCTAAACTAGTGGGGATACACTTGTTAAGAAATGTTGAGTCACTCTGAAAATAATGCCTTTTTGTGTGTTCATATCAACAAGTGTTACTCTCTCCATTTGTCCTTAATGTGTGGTTTATCCATAATAATGGCACCGATCTGGCACTGTAAAAAAAACAATACGGACCTTGTGGCTGAGTTTAAATTTCTCCACCCTTTGCTCAACTCTTAATGTTGATATAAATTTAAAAATTCAACAATCTGATGAATCAAGCCTTACTGAAAAGACAGTTAAGCCAGGTGGGAAGGCTGCCCGAGAGGAACAGGATCCCAGCAGGCCAGGTTGGGAAGCAGGGCTGTTGCGAGAACACTGATAACATGGCAGGGCAGAGCCGTGGGCAGGGGAGTTGGTGTTGGGGTGTAGTGCTTGCACAGTGTCCGGAGAGCACAGTGGGGACAGCCATGGGGGCTTCAGTGCGCCATGCCCAGCTGGACAGCAGATATATTTTTAGTCTCTACTTGGCTAGGTGCCACTGGGGATGAAAGATTTTAATTTAAGTTTAAGGCAGTTCATACATGTAGGAGCTAAAAGTCTAGAAGTCCCAAACCACTAACGCTAATATAATGTAGGATAAAGTAAGGGCTGTGATAGTTACAAAGAACTTTGCACCATCGTGGCAAAAATTATAATTTACTAGGAAGATAGTGGCATCCGAGCCCAACCTTGATCAGTGAGTAGGAATTCGAGTGATAGAAGATGGGAAGAAAGATACTGTAGGATAAGGGATATAGTGGAAGCAAAGGCAAAAGATGGGAGAAGTCGGTGGTCTCACAGAGCTGGTAGGTAGACTGTCTAGATGGATGCTTCCAGAGAAGAATGTAGAGAATCAAGCATTCAATGTTAAGCAATTTGTTGTGGAAGCACCAGGAACATTCCTGTGTTTGAGAATCAGAAAGACTTTTTCTGATAGAACACTGGCTGTGCTGGCTGTTACTGGCTGTAACTTAGGCAGTTCTCTTAGCTTTCAAAATAAAATAGAAAAAGGGGTGTTTTTTACGTGAATATGCACTCACATGATATTGGTCTTTATTTCTAAGACATTCTCAGGGCAGTTATGATTCTGATAAAATGGCAATCCCTATCATTCTTAAGCAGAGCTAACCTAACATTAAATTATAATTGGGATAGATGGTTCCTCTTGTCACTTTGAACTTTTTTCGTGTATTAACTGTAAGTAGGAAAATTACCAGATTGGGTAAAAAATACCTGGTGTCTTCTATTTCTGGTACTTGCCTTTATTAGCTAACTGTATGCCCTTGGACAAGTCCTTGAGCTTCAAAGCAAATACTTGTTTTACTTACCTGATAGATTGATGTTCTACTTACATGATATATTGTGTTATATAATTTATGTGAAATAGCTTTACTTTCCAAATGTCGGGTGGCTTTTTTTCCCCCACCACCTCGATCCTTTGTTTAAGATGCAGGCAATCACTCTGGTTAAGAGCCCTGCTGTGGTCTGTAGGGTTGGTGAAGCACTTGATTTTCTAAATTGAAAGATACTGTCCCTTGGTTTAAAAAAAAATGGCCTCAAAGAAATAATAAATCCCTTGGGGTATTTTGGTCTTAAATATATTTCTTCCAGGTACTATCTCAGAGAATGTTATTGCACTTTTTTTTAATGGAATACACATTAAAAATCAGTATTTTAGAATATATTGAAATGTAGCCTTTATTTCTTTTATTAGTGCTTATCTAGTTAGCAGAACATTTGAAATATGGATCCTTAAGGTCTTTCTTTTTTTTTTAAGTGCCATATCTGATTTTGCCAAAAATTCGTGTGGCAGAAGTTTCAGACTACATATATATGACAGAGAGGTAAAGTTTAATTTCTCATCTAGCAAATATGTACAAAGCAAAATTGACCTCTAGCTGCATTTTACAATCTAATGTTAATTGTTGCCTCGGTTATTCTGTTGGCTACATTTTGTATATTTGAATGGCTCTCAGAACAAAGAAAGATGGGAGTAGTAATGGAATAAAATAAACTATTGCTATTAATCATTCTTTTATGTCAAGACAATTTGTGGAATTCTGTGAGAAGTAAGTTATGATAAACGTCATTCATCCAAGTCATATTTCCCACAATTGATATCTAAAAGTACATTCAGAAGAACAATAAATGCACATTCCCCAGTTATTTGACATATGTCTTAAAAACTGGTAACTAATACAAGTTGCATATTGGGCACTAGCAGTAAGAGTAGTGAAATGAAAATACAATTGGCTTATAAAATTCACTGACTTAAATAAGCTGTCAAAGGCAGATGATGAGCTGATTAATATCTGTCACTGGTTTAAACTTAGGTTCATGCACAGGCATCAACTATTGAAGTTCTGTTCATCCAGACTAGAGATAATAATAAAGTAAACATGAATCCTTTGATTCATCTTATCCACAAATATTTATTAAATTTAGTTTTCCCTCTATGATTTTTTTTTTTTATGAGAGCAATGAGATAGCATGGTTTATAATTTTTTCTTGATAGAGCTTGAAAATGTAGGGTAATGGATCAGTACAATTGGCCCTCTGCATCCGCTGGTTCTGCATCCGTGGATTCAACCAAAATATTTAAAATGTATATTTTTTAAATTCCAGAAGGTTCCAAAAAGCAAAACTTGAATTTGCCACATGCTGGCAGCTGTTTCCAAAGCAGTTACACTGTATTTATATAGCATTTATATGTATTAGGTATTATAAGTAATCTAGAGATGATTTAAAGTATATGGGAGGATTTACAGGTTATATGCAAATACTACACCATTTTTATAAGGGACTTGAGCATCCGTGGATTTTGGTATCCATAGTGGGAGGGGAGGGTAGTCCTGGAACCAAAACCCCATGGATACCACGGGATGACTATACATAATATTCTAAATATTTTAAATAATTACTGGCAGTTGTTATTCTGGTACTTCTTATTGAAGTAAATACTTTTTCATTTATCTGTGTAAGGCATATGTAAAATTAAAGGCACATGTATTGCTGACAGATGTTCCAAAGAACCTTTTAGACATTAGTTGCTTTATTCAGAGTTTTCCCTTAGACCAGGGTTTTTCAACCTCTGCGCTGTTGGCGTTTTGGAGCAGATAAATCTTCGTTGTGGAGTCTTTCCTGCATGTTGTAGGATGTTTAGCAGCATCCTTGGCCTCTACCCACTAGATGCCAGTATCACCCCCCACAACCTGTGTTGTGATAACCAAAAACCTGGGGGACAGGAACCTCAAAATTACCCCCCACTGAGAATTACCGACAGACTAATGCGTGCAAAAGTGTGTTTTTATTATGTATCCATGAGTTTATTTATAGACCTGGTCCTAGACACAGTTTGCCTTCAGGATTGACTTTTCTTCAAATTTATCTCCAGTGGGACATAAGTAAGCTGGGTTATTACTACTATTTCTTTCTGTTGTAGAAAGAGATAAAAACTATTACAGCTAATTATTTTTGGTACACAGTTATAGCTCATTAATAAACTTTCTCTTTATTTTCTTTTAAAGTTGGCATTTTCTTTTTTATCTTGGGAAAACAAATGTATCCACTCCTTTGAGTATGCAATTGATTTCATTTAGGAAGAACCCTCTGAAACTTGATTTGAATTATTTTTATTGTGATAAAATACACAGATATGTCACTTGGGAAAGTATTAAACATAAGAATAAGTCTGGAAGAGATTCATAAAAGTCACATTTCACAATGAATTCTAGAAATTGTAATACTATCTTTATTTCTTTGGAAACCATTTTAGTGGCTCCCAATGTGTCCACAGTATAAAAATTTTAACTACAGAGTGAAACATACGAATTTAAGTAAAAAAAAAAAAGTAATGTAGAATGATAGAATTGAACTAATTCAGGTTTTATTTCTGCAGTTGCTGTGCTGGATCATTTTTTATTTTATTTTTTAAAATTTTATTTATTTTTTGACTGTCGTGTCTTCATTGCTGCGCGCGGGCTTTCTCTAGTTGCAGTGAGCGGGGGCTACTCTTCATTGCAGTGCGTGGGCTTCTCATGTGGTTGCTTCTCTTGTTGTGGAGCCAAGCTCTAGGCGCGCTGGCTTCAGTAGTTGCGGCGCATGGGCTCAGTAGTTGTGGCTCGCGGGCTTAGTTGCTCCTTGGCATGTGGGATCTTCCCAGACCAGGGATTGAACCCGTGTCGTCTGCATTGGCAGGCGGACTCTTAATCACTGTGCTACTGGGGAAGTCCTGGATCATTTTTTAAATGCAAGGACATTTAGTAATTCAGGGATTAGAGGGGCTGAGCATCTAAAGAAAACTGACATGATTCTGAACTGTTAGGAATTTACTTTTGGAAATGAACGTGTGTAGCTGACTCACTTTGTTCAGGACTGGCTCTTTAACTGGAAGTCCTTTAAATTAACTTCAAGGTTTATTAAAGGATAAAAAATGAAAATGTGTTAATTTGAAACTTATGTATTACTAAACTTCAACAGTAACCTCAATAATTGTTTAGAACTCAGACCAAAGAAGGATTTGGGGGTTAAGAGTATTTTATCACTGACATTACTCAGTATTGCCAGCACCTGGTGGTAATAAAAACCAGTCTTTCAGTTGTGTGTGTCATTGGTTTAAATTCTGTTCAGACTGCACCCCCTTGTTGCTTGCACCCAGGGCAGAGCTCTTCCACCCTCGTGCTGTTGGTATGCCATTAGTACATATTGTATCGTTATGGAAAAAGAAAGCTGCAGACCATCATGTGTTGTATGACTACATTTTGTTGTAATTAAGTAAATAGGTTTGTATGAACAAAGGAAAAAGCGTAAGTGTACCCATCAAACTAGTAATAATACTAGGAAAAAGGAAACAAGGGAAAGGATTTGTATGTGTGTGTTGGGGGGGACTGTCCCTTTATTTTCTTGAATTTGTTTCTAAGATCTGTGATACTTCTGTAATAAAAATTAAGGGAAAATGCTAATAGAGGAATTACTGAGCCTCAAGTACTTATACTTTCTATTTTGATAGATTTTTGCAAATTGCTCACCAAAGACCCTAATTACTGCCATCACCATGAATATCAAGTTTTAAACGTATAATTTAGTATGTACTCTTTTGGTAGCTGCTAGAAATTTAACTGCTAACCGTAATTACCTATTACAGGTAATTTTAAGCTTTAAATGGTAAGTAGTTCCATCACTGTGTTGTGTTCCTTCTGTTAGTCTTGTGTGAATCTGTTGCACATAACGATAGTTAGATGTGATCGTTATTTTTCAAACGCATTTCAACTGTAGAGGAATCCTTTCGGACTAAGTCTGACGTGGAGCCCCCTATATTGAACATGAAAAGCCGAATTACTGTGCACGGGCAATGACGGCCTGCAGTTAGCTCACTGTTTATAAAAGATTGTTCCTTATTTCTGAGAGTTCTTTTTAGTTGTAAACAGACTCATTGGCCTGTTAGGCTAAATCTTTGGCGTTTATAACTTGCTCTGCGTGAACTGGAGGCGCACTGCCCTTAGGACGGGCTCGGTTCTTGAGGAGGTGGCGCCTTTGTTGCTTCAGATCAAGGAGCAGTTCAGCTCCTTGTTGTTCTGTTCTCGTGAGGTTACCGCTGCCCAGACTGTATTTCCTGACATTTTGAATAGATATGCTCTGAGGTAACCTTCACTCCTGTTGGCTTAGAATAGTTTTTAACTTGCTCCTGGGTGGTGATATGTGAGATATAGCTAACTCGGGATTTTCCTGCTGTTCTATACAATAAAACCTCACGTGTCTAGAAGTCTTAGAACACGAATCATTCCATATAGCCAGGTCAACCACAAAGCTGAGATTTTTATCATCTTGAAGCATAGTACTTTTATCACTTAACTATTTCGGATGGAAATCTTTAAAAATATATTCCACACTTTTCTGGTTTTCATAAAAAGTTTATTAAATGTCACAGGTTAATTTTCTTTATGAATTAGGAATTACTGAGAATGTAAAATTTTATGCTATGGTGAAAATGGTGATGTCCTCAGGGAATTAGAGAGAAAAAAGTGTTTCTCTATTTCAAATGCCCTCAGAGACTGTCTGTTGCTAAGTTTCTGTATCTGTCTTCTTTTTTGTAAGGCTGATGCCTATCATTTCTTTCTATCTCATTTATCAGCATTTTCTTTAATTTGACTTTTAATATGGTATAGCTTTGGAAAAGAGTTAACTAACCTGGTTAGAATTGTGTGTAAGGTAGAGCAAATAAATTCAGAATCAGAAGAGTTTTTCATGAATACTGCAGTATTTTTAAATGGACTTTGTGTTATGTTATTTTGAGCTGGTGTGTTTGTGTGTGTGTGTGTGTGCGTGTGCGTGCACGCGTGTGCGTTTTGTTTTGTTTTTTTTTGACCGCTTAAAGTTCTTACCATAAAGTTTTCAACTAAGTTTCAGGTAGATGTTATTTTCTGGTAGCTGACTTTTGTTTATAGGTAAAGATTACAGTGTTGTCAGTACAGGAATATACAAGCTACCCCTCCCTTTTTTTCTTTACTAATTGTGGAAAATGCAAGATTTCAAAGCAGTTATTGTTATTAAAGGTGGGAGACTGAGAAAGGATAGATAAAGTAGAGTGGCTTCCAGACCTTTTTTATTTTATTTATTTATTTTTATTTTTTTGCGGTACGCGGGTCTCTCACTATTGTGGCCTCTCCCGTTGCAGAGCACAGGCTCCAGACGCGCAGGCTCAGCGGCCACGGCTCATGGGCCCAGCCGCTCCGCGGACCAGGGCACGAACCCGTGTCCCCTGCCTCGGCAGGCGGACTCTCAATCACTGCGCCACCAGGGAAGCCCCAGACCTTTTTAAAAAAATTTTATTGAGGTATAGTTGATTTACAGTGTTGTGTTTAATTTCTGCTTAAGCAAAGTGATTCAGTTATACATATATATATATTCTTTTTCATATTCTTTTCCACTGTGGTTTCACAGCATATTGAATATAGTTTCCTGGGCTACACAGGACCTTGGTATTTATCCAACACACACACACACACACACACACACACACACACACACACACACACACGTTTGCATCTGCCAATCCCACACTCCCAATCATTCCTTCCCCTAACCCCCTTCCCGCTTGGCAACCAGAAGTCTGCAGAACTTCTTGATATGAAAGCAAGACTAGATTTTCAACTCGGTTAGGGAATTGTCAGTCTTCAACTTATTTTCACCTGGACTAGGAGGCCAAGCAGTGATATGTGTCATATGAAAAAGCTACTTGGACATATATGTCTTTGGTAATAATATTCTGAAGCTACAAAACAGAGAAAGTGGTCTTTGGCAATGTCTTAATTAAAGTCTTGTCTTACAGCCAAATGGTAAATGGTGGAATCACGGGAAGATTGAGTTGAGTATGGGATTGGGTGGCGAGAACTATTACTTTTATTCGAGTTGCCTTGTATTGTTTGAATTATAAAAATCTGTTGCTAAAATCAGATTATTAAAATTAAAGATTTAAAACCCTAAATTGAAGAGGATTAAAAAGTGGTTTGATCTGCCTTCTAGATGCATTGCTCATATCTGTATAATAATGCTCACCTTCTATTAAGCACTGTAGACACTGAGCTAGGAACTTGACATGATACAGATTTATTTATGAATGTAAATATTCTTTTCCTCATTTTAAAATTAAAATTTAATGTGGCCAGTCATGCAACTGGTAACAGGTGAACCAGAATTTGAAGCCAGGTTTATCCACTTCCCAAATCTTCATTTTTCTCTGTTGAGTTTTGTATGGCAACGTGCTGCCTGGTGGGAAGTCGAACCTGGGCTGTTGCCTCATGGCACAGATCACAGGGTCAGCCAAGCTAATGACAGTGCTTCAATTAAAAAGAAAAGACTAATCTGTTAAACAACTTCTGAGCATGCAGGGTTAGTATCCTCTGTACTTATTAAAAATTAATTTTCAGCCAAAGCAAGGCATCATTTTGATGAAATTTATTTGCATTTCTCTTCTCTATGACTTTTCTCTTAAAATAAATAGTTTTGTAAAAGTTCCATGAAAAGAATTTAGTGAACTCTTCATGTTTTATTCATCTTTTGAAGAATTACCGTCCATGAGGCTGAAAGGTTAAGAAGAAATATTTTGAATTTTGTTTAACCTGTTTCCCAAACTTACTGGATCAGCAAACCCCATCCTAACCCTCTCTCCCCACCACTGTACTGCCTGCTCAGATCACATGGGTCTGCGGGACATATTTTAGGGGAATGTTTCACTGTAACTGAAACTTCAGATTCACTTCTAACCTCTCACCTTGGTGCTGAGGAACTTTAGATCAGATTGGTCGAAAAAACTCTTGCAGTAGTGTTTGTTTTGTTTTTTTTTGTCTTGCAGAAGACGTTTAGCCATCTATGTAAAACTTCCCTGGAAAGATCTGATTTGCACTTCGTGATAGAAAAGCCATAGGTCTGGGTGTCAGCAAGTCCTAAGTTTGAGTCTACAATGTAGTAGCTCAGTGACCATGGAGAATTAAATTTAGTGTTCTTAAGCCTTAATTTCTTCATCTGTAAAATGAGAATCCTGTAACCTCAGAAGTAGATAAGATATACAAAACAACTAGCAGAAATACACCTTTCATAGATACTTAGAGCACCATGGCTTCTCCACCTTGCTTCTCATCGTGGCCCAGATGAGAGAGAAGATAATGGACGGCATTATGGGTGGCGGGAAAACACGGCTTCCATCTTTTTCCTGATAGCTCTCTCAGCATCTGAGTTACCAGTATTCTGAGTAACCAGGTGTCCTCCTGTTTTCATTAGAGCTCTGGGATTAGTAAGCCTTTTGGTGCTTTGTAGGTTTTGATGGTTTGCATCTGTCACAGTGCTTGTTTTTTTTTTTTTTTTTTTTTTTTTTTTTCTTGCGTTATGCGGGCCTCTCACTGTCGTGGCCTCTCCCATTTGCGGAGCACAGGCTCCGGACGCGCAGGCTCAGTGGCCATGGCTCACGGGCCCAGCCGCTCCGCGGCATGTGGGATCTTCCCGAAACGGGGCACGAACCCGCGTCTCCTGCATCGGCAGGCGGACTCTCAAGCACTGCGCCACCAGGGAAGCCCAGTGCTTGTTTTTTAAACAGGACTTAGTCTGTGGCAAAACTTCTAGACACACATGTAGAATACCGAGGCAGAGAGATAAAGTTTTTTTATACTGTCTTTTTGTATTTAGCTCTTTGTGGGTTGACCAGAAGGTTCGTTCAGGTTTTTCTGTAAGATGTTACGGGAAAATCCAAACGAACTTTTTGGCCAACCCAATACCTATTCAAAGATAATAACTTAAATTATATTAAATTTATGCCTTTTAATTTATATATTGTTTCATCTTTATTGTTGTGTTACTCAAAAGAAAAAATTTGTCCTCATATAGAAATATTAAGGGACATCTCAAGATGAACTTAGATATTTTTGACACAGATGCTTTTGCCGTATATTTGCTTTAAGTTTTGGAACTGAACCAAGAGAGAGTTCTTGAGTTCTCTTCCAGTGATTAATAATCTGTGATTCTTTTAATATGGCCAAAAATATTTTATGTGAGACATGCATTTTAATTTCTTAAAGTAACAGTTCTTTTGGCATGTATTCTTTAAACTTAATTTGTAAATTACATGCGATTAAATGGAATTTGTGGAGAAATAGAGGTATGAAAACTTACCTGGATTGTGTTTGATTCTGTCATTTAAAATACTAGACATTTTTGAAATTTCAGAAATGTGAATGCCCATGTTCGGGCATAGTAAGAGAAGCCTTAGATGTTTCTAATATGTCATGTTCTTGTTGGACATTAAAACTATAAAGCAGTTTTGTCACTGTGACTTATAAGCCGGTTGTTACACTGTAGTGAGAAAATATCAAGAGGCAGTTATTTTTGTCTCTCTGCATAGAAAAATAATTGTCTGCAAAATGTCCCATGACTTTCAAATTTTCTTTTCTCAGATGCATAATGACCATTTAATAGCTAGTGAGAAACAGCATATAATGCAGTGGGAGGATTTCATGAAAGAACAACACAGCAAACAGGCTGAAGTGGACGAAGAGCACAGAACAGCCATGGAGAGGCTTAAAGAACAATACGCCGAGATGGAGAAGGGCCTGGCAAAATATCCAGCCTTTGGAGAACTTGAACCATAACAGTGACAGACTGATGAGAAAATATTGCCTTCCCCTCAGAAACCGCTCCCACCAAACCGCTTAGCCTCTGCCTCAAGTTTAGCAGTGTATTCAGTGTCACTCTTCTGCCGAAAAAAGAAACTGCCACCGGAGTCTTAGCTGTTTCCTAGAAGAAGAATGCCACATCTTCCCAGTTTTAATTTCCTGTATCTGCCTGAATCTCTAAATGGGGAGAAGTAGGAGGAAAATGGTATAAACATGCTCTTTTTTTTTTTCTTTTTTCTTTTTTTTTTTTGCGGTACGTGGGCCTCTCACTGTTGTGGCCTCTCCCGTTGCGGAGCACAGGCTCCGGACGCACAGGCTCAGCGGCCATGGCTCACGGGCCCAGCCGCTCCGCGGCATGTGGGATCTTCCCGGACCGGGGCAGACCGCGTCCCCTGCATCGGCAGGCGGACTCTCAACCACTGCGCCACCAGGGAAGCCCTAAACATGCTCTTTGTTAATGAGAATTGGTCTTAGTTTCCATTGATTATCTCGGAGAACTGTAAATACAGACTTCCTAGAAAAGTAATTTAATTCATTCTTATGTAGGGTTAATGTTACTTTATTATTGTGGCTCAGAAGGCCGATATGGTGGCTGCCTGTCAGAGCTTCCCTGGCTCGTGGAGGAGTGTGTACAGTGTTATTCCATGAGTAATGTACTGAGAAACAACTGTCCTGGGAGCAGAGACCACATTGAAGAGAGTCAAAACTTTGTCTCTGCTCTTCAAAGAGAGCCACGTTGGTCTCTGAATTGGCCTGTTGGGAGAAGTTGCAGATTTTGCATGGCAGTGTAATGCCGTGTTTCACTGGATGACAAGACATGCTTGTTAAGTTTGTGGCCTTCCAGCAGTTCATATTTTCAGCTTTTAAAATGTGCTCACAAGGAAAAGCTTACTAAAAATAGAGTTGACTTTTAACCTTTCCAAGAACCATAATCTTGCCCATAGATTTACCTCATTTTTACGTGTGTTTTGCTGTGGGTAAGCTTTGGAAGATAAATAATGTCTATACATGTTTCAGCTGTTTAATGAGTAATCAGCAAAATCTGCCAAGGCGTCCCTCTGGAACCATATAAAGATTCTGGCTCTGAGTAAACCAGAAGTATTTGCCCACATGGCAAATGATCCATGTTAAATGTAAATCCTTTTTAGTGTTTAACGTCTGTTCTCATAAGCAGGTGTATTAAGATGAAACATGTACCAGTTCTGTCATCACTGTGATCTTTAAAAATCTGCATTTACCATTCTAATTGAGGAACTAAGTTGATTTTTTATTTGCCATAAACCAAGCAGAATTAAATGCAATAATTTCAAGAGATTTATGTCAAATGAATTTGTGGTATGGATAAATCTTTCAGGTTTTTTTTTTTTTATTGCTCTTCAGTAAAGAAAGGCACAAGAAAGAAAATACTCAACTCTTGTGTTATCTCAGTGTTGCTACTGCAGAAAAGTGACAATGCTTGCTTGTGTAAATTTATGGCTTGCTGTCAAAGCTTCATTCTTGGCTGCATGTTGAAAATGTGATTAAAGTTAATAGAGGAGATGAAATAAGTATTTGAGATTTCTTTCAGTAACACTGAACTTCTGCCAACTCCCTCTGTCCGCTACTGTAGGCTTGACAGGTTCATCCATCATCCTCTGGTACCTGGACGAAAAAGAGCACTTGCTGACATTCAGGCATGTTGGAATTTTCTTAATTCTCTTTCAGTGGATGGAAAAAGAAAACATACTTCCCAAAATATCCCACACATGAAAAGGGAGGGGAACCTTAAATGAAAATTCCTTTTGTACCATAGGCAGTTTTGGGAGAGCCATTAATTGCCAATGCACCATTGAACAGATGCTGGAACCAGGAGATCAGGACTTTGTGTGAGCAGAAATGGTTCCTCAACTTGTGCAGAGATTTCTGACAGTATTTGTTCATCTCATATGAATAATAAATACTTTACCATATGAGTTTGTATATACTATAGAAGGATCTAAGAGACTTCTTAAACCAAAATGATGTAATGGACTCTTTGAGCTTTAAACATTGATACTAAACCCTTTCTTTGTGACTTTCTTAGCTGTTCAGTATAGCTTCTAAAAGAGAGGGTTGCTTTTCTTTCCCTTTAATATTTTTAGTAGTGAACACTTCCACTTATATTTCCCAGTTTTTAAATCACTTTTGATATGTATTTTATTTATATATAAAAAGTAGCTTTAGTTGTTACATAACATACAGCATTTCTGCTGTTGTGCTGTCAAGCAAGAGAGAATATGGATTCTGTGTGCCTCACAGGATTAGTTTCTAACAATCAAACGAAATAATGTTTGTCAACTTAAGGTGCTATAGAAATATTTGTTTTTAAATTCTAAGTATTTTTAATTTTTCATCATGATTTGTTTTTTGACTTATATATGTGGATTTTTTTTCCATTTCCTAACATGTAGATTTTTTGTGTGTGTGATACGCGGGCCTCTCACTGTTGTGGCCTCTCCTGTTGCGGAGCACAGGCTCCGGACGCACAGGCTCAGCGGCCATGGCTCACAGGCCTAGCTGCTCCGCGACATGTGGGATCTTCCCGGACTGGGGCACGAACCCGCGTCCCCTGCATCGGCAGGCGGACTCTCAACCACTGCGCCACCAGGGAAGCCCCATGTAGATTTTTAAATTCTGTTCTTATTATTGATTTATGCTTTTATTCGATTGTGGTCCAAGGATAGATTCATATAAGACTTGAGATGTTAAAATTTGTTGAGATTGCCATCTGACCTAAAATATGCTAAGTTTTTGTAAATGTTGTGTTAGTGCTTAAAAGTATGCATATTTTCCAACTGTTGGGTGTTCATTAGACCAAACTTGTTAATTGTGTTGGTTAAATTGTCTCTGTTTTACTGTTCTTTTTTTCTTCTACTTGGATCTTCCAGATTCCGATATGTGTTAAAATTTCCTACTGTAGTGGATTTTCTGATTTCTCCCTGTAATTCTTTCAGTTTTTATTTCATATATTTTGAAGCTTTGTTATTAGGTACATACAAGTTTAGAATTATCTTCCAAGTTTAGAATTGAATCTTATATTTGTAGTCACAGCCTCTGTTTCTAGTAATGTTTTTGTATCAGTTTATATTGCTTTAAAATCTGTTTCTAAAAGAGATTTATACAGGCCACACCAGCTGGTTAATAATTTTTAGGGTATATATTTCTTTATTCTTCTCTTGGACCTTTATATCATGTTTTCATGTGCCCCTTAAAAACTGTAACCAGATATTTTTTCTTTCTATCTAATTATCTTTTAACTGGAGACTTTAATCCATTTTACATTTGTTGAAATTACTAATATATTCGGATTTATTTATACAGTAAGTCCACTACATATGAACCTTCAAGTTGCGAATTTTCAAAGATGCGAACGTGCATTTGCCTGTCCAATCACGTAAGCTAGTTCACGTGTCTTTCATACATTGAACACCTTGCTGTGCAACACGAGGAGCTTACTAATAAAGACCTGACAGAATTGGAGGCCCAGAGAAAGGATGAAGAGAGACAAGAGGAAGAAGAAGTAACTGAAGAACAGAAGAGATTCACGACACAGGAAATGACAAGGGGATTGTCTTTATTTGAGGAGGCACTGTTAGTTTTTGAGCACAGGACCCGAACGTAGAATGGTACACGAGGGTTGCAGCAGCCATTCAGAATGCGATCCAGTGCTACCGTGTCATCTGTGACAGCAAAAAAAAAAAAAGAGCTCCTACCCGGACATCACTGGATCGTTTTTACAAGAGGGTAGGTAGAATTGAATCCAGCAAGGAACCAGAACCTGTGCCATCAGAGTGTCAGGCATGAGTGAAATTGCAGCTTGCCCTCCATCTCCTATTGCTGACAATCCTTCAGCTCTACCATCTCCCACCTCCTCTCCCTCCTCCAGTCAGTAACTCTTCTTGCCTGTTCACTCGATGCCAGCCCCAGTATCCCAGCTGTTGTACTGTACTACTTTTTCAAGGTACTGTACTGTGAGATTAAAAATATTTTCTTTATTTTTTGTGTTTGTTTTTTATGTATTATTTGTGTGAAAAGTATTGTAAACCTATTACAGTACAGTACTGTGTAGCTGATTGTGTTAATTGGGTCCCTAGGCTAACTTTGTCAGAGTTACAAACAAATTGGACTTACAAATGCGCTCTCAGAATGGAACTTGTTCACATGTAGGGGACTTGCTGTACCATCTTAACTGTGCTTTTTGTCCCACCATTTTGTTTCCTCACTGCCTTTGGGTTTTTTTTCTTTTCTTTTTCCACACTGAGTTTTGTTTTGTTTGGTTTTGTTTTACAATTTTCCTCTACTAGTTTGAAAGGTAAAACTCAATTTTTATCTTTTTAGTGCTTACCATGAAATTTAGTTTGCATAGTTAACAGAATCTAAAGTTTATGTCTTTACTCTTATTTGAACCTTAGACTTCTAAACAAAGTGATTGCTTCCCCTTAACTAATAAGTGTCTAGAATTTTAGTTTTATCTCAGTTTAACTCCAAAAACAGTTATTTTTTACAGTCAGTATTTGCTTATTATCCTTGAAAGTTATCTGGGTATACAGTTCTAGATAGACAGTTATTTTCTCTCAGTATTTAAAGATATTGTTCCACTGTCATCTTCCAGTGTTGCTTCTGAAATGACACTTGTCAGTCTGGTCAGTATTCCTTTGTAGATAATCTATCTTCTTCAGGTTATGTTTAAGTTCTTTATCTTTCGCATTCTACAATCAGATGTCATTATACTACAGCATGTCTACTGTGGATTTCTTTTCATTGATCTATTCAGATTCACTGAGCTTCTTGAATCTGAGAATTAGTGCCTTTCATGAATTATGAGAAATTCTCAACTTTTACCTCTTTGAATATTGTACCTTTACATTCTTTGGATTCTCTCCTTTAGGAGATCAAGTTAGACTTAAGTGTTCCCATCTCACTCTGTTCTCCATATTGCTTTATCTCCACTTCCACTCCATTTCTATCTCATTGTCTCTATGTGTTGAATTCTGGATGATTTGTTTAAATCTGTCTTCTCACTGTGTTTAACCTATCAAGTTTTTAATGATGGGTATATTTTTTTCATTTCCAAAAGTGTTGTTTGGTTCTTTTTCAAACTTCCTTGGTCATTTGGGATAGTTCCATTATTCCCTCTTTTTCTTTTCTTTGAACATATTAAATGTACTTATTTTGCATTCTGCACATGATGATTTCTATATTTTTCTCCTTTTTTGTGAATCTGAATCTACAGTTTGTTGTTTGTTGTTTTGTCTGAAACAAGTTTATGGTGACTTGTTTTCTGATGTGATCAGTGAATTTTCATTGTGAGTTTACATTCCTCTGAACTTTATTTTCGGAAAATTTTGGTATGTTTTGTGTTTTTTGGTTTTGGGGTTTTTTTCCTAGCACCTCCATTTTGTTTCTTATGGCCCTCTAACCCTGGACCACTTCAAAGTCAGTTTTCACCTTGAGTTTCCCTCCACTCCCTCCCTGTCACTCAGTGTGTGTGTGCTCACAGACACTCACAGGCAGTGTGAATTTCTTCCTCAAATGTATGCCAGTGTCAGGCTGTGACAAGACATTCCTAGAGATTTTTTTCATCCTTCACAGCTCTATTTGGAATAAAGAAGAGAAACTTTAGGTGTTTTCCTAGTTCACTCACTGAGAGTGGTGCCCTTTGGGGATTCACCAATTGTACTGCAGTCCAGCTCAGTCCCTGTTGTGAGCTGAATTGTGTCCCCCGAAATTCATACGTTAAAGTCCTAACCAGTGTGACTGTATTTGGAGACAAGGCCTATGAGGAGGTAATTAAGGTTGAGTGGGGTCAGAAGGGTGGGGCCCTGATCTGATAGCACCGGTGTCCTTACAAGAAGAGGAAGAGACAGAGCACCCTTTCTCCCCGTGCACACAGAGAAAAGATCATATGGTCGCAGCAGAAAAGGTGGCCATCGGCAAACCAGGAAGAGAGGCCTCAACAGGATGGAATTTTCCAGCACCTTGATCTTGGACTTCTTACCTCCTGAACTGTGAGAAGATAAATTTCTTTTGTGTAAGCTACCCCATCTGTGGTGTTTTGTTACAGTGGCCCAAGCAGACTAACACAGTCCCAGGCTGTGATTCCTGCCCCCATGCAGGCATGGGTCCTTAAAACTGGGGTTCTTCTAGGCCACAGGGATGGGGACCTAGGACAGTTATCAGTTCCAGAGCCAAATTATCCTGTAGAATTGCACTTTTTCCCAATCTGCCTTCAGTTGTTTTAATTTGTGATGAACTTGGCCATGAATAAAAAATACAGTTAACTAACAAAACATTGTAAAGCAATTATACTCCAATAAGAAAAAAATAATAAAGTAAAAATAAATACAGTTAAAATTTTTTCTAGCATTTTTGGTGTTCAGTAGCTAGTGGAGATTTCTCTGTACAGAAAGGTATGTTAGGTATATATTGATTTTATTATATTCAAATTTCCCTCCCAAAAGACCTTGTCCATATTCTAGTATAAAGGATGATACCTTTTCTTTCAATCATTGTGCCTAATATTTTCTATTTTGTGTTTTCTTATTATTATCTGTGAACTAATTTGATTGTTTCCATTACTTCTATTGGATTCTTTTTACTATTCATGAGCTAATAAAAGCAAATAAGAGTATAGCAGTCTCATTTTGAACCTGTATAACTCTTATCTGTATATTTCATTTTGGATTTCTTTTTTTTTTCTTTTTAGGACATTGTTGTATATAGTTTGTGAAAACAGCCCAGGTCCCTATTATGATGAGTATGTAGATAGAAGTAGATTTGTGGTATTAAACCCAAGGTTTCATGAAAATCTGGAGGAATCACAAATGCCTCCAGTATACATTGTGAATTCTCTTTTTTGTTTCTGTCACACATAGGCTTTCAATCTGAACACTTCCAGTCTCCGTAGAGGTATTATTTATGAGTAAAACTTTTGACTATAAGAGAAGTCAGTGTCATCTGCAAATAGAGTTTTACTTCTGTGATATTGTTTATCATAGACTCCACCGAAGAAACTTACAACTAAGAAATTCAGTAAACTTGCAGGATTCAAAATCAATATACAAGGACCTGCTGTGTTTCTATTCACTAACAATGAACGATTGAAAAGAAATTAAGAAAACAGTCTCATTTACAATTGCATCAAAAAGAGTAAAATACCTAGAAATAGAGGTGAAAGATTTGTACACCAAAAACTACAAGATATTGATGAAAGATATTAAAGAAATAAATGGAAGATATTTCATGCTCATGGATTGGAAGGATTAATATTGTTAACATGTTCATACTACCCAAAGCAATCTACAGATTTAGTGAAATCCCTATCAAAATTTCAATGGCATTTTTCACATAAATAAACAATCCTGAAGTTTGGAGCCACAAAAGAGCCCAAATAGCCAAAGCAATCTTGAGAAAGAAGAACAAAGCTGGAGGTGCTTCCTGATTTCAAACTATATTACTAAGCTACAGTAATCAAAACAGTATGGTATTGGCATTAAAAACACATAGACCAATGGAACAGAGCCCAGAAATAAACTCATATGTATATGGTCAGTTAATTTATGACAGAGGAGCCAAGAATATACAGTGGGGAAAGGACACTTTCTATAATAAATTGGTGTTGGGAAAAGTGGACAGCCATATGGAAAGGTTGAAACGACACCTCCATCTTACACCATAAAACTAGTAGAAGAAAACATAGGGGGTGAGCTCCTTGACATTTGTCTTAGCAGTGATTTTTTGGTTATGAAACCAAAAGCAAAGGCAACAAAAGCAAAAATAAACAAGTGGGACTATAGCAAATAAAAAGCTTCTGCACAGCAAAGGAATCAACAAAATGAAAATGTAACCTACAGAGTGGAAGAAAATATTTGCAAATTA
Source organism: Lipotes vexillifer (assembly GCF_000442215.2). Classification (NCBI taxonomy): domain Eukaryota; kingdom Metazoa; phylum Chordata; class Mammalia; order Artiodactyla; family Lipotidae; genus Lipotes; species Lipotes vexillifer. The sequence goes on along the minus strand of NW_006793488.1, from coordinate 2,550,407 downwards.
TATATGTAATAAGGGGTTAATATCCAAAAAATATAAAGAACTTGTATAACTGAATAGACGCTTTTCCAAGGGAGGTAAACAAATGGCCAACAGGTACATGAAACATGCTCAACATCACTAATCAGGGAAATGCAAATCAAAACCATGATGAGATACCACCTCACCCCTTTTGGGATGACTGTCATCAAAAAGAAAAGAGCAAGTACTGGTGAGGATGTAGAGAAAAAGGAACCCTCATACACTGTTGGTGGGATTGTATTGGTGTAGCCACTATGGAAAACATCGTGGAGGTTCCTCAAAAAAATTAAAACTGGTATATGATCGAGCAGTTTCACTTCTGAGTATATATCCAAAAGAAACAATCGCTATCTGGAAGAGATCATCTGTACCCCCATGTTCATTGCAGCATTATTTACAATAGCCAAGACATGGAAACAACCTAAGTGTCCATCAGTGGATGAATGGATCAAGAAGATGTGATGTGTGTATATAAACACACATAGTGGAATATTACTCAGCCACGAGAAAGAAGGAAACCCTGCCATTTGCAACAACATGGATGGACCTTGAAGGCATTATGCTAAGTGAAATCAGTCAGAGAAAGAGAAATACTAAATGATGTCACTCCTATTTAGAACCTAAAACAAACAAAAACCTCATAGAAACAACAGATAGGTGATTGCCAGCGGCAGGGGTGGGGGTGGGTAAAATGGGTTGGGGGGGTGTCAAAGGATACAAGATTTCAATTATAAGTTCTGGGGATGTAATGTGCAGCATGGTGACTGTAGTTAACAATATATTTGAAAAGTACTAAGAGCAGATCTTAAAGTTCTCATCACAAGAAAAGAATTCTAGATCAAATTCTTGACTTTTATGAAATCGTCCATATTTTTAAAATTACAATTCTTCAGAGAAACAATTTTGTAAATATTTTTAAGGCTACTTTAATGAGTCCCTTAAAACAGAATTTGTAGAGAATCTGAATAGAAAGCCATAAGTTAATTTTTTTTTTTTTAATTTCATGTACTCTGAAATGCTTAAGCAGCTTCTTTGGAGATGTATCTTTTTTAGAAAAATAGTTCATAAAATTACACTGATGTTGTGATCACACACACAAACCTTATGCAGTCCATTGTATATTGAATAAATTTATTTTAAAAATTATATATCAAATAAATATTAAGATGGAAACAATATTTAGTTTTACTAAGAAAAATGTTGACGCTAAAGAATTTGTTTTTTACTCAGGATCTAAAATTTGTAGCTAAAAACCAGCAGGTGTCACTATGATAACAGATTTTTTTTTTTTTCCCCACTAAGCAGTTTTGTGTGTAGATGGGTGCATACCATCTGTGAACAAAAATGTGTAAGAAATAATGAAAGTGAGTTATATCCTGAGCAAAAATGTCAAAATTTAAGAAAGCATATATATAGTATCCCTGGAGCATTAGGAGTACTTTTGAGAATTGTATTTTTTCCTAACTTTCTTCATGTTTCATACATACAGATTTATAAATTTTATTATTGATGTGAAGGTATTATTAGCAGTAGAAGTACAGTAAAACCCCCTGGTGAGGCTTTGGACTTTATACTGAAATGTAGAATAGTACGCAATTCATTAGGTTACATCTTGTGTAGCCAAAATCAAGTCAAGAAACAGAGCATTCCCCGTAATGTTTTTAAATGGATTTGGAAAAAAACCTTGGTCCTTTCCTCCAAATTATAGTTTTATAACTTCTAAATTAAGTTTTAGAGACAAAAATATGGTAATTGGTGGAAAATAATAGTAGGAATTAAAGAGCTGGTTGTCAGGGTATCTTTTTCCCACCAACTATGGAAACCAAAGTAGAATTTAATACACATTTATTCATTGAAGCATTGTGCTGTGTCTGGATTGTATTCCAAGAGAACCATAGTCAATAATAGCACTCCATCTTAATGGAATTTATGATCAGTTTTGCACATGTAATAACGTAGAAAAAAC
>NW_006793488.1:2542593-2548394 GCF_000442215.2 Lipotes vexillifer | reverse complement strand
CGACGCTCTACCAAGAAAACAGTTTATAATTAAAATAAGCGAATTCCTAGTAGGAACTATCTTTGTAAGTTATAATCAGAGAATCATTAGTAATAAAGATAAAACTTGAATTCAGTAGGATTTGGAGAGTGAGAAGAATGGCAGAATATCTGGTTCAGTTTAGTCCAGTAAGCATTTAGGAAGCACCTACGGTCCAGCCACTTTGTATTCCTAGATAAATTGTAGGGATTTAAAAAAAATGCATAAAGCTCAGTTTCTGCCCTTGTTTATCAAAAACATAAATGAAAATACTGGCAAGTTCATACAATAATTACTAGACTTCTTTGGTGTTGAAAATATCAGATAAGACTGGAAATTGGAAAGTGCACTTGTTTGAGTGTCAAAAGACCTAAGTTTCAGTTATGCTTCCATCGCTAAATTTACAGACTTAACATCACTTAGACAATTTTCACATCACTTCCAATTTTATTCATCTGTGCATATCCTGTAGGTTAATGAAACTGTGTGGCACAATGACAGTGTGACAGGAAGGTTGATCTATAGACTCAGATGTGTGACTGATAGAGGAAATTGCTACCCTGCACGTGGGTTTTTGAGAATGTGGCTGAAAATAGCAATTCCTAGTCTAGACAGGGCAGGGATAGCGATGAAGATCTCAGTTTGGAATTTAAGATTGTGGGAATTTTTAACATCCATATATAGGTATGTCTATGCACTGTTTATATTTCTTATGACAACAAAATTTAGATAATCAGCCCTGTTGCTTTTTTATACATAATCATAATTGTTAGCCCAAGTGACTGAATTTTTTTGCTTTTGAGAACAGCATCACTATTAGGAAAATCAAAAAGATGTTAAGATATCTTTATCTTTTAGATAAATATTTTGCTTTTATACATTAGTGAGAAAATACTATGGGCTTTTATTAGGCAGCTAGGCCTATTTAAGGATTTCCCATTTCCTCTCCCAGAAGATTAAGTTATTCAAGGACAAAGAATGTGTTTTGTGCTGTTCTCTATCGCATGCTTAGAACATGTGCTGTGTGTTTAAAAAAAAAAGTTCTCTCCATAGTATAAGGCTAGTAATGAGTTTGATTAAGTGAGGTTTGAATTACCCTTGCTATTTTGTGACATTTGTGTCTCACAGTGGATGAATATGAAGACAAAGACTAGATGAACATGTTCTGTTATTTTTAGTCTACACCATCAGGTTTCTGGTCTGTCACCTAGCTTATAATATTTGCTATTTCTCTCAGGAAAGCTTTTAAGATAAACTATAGAAAGTAGAAAGTAGAAAGTTTCATGTTTCTACTGTGAAAGTAGAAAGTTGAAAGTAGAAAGTTGACATGTTTTGGAAAAAACAGTGACTCCCAATTACCAAATATATATCTGTTTGGGAATGAATCTTCAGATAGAAACCATGATGTACATTGTGATCAGGCTTTTCTAGCCACAAAGACTGTTGTGTCTCAAACTATTATAGTACCAGCAGCAGGACCAGTGATGTAAGCTGGTAATCAGCCACTATATTGAAGGCCTTTCTTTTTGAGAGATGTATTTAGAGTTTCAACTTGTGGGAGCTGGACTGTAGCTCTGGAAGCAGTATTGCCAGGTAGGAACGGGGGTGGAAGAATCCATTCCTGAAGGGAGGCTTCTTTGGTAGAGGCCGAGTCCTCCCTCATCCCCAGTTCCGGCCTCCCTCCAGTCTGCTTTCCATGCTTGTTGTTACACTTACTGCCTTGAAACAGAAAGTTCTCCATCCCACTTCCCAATGAAATATCACCGTTTCTTATCTGGTGCTAAAGAGATTTTCAAGTGTTTTAAATGATTTGTTGAGAATAAGAAGTAGATGAGAGAAGAGAAGCATCCCTGTTCACCACCACCACCACCACACACACACACACACACACACACACACACACATTTTTAACATACTTAGGTGACGGTGATAGTTCTTTAAACACACCACCAGGTAAAAGGAACCTCCATTTGCAGATTCAGTGAGCTCCCATAACTTTTTGTCCCTGGCCCTCTTAAGGTGGGACGTCCTGTGAGCCGACCAGTTGGCTGTGAGGTTGCTACCCATAGGCTTCCACTGGGGCTGGAGAAGTGACAGGGGGCTGGGGGGGAGCAGCTCCCAGGGTTTATTTTCATTTATTTTCTTTATTGCCTGAACTGATCCCGCCATCCCAGACATGGGTTACCATGAAGTGAGTCAGTGCTGTTGGAGGTGCCGGGTCCCACTGGTGTCTACACGCTGAAGAGGATGACAAAACGCCTTCCTCTCGTCTGTGTCGGATACACGTGTTTGTGTGTATCTCTTGTATCGATTCTGGGTTTATTCTCTTATCATCTCATGGAGGTATTTCATTAGGGACACAGAGTAAGACAACACTTGAATCCTGGAATGTGTGGACATTCCTAATGTTAATCACCCGAAAAAGTGGTGATTCTTAGAGGCGACCAGGCAGGTGTGGAAACCTCTCTCTCCCCTCCTGTCCCTTCCCCCAACTGCTCATCTGGAATTTCGGAAGTCTAGGCACACTTGATAGCAGCCTTAGTGGGTAGGGGTTACAGATGACCTCTGCCTCATATGGAGGTGGTCAGGGAGTCTTTGTAGGAGGGCCTGGGCCAAAGATGAGTGAGTTATGCCTTATAAACCAGATTATCTGGTTATATTTTGTGACTCTTTCCATTTTGTGACCCCCAGTCTTTAGTGAAACCCTTTTTTTAAATGTTCCAACATGTGGAGGGAATTAAGGAAGGAGCTGACCCCCAGTCTCAAACATGCTTGGTGGTGACAGCAGGGAGAGGGGAGAGAGCCCCAAGGGGGAGGCGGGTGACGCACCTGTGAGGTCTGGTTTCCATTGCCCACCTAGATTCAATTTTAGTAAAGAAAAGGACAAGTTCCTTTTTAAGTGTTCGGAAAAGGAAAACTCAAGGCTACAGCAAGTGAAAAGCAAGAGGCAATATGCATAGTTGCTGTGGCCAGCTGACTGGCTGAGCCAAGTCTAGGTCCCCATCGTATCTTAAACAAACACAAAACAAAACAAAACTTTGATTAATTGTGTACAGAAGAAAAATGCATGTTTCAAACATTAGTTAAAATCAATTAAACTAGTTTTATTTCCATTTTTTAGAAGATGAAAAAATAAACTTAAAGATTATGTAAAATCATTAATTTAACATATTACAAGCGTGTTAGAACTGCCTCCTAAACCCAAGACGCCCCCCATCCGCCAGGCTCCACATTTACCCTTTAATTGCTGCTCCGCCCATCTGCTCACATTTATAGCAGAATGCCTGGAAAGAACTTACCTTACCTTGTATTCTCCCCTGAGCCCATCCCAGCCCTGCCCTCAGTACCACTCCTCCACTGAAGCCCCTCTTATCAAGGTCACCAGGAGCCTCCATCAAGCCAAATCCAATGCTCGGTCCTCGGTTTATGTTACTCTATCAGCAGTTGACACAGTTGATCCCTCCCTCCTTCTAGAGACGCTTTCTTCACCTAGGTCCCTGACGGCCACACAGTCCTGCTTTGCCTTCTCCCCTCTGTGGGCCTCCTCTTCCAGGGTCTGATTGTTGCTGTGCCTCACAGATTTCCAACCTCTTCCCTGCAGCCCGTCCCATGCTTTTCTTGACACCCAGTTTATATCTCCAGCCCTGACTTTCGCCCTCATATATTCAGCTGCCCGATTAGCACCTTCACTTAGGTCTCTAGAACGTACGTCAGACTTTGGTGTCTGAAGAGACCTTGCCGCCCCTTCCTCTCAGACCTGCTCCCTCAGGCTTCCCAGCTCTGCGTATAGCACCACTATTTATCCAGTTGCTTGGGTCAAAATCCAGGCATCAGTTCTCACCCCACGCCCCACATCCAGTCCATCAGTTAGCAACTTGGCTCTGCCTTCATCATCCCCGGCCTAACCACCCCACGCCTGGCAGTTCTGGTCTCGGCCACTGCGGTGTTCTCTGTGCACCGCCGGTTCTTATCCTGTCTCCTTGCTCATCCTCTTGCTTCCTCCAGCCCCACCCAATCCATTTTCCACACAGCAGCCATGGATCCTTTAGAAAGCACGGAGCAGATCTTGTCACTCACCGACTTAAACCCTCTAATGACACCCTCTGCCGCTCAATAAAATCCAAGCCCCTTCGCATGGCCTGCGAGGTCCTGTTGCTGTCACGTCTCATCTCCCTCGCTGTACACCTGGCTTAGTTCCATCTGGCCACGCTGGCTTTCTTGCTGATCTTCAAATACACCTGAGCTCATTTCCACCTGGGAGCCTTTGCCTGACATGCTCTTCCCTCAGATCCCACCGAGATTCCCTCCCTCTCTTTCCTTAGCTCTCTGTTCAAACGCTCCCTCCTCCTAGAGGCCTTCCCTGACCACTCAAGTCTTAAATAGCACCCTCCCATTGGTATTTAATGTTTCCCTGACTAGAACATAAGCCCATGAAGGCAGGAACCTTGTCTGCCTTATCCATTCTGTATTCCCAGTACCTGGCATGTGGGACTTATTCATTGAATGGATGGATGGATGGATAGATATGCTATAGTCTTTGAACCTGTATTTCTTTACACCTGATTTTTTTAAGGTATAATATGAAAGAACTGAGATATGTCTTAAACTTATTGGTATTGGATTTTTTTTTAATCATTTAAAGATCCTTAAGCTTTTGCATGACAATGCTATAGGCATTAGACCTTCCATAGAAATAGTTTCCTCTTTATTGAAGTGTCATATATAGCACTGCAGCATATACTGTTCCAGGGAAAAATAAAATCTCTCTCCAGAAACTACTGGAAACTAAAGTTGAATTATAATAGAACTATGGTGTTTCTATTAAAAATATTTAGGGCTTCCCTGGTGGCGCAGTGGTTGAGAGTCTGCCTGCCGATGCAGGGGACACGGGTTCGTGCCCTGGTCCGGGAAGATCCCACATGCCGCGGAGCGGCTGGGCCCGTGAGCCATGGGAGAGGCCGCAAGAGTGAGAGGTCCGCGTACCGCAAAAAAAAAAAAATTAGACTCTAACCAGAAAATGTTTGGTGCTTCTCATTTCATTAACAAACCATCCAAATAATAATTGTATCATAACTGAATCAGACAGAAGTGTCTGAGAACCACCAGAGGTTCCCAGAGGTGGGATAGTTGAGGGGTAAGAGTGTTCACTACGAGTTCAAATTCCACCTCTGCTACTTATTAACTAGGTGGCCATGGGCAAATTACCTAACCTCTCTGTGCCTCACTATCCACATCTGTAAAATATGGGTAGTAAAAGTACCAAAACCTGCCTAGTTTGTTCTGAGGATTAAATTCGTTAACTTATGTCATATATTTTAAACAGAGCCTGATGTATAAGTGCTGTATTTAATATTTGCTTTTATGACAGTTGTATTATCATCACCATCTATTCTAGATGTCCATTTAGGAATTTACTCTTTGTAATCCACCCATAAAAAGGTTGGTAGGTCATGATCATAAGTAGCTTAAGCTTCTTAAAGAGAAGTCCATAGCAGCTCTCTCTTCTTGGAGCACTTAGCTAGATCAGACTGCTTTCTATGATCCTAAAATACATATTAAAGCCAAAGAAATACTAGTTTTCTAAACCCTTAGATGGCACACCCATACAGCTGGTACCACAAATGATGTCACATGTCAGGAAAACCAGCTAATATATTCCATGGACTCATAGGTACTTCTCAGGATGAAATGTGTTTTACTTCTAGTTCCCAGGCTGGTCTTTGATTCAGACCCAAATGAGAGAAAAATCAAGCCTTTCAAATAGGCCTCTGCTGAACACATTT
>NW_006793488.1:2527884-2542556 GCF_000442215.2 Lipotes vexillifer | reverse complement strand
TGCTGAACCCATTTTGATAGCACTTAATTTATTGGAGTTATTCATTTGCCACATTTAGTAGTATTGGTGAAATTTCTCAAAACAAGTTTTGCTTACACCCTTTCAAAAGAATGTTATTGGTATGTGGGTAGGTTGTCTGGGGCCAGTCTCTTATCTAGAGACCAGATTCAAAAAGTCTGAGTTCAGCGAAGTGACTTAGGCTGCATGCTCTTGTTTTGTTTAATAAGCATGTACGGATCTGGCTGAAACAGTGCTCTCCCCACTAGGAACAATGCCATACACATCATTTCCTGCAATAATGGAGTTGGAAGGCGATTATCTACTCACAAAACAGGCTGAAACAACAGTTCCTGATATTCTTCTCAAATACTTTAACTTCCCAAGGAATCCGGAAAAAATAATTCCATGAGACAGTGTTGTGAATGAAGGTATGACATTTCAGTTTCCTTCACTGGAACCCAGTGACCAGCAGAAATGAATTACTACCCACTTGGCGTTACTGAGAGGGGCTCTGGCTGGGTGAGTTGTCTGTCTTTGCCTTGGGACCCCTGTACTTGTGAGAGGATGGCCATGGGTTCCTTTTTGTCCATTTATGGGAACCATCCTAGAGATTACCTGCAGTTTCTGGAACTAATTTTATGACATTGTTTCCTTTTACTCCTAAAGAGAATTTGAGGCTTCTGTTTCAGACTTTCTGGACAAGAAATGTATACTTTCTAGCAAGAATGAGGCTACATGTTTTATAGTAGTGTGAGAGCTTTTTAAACCCTGCGGCTCCTTTATCTTACATATAAGTTGGTAAATATTCGTAATAAGAGCCTTCTCTGTGACCCTTAACCATCCAGGCATCGTCCAGGTGGCCTAATGATGTGCATATGGCGGAAAGGAGTGATTAAGATGAAGGTTTAGACACTGTCTTCTGGAATTTTCATGTGAAGGAAAACTGCAACAAATTATTTCATCAGGGATGCACACATAGGTTTTCTTCACGTCCTGAGATGAAATTGGGCACAGTCATTTGGATGCCAGTGTAGGATGCCACTTGTAAAACTCTTTGAAAACTTCCAGGAGATTGCCTGCTTTGAATTTCATCTGAATATTTGACTTTGTGTTGACATACCCTCCCTACTAAATAAAAGGTATAATATATTGTGTGCAAGTGTCACGGGGAGGGACAGTCAGTTGAGTGAAGAGAAACCTGAGACACTGTAATTACTCAGGGAGGTTTCAGAAGCTGTCTCCGGAAGTTTGTCACAGAAATGGAGACTGTTTTCAGGCCGGCTTGTTTGGGTGTCATGAATCTTCTCCCTGCCTGGAAGCTTAGGTATTGATTTTAGTGTCTTTTCATTCAGATACATCAAGTCAAAGTGTTTGACATATTTCTCTAAGGAAATAGATAACTTTTTAAAACGTAGTATGAAGTTGGCATTTAAAATGGTTTCTTTCTGATTGTATCAGAAATTGGCCAGTTCTTCAGAAATAGTGGAAATAGCTAACCTGAGACTTTTCTTCCTTTAAGACGTCTTTCCGTTTAGCCCGGCCCTTACTTGACAGTGTAGTTGGCAGCCTCCATCCGGCTCCTAAAGGCCACATGTCCACACTGTGGACTTGTCTCCTTTTGACTCCCACCAGCTCTGTTCAAGTCAAGAGACTCAAATTGAGAAACTGTAGGTGGAAATGGGTCAGTTTGTTTTGGTAAAAAGGTAACAGGTAAAACTCAAGATCTAGCGAAGGGTCCAGGATGAAGCTAAGCCTGACAGGAGGACTTGGGCCCTCACGTGGTGATGGACGGGAAGCAGCCACGTGCACTTCTGGGACATGGTTAAGGTAGGCCCTGCGGGTGGAAAAGAGCCAGGCGAGGTCTTGGCACCCTCTTCCTTCTGTGGCGTCTGCTGGGCCGGATTTCAGTGGTCTTAGGCATAGTTTAGGAGCTTATGGAGAATAGACCGTGTCTGGAGCCTTAAGTCAGTTGCCTTGGCGGTTTGGCTCTACTTTGTATCAGTGGAGTCATTTCTGGCTTCTTATCTTGGCTCACTCCGAAGACTGGCTTAACACAATAGTTAGCCAATTCTATAAATCCCAGTTACCTTCATCGTCTTTCTAACGACCGCGGAGGGAAATCATCAGCTGTGAATAATCGACACATGGATGGAAAACTTAAATCCTAATGGCTGCGGTAGATATCTAAGGATGGATGCTATTAATGTTTTCTAGTATCAACATGGTTTCCTTGGTAATATAGCAGTTCAGTAAGATATATCAGTTAAGTTCCAGTTTGTTCCTCATTTTCTATTCATTGTTACCCATGGTGGATAAACGATAGATTATGAATCTGCATTTACCGTAATACCTTTTTTATAAGCACTTTGAAATATAGAATGAAATTTTTCTAAAGCAAAATCTGTGTTAGACTGTATATCCAGGGGCTGCATCGCTAATCCAGTCCACATTTATCTCGTTCTTGCGATGTGCTTTGCAAAGAACAGGGGATGTAACTGAAGTGTAATATGTGGCTGCTGCTTATGAAAGACTTCAGGTGAAAAAACAAAAACGAACTTACATGAAATGGTTGGAAAACAATTTGAAACTAAATTTTAGACCTCTTGGGTTGTACAGGAGGAAGAGACCACGGTGGGCTGACATAGTTCATTCCATCTTTCAAGGACCCTTCATGGAAGAGGCAGGATGTAAAAGATGAGGGGAATGTCATTGGACAGAAAAGAAGAGAGAAACATTTAGGAGCCTCTTTTGGACACCAGGCTCTTTGCTAGTAGTGTCGTATATGTAATCTCATTAATCCTGCTGAGTAGACATTTATATCCCTGTTTATACATGAGAATATTAAGGATTAGAGAGGTTACATAGCTTGCTTAAGCTCATATAACTAGAGGGTTGCTAATGAGTAGCAGTTAAGGTTATTGGCTCTGAATTCCAGGAATTTTTGAATTTGTGTCCCATCCCGTCTACCGACTGGCTGTGCTTAATGTCTTTGAACTGCAGATTTTTTCACCTGTAAACTGGGGACAATAACAACAGCTGCCTCCTAGATTTAGTGTGATGAAAAAACTAATGAGACAAAGAACTTGGCGGTTTCTGACATACTGTACCTGCTCAGTAAATGTTTTAAAAGTATATATAGAAAGAATGTGAGTGAGATTCATACCTACTCTTGTCTGACTTCAAAGCCTATACCCTGTATTATATGACCCTGCAGAGGGAGCAGGTAGAAAATTCCAGAGAGGAGAAGTGCAAGCAATGTGTCTACTAAAGAAAGGTGAAGTCCTCTTCATGCCTGACGTAAGGTCGGGTTGGTAAAGTAATGGCACAGCGACGGGACAAATCGGGTGGACGCTGATTCTGTAGGGCCTCAGAAGCTAGGCAGAGGGTTGAGGCTGGAGGCCACAGAGACCCCAAAGGCCAGCGAGCTGGCGGATGGGGCTGAGGGTGTGGCTCTCAGCAGTGTGGGTGGCGAGGGGGGCAGTTCTGGGACTCCGCTTGTGACGCCACCAAGGAAGGCGTGAGGTCACATGGCCCTGCACTGGGGGAATAAAGAACAGGAAGAAGGGCCACGTGGGAGGATGCTCGCCCAGGTGTCACCACCTCGCACAGCTGGCAGCACAAATGGGGGGCCCTCAGTGCTGCCCTCCCTGCTGGGAGACCCCATCCCGCTGCCAGTGCCCTGGCCATGGCTTCCCCGCTGTGGACCTGACCTCCCTGATGTCCCCGACCTCCCTGATCTCTCTGACCTCCCTGACCTACCAACACTACAGTCAGCTTTAACTAGAGATGATTTTGTCTTGATTAAAAGAAAAAGTCAACAGTGTTTTATTCTAGATAATCACAAAATTGAATGAGAAAAATACAGTATATACCAGAGAGTCCCTCAGAGTATAATCTTTTGCCTTCAGCAAGCTCACGTACTGTTTTGTTGTGTTTCTTTTGTTTTAAGCCTCACATACTGTTTTATTGCCTACCTGTAACTTACGGAAGATTTAGTAAAGTGACTACACTGCTCAAAAGACCTGACATTTCTAATTTTACATCCCATTTTTTACATTTTCACCAGATAAGTTCAGTTTGAGTACAATAATGCTCAGCCTTTTCTTAGCAGTATAGCCGAGTGGTTCTACCTAATAGGTCTTATGATTATCTACAAAGGTTAATACCTGAAGATAAAAAGAAATCAAACTGAATGTTTCCTGAGCAAATCCTTTGTTAATTAGACTAAAAGCTGGCATCTGTAGCCACAGGTATTGCTAACATATCAAAGGAGCCCAAGTCTTGCAAATTAATAACTATTGTATGTTCAGCCAGTGGTTGGAATTAAAACATGTAAGAATTGTAGTAATAACAGTAATACTTATATCATGTTAGGAAAGAGTATATCCTAACGATTAAGAATATGGGATCCCGGGCTTCCCTGGTGGCCCAGTGGTTGAGAGTCCGCCTGCCGATGCAGGAGACACAGGTTCGTGCCCCGGTCCGGGAAGATCCCACATGCCACGGAGCGGCTGGGCCCGTGAGCCATGGCCGCCGAGCCTGCACGTCCGGAGCCTGTGCTCTGCAATGGGAGAGGCCACAACAGTGAGAGGCCCGCGTACCGCAAAAAAAAAAAGAATATGGGATCCCCAGAGAGTCATGGGGTTGAGTCCTGACCTCACTCCTCTTTAGCTGAATAAACTTTGCATGTTGTATCATAAATCATAGTTTACAAAAAACCTTGCTCACATGTTTATTTATCTGAACCGGTCAGTCCTGGGAGGTAGGCAGGAAAGGGGTTATTATTCTCATCTGACGTAAGAACTGAAGTTCAAAGAGGCATTAAGTAACTTAACTGAAGTTAATTAATGGAAAATCCAAGACTCAAAATCTGGTGCTTTTTCCTCTACATCGTTCAGCTGCACAGACCAAAAACAAGACAGTGAAGGAGCCCCGACTTTCCTGAATATAAGAGCAGGTCCCTCAAAGTGAGAGAGTGGCATGGACATATATACACTACCAAACATAAAATAGATAGCTAATGGGAAGCAGCCGCATAGCACAGGGAGATCAGCTCGGTGCTTTGTGACCACCTAGAGGGGTGGGATAGGGAGGGAGGGAGGGAGGGAGACGCAAGAGGGAAGAGATATGGGGATATATGTATATGTATAGCTGATTCACTTTGTTATAAAGCAGAAACTAACACACCATTGTAAAGCAGTTATACTCCAATAAAGATGTTACAAAACAAAACAAAACAGGTCCCTGATAGCAGTAGTTTCTGAGGGCCGACCCACAGACAGTGATGATGCATGACAGCATTTTCCTGTCTGTGTCATTCAGACTTGAGGGCTGATGGTGAAGTGAGAAAATGTGGGGCAGAGTAGGGAGTTTTAAAGAGTTAAACTTATTTAATTTAAAGGACTGCCTTTACTCTAAGGTTACATCTTTCCTACTTTTGGGTGTTAAAATAGTCTTATAAAATGATGACAGAACATAGTAATTTTTTGTTGCTATTGTTAACATCTCTACTTGATGTAATAGAACTTTGGCAAAACCATATTGGCCGACAAACTTTGTTTTAGAAATTTTTGGAGTCCAGAATTTGAGAATCAATACTCTAGCGTGATTACATTATTTTATGTATTAAGAGTGTAAGTTTACAGTGTTATTTAGTTATCTACATTAAGCCATAAAATCAGGCACTTGAATTTTTATACACATTTAATTTTCTCTTTCTTTTTTATTGTCTAAGTCAGTGATTCTTAAGCTTTTTTGGCAGCAGTCATAGACCAGTTTGAGAATCTGATGAAAACTATGGATTCCTCTCACTACCCCACCCTCAAAAAGCACATGCACAATTACCAGTACAAAGTAGTTTGCAAACTTGGCAGTACTGAAAATAAGGAGCCTCTAGGCGGCGCTAGTCTGTTTGATCATATATCCCATTCTGTTTTTTTCATCTTTTTTGTTTTGGTCTGTTAGGTATTAGGGGTTATACAGGGAACGTTGGTTTCACGAGAGACAGGGTAGGGCTTCCCTGGTGGCACAGTGGTTAAGAATCCGCCTGCCAAGGCAGGGGACACGAGTTCGAGCCCTGGTCCAGGAAGATCCCACATGCCCCAGAGTAACAAAGCCCGTGCGCCATAACTACTGAGCCTGCGAGCCACAACTACTGAAGCCTGCATGCCTAGATCCCGTGCTCCACAACAAGAGAAGCCACCACAATGAGAAGCCCATGCACTGCAATGAAGAGTAGCCCCTGCTTGCTGCAACTAAAGAAAGCCTGTGCGCAGCAACAAAGACCCAGAAATTAAAAAATAAAATAAACACATTTATATATAAATATATATATAAATATATAAATTGATATACAAAAAGAGATAGGGTAGAAGGCTCAGTGTCAGGACCCAGTGTTTATTTGGAGGTCCCTATATCTCGTGTGGTTTTTCAGGTAGAGCTGTCATTTGATGGAAGATTGTAAATATTATTAGATGGTTTTGGCAAGGAAGTGGGGAGCAAGGGTTCTTATATACAGTCGTGACGGTATAAGTTGATGTAATTTCTTTGGAGGGCAATCTGGAAATATCTATCAGCATTTAAAGTGCACATACTTGTATGTGAAGACATGTATACAAAGGTCTTTGTTGGAGCTTTTCATATATGAGTAAACAACTGGAAACATACATATCCATCGGTATGAGACGGGTTATATAAATTATGTATTCAAACTAGAATACGATGCAGCCATGAAAAAGGATGAAGCAGCACTACTGATGATAAAATGGAATGACCTCCAAAATATATTATTATGTGAAAATGCATTTTAAAAGGAGGAAATGCACACGCAAATGGCTTTGGCTGTTTCTGGAGTTTACACAGCAGCTGGTAATAATGACTGGCTTAGAGGTGAGGCCTGGGGAGACAAGGGTCTGCAGTGGGAGAGATACTTACTTTTTCTATATATTGTGGTGCCTGAATAATTTTAACTGGGTCCTGGTATTAGTTTTTTAAAAAGCTAGTTTTTTTGTTTTTGTTTTTAAATTAATTTATTTATTTATTTATTTTGGCTGTGTTGGGTCTTCATTTCTGTGCAAGGGCCTTCTCTAGTTGTAGCAAGCAGGGGCCACTCTTCATCGCGGTGTGCGGGCCTCTCACTGTCGCGGCCTCTCTTGTTGCGGAGCACAAGCTCCAGACGCACAGGCTCAGTAGTTGTGGCTCACGGGCCTAGTTGCTCTGCGGCATGTGGGATCTTCCCAGACCAGGGCTCGAACCCATGTCCCCTGAATTGGCAGGCAGATTCTCAACCACTGTGCCACCAGGGAAGCCCCTAAAAAGCTAGTTTTTAAAAAGAACAAATTTTAAAAATCAGTATGCAATATGAGAAAAAGAGATGAAAGGATATTTAGATTAGATGGAATCTGCCTAAATCAAAGGGATGATGCAACACCAACAGAGTTTTCTTTTTTTTTTCTTTTTTTTTTTTTGCGGTTCGCGGACCTCTCACTGTTGTGGCCTCTCCCGTTGCGGAGCACAGGCTCCAGACGCGCAGGCCCAGCGGCCATGGCTCACGGGCCCAGCTGCTCCGCGGCATGTGGGATCTTCCCGGACCGGGGCACGAACCCGTGCCCCCTGCATCGGCAGGCGGACTCTCAACCACTGCGCCACCAGGGAAGCACCAGACTTTTCTTTTTTAAAAATTTTATTGAAGTAGAATTGATTTACAGTGTTGCATTAATTTCTGCTGTACAGCAAAGTGATTCAGTTATACATATGTATACATTCTTTTCCATTATGGTTTATCCCAGGATACTGACTATGGTTCCCTGTGCTATACAGTAAGACCTGGTTGTTTATCCATCCTGTGTATACTAGTTTGCATCTGTTAATCCCAAACTCCCAATCCATCCCTCCCCCTTGGTAACCACATGTCTGTTCTCTGTGTCTGTGAGTAGAACAGACTTTTCTTTTCGCCTCGTTCACTAATGTAAGAACAGGGGACACCTGATGGAGGTGAGAACTGGTAAATGAGTAAATCAAAGGAAATAGCTTCTCACGCAGCATGTGGCCAGTGTAAGGGATTTACCGCCAGAGGCATAGAGTCAAATATTGTGGCTGGGGGGGTTTTTTTTTTTTTTTTTTTGGAAGTCTGGTCACTTCTGTGCAGTCATAACACTGTCGTTACGCAAGAAAAGATAAGGGTAATCAGACCTGGTGGTGCAGGGTGTAAGCTGATCATTGCAAAGGAAGGAATTTCTCCCCAACCTCCCTTCTTTTTTGGCTTCTTCCAGTGCCTCAGAATAAACATTACACAACTGGCTAGGTCTGCTTTGAAGAATGGACAGTGTGCTTCCTCTGAATCATTAGATATCATCCACAGCCAAAGGAAGGATTCCAGACCTGCCGGGGCAACAAAGCTCATCATTCTTTTTTTCTTTTTTTGCACCCAGAGTGATGGGCCCTTCAGCTCAGAATGAAGAGTTTCGGCAGAGCCCTCCTGCTGCTGTCCTGCTCCTTCTTTTTCCAGGAAGGCACAGGCTCAAAGGGAAGGAATGGATTTCAGCTCCCCTCCTGTGGAGCTGGCAATCTCGTATAAACAACAAACCCCAGATGATTGAGGGAGGGACTGAATAGATATTCAGGAAATAATTCATGCTTTTTTCTCTTTCTCTTTCCTTCTTTGGCTCCAACTAGTAATGAATCCCTCTACCAGCGGGTAGACAGAAGACATAAACTAGTGCTGACCAATCTCATTAAGCCCCGGTTACCTATTTGACATTGTTACAGGTCTCGTTTACCCACATGACTCAAGAAATACTGCACCCATGTACCTCTGTCTTATGTTTTAAGATTGAGAGTAATGTGTATCAGGTTGACTTGGATTTGAGCAGGTAAATGGGGTATAAAATAGAATATCATGTCAAGGTGAGCGAGATAGTTGCACTTAACAAAACCCGCTGCCGAAGGCTCCATTCTGTCCCTCCCATGTGATCAGGTCAAGGACAAACCTTCAGGTGTCCAATCACATGAATAAGAGGACCCTCTTGTTAAAGGTATTTCTCCCCCATTGTGGAATACAGTTGCAGGCAGACGGAGCATTTGTTCAGTGTGCAGGATGAATGCTTTTCCCTTTTTCTTTCTTTCTTTCTTTCTTTCTTTCCTTTCTTTCCTTTCTTTCCTTCTTTCTTTTCTTTCTTTTCTTTCTTTTTCTTTTTTGGCTGTGCCGCATGGTTTGCAGGATCTTAGTTCCCCAGCCAGCGCTCGAACCTGGGTCCCCTGCAGTCGAAGCGCGGATTC
The DNA here is from genome assembly GCF_000442215.2 of Lipotes vexillifer. NCBI lineage: Eukaryota > Metazoa > Chordata > Mammalia > Artiodactyla > Lipotidae > Lipotes > Lipotes vexillifer. The sequence goes on along the minus strand of NW_006793488.1, from coordinate 2,533,280 downwards.
CTAACCCCTGGACCGCCAGGGAATTCCCCGCTTGCCTTTTTCAGGGCTTTGCATTGCAGGGCCTTTGCTGTCAGCCAGTAGCTGGATGGTGTCTACACAATTAGTGATCCCGGGCCCACCTGGTGGCCGAACACAGGGGCACGGCGTCTTGTATGTCCTACAAACAAGATTCAAAGCAGTCGGTATCCAAACACCCAAAGCCAGGGGAAACTTGTTTCGGTCATTATTCTTTGGCTTAATTACATGCTAGAAAGTTCCAGCTGAACTTTTAAAAGAAAATCTCTCATTATATTTAATTAGAATTCCTTTTTCGCTAGCCAAACCCACTGGCACCATGTGCAATCCCAACTTGCCACCGTTTTAGGAGACCCAGTCCATTTCCAACATTGTCCAATAGAACTTTCTGTGGTGAAGAAAGTGTTATGTATCTGAGCTGTCCAATATGGCAGCCACCAGCCCCATGTGAGGACTGAGCACTTAGAGTGTGGCTAGGGTAACCAAGGAACTGGGTGTCTGATCTGATCTGCTTTTCATTGACTTGTAAACAATGATGCCACCCCAGCTTCAGTGTCCCTTGACGTCTGAGCCCATTTTGACATTAGCGTCCTAGCAAATATACAGAAGTGATACAGCTATTTTCTTCCTTCCTGGGCAGAGCACTGGCTCTCTTTTTTTTGCCGTGAAGATTTAAAAGCAATGTTAAGATACTGTTTCTCTGTTTTCACACAGTTTTAGGGAAAGGGGTGCAGTCTTGTCACCATGCAGAGGCTGCCATTGTGACTCAGGTGCCGTAACAGGACCTGTGATCCCACCTTATATCTGAATGACAACCTCAGCGAACAGTAGTGAGGCCTCGTTTTCTAAGTGGAATAACCTTGAGTAGAAATCTAAGAATCTAATGTTTGCATAGCCAAGAGCAACATGGGGTACTGGGAAGTTCCATCGGTAAGGCAAGCAACCTCTTGGCAGCAGGAACCATGTCTTTTATCTGTTTCCTTCATCCCTAGCATAAATTTTAATAACTCCTTCTCCAATGAGTGACATAGTATGTGAATGAACAAATGAATATGTCTCAAAAGGGATGCTAGTAACATAACCTCCCAGGAGTCTCTCATTAAAGTCCCCAGCACCCTAGCAGGTATCTTTACTAGCAGAGATGTTATGGAAACACACAATGTAACTAATAATGTTTTGGACTTTTGCAGCAACTGATACAAAACCACTGCAAACTCCTCTATGACTACTTTGAGTACTGTACAGTTAAATGGTAACCTACATTTATAAAATCTATGAGTCCAGAAAAAAAGTTCCATTTTCCACAAAACTTTTATTTCTCTTTGAATGTGTTTTGTACGATGGCCCTCCTCCCTCCTCCCATCCTGGCCATTCCTTTTCGTCTTGACCTGCTTTTTACCATGGCACTGACTGATGGACATGATGTGGCCCACTGCCTCCCTTCGGTGATTCCTGCTCAGTTTCACCATTATTATGGTCAGTTGCATGAAACTGCTTTGTAGGGACTTCCCTGGTGTTCCAGTGGTTAAGACTCTGTGCTTCCACTGCAGGGGATGTGGGTTCCATCCCTGGTCGGGGAACTAAGATCCCACAAACTGAGATCACACACGCTGCTCTGCTCGGGCCGCTCGACCAGAAAAAAAAAAAAATTGCTTTGTAAACTAAAGCACAGGGTAGTTCCTTTTGCAGATGGCAAAACAAGAGCCTCGCTTTTCTATTCTAAGATGCTTCCTTAACAGGGTTCACCGTCTGCGTGTTTTTTAAGAGCTGGGCAGCCTGTCTGCTTTCTTCATTGTTCTCATCAAAACAAATCTATCAGTTTCTTCACCTGATCAACCTATTTCTGCCTTTAAGCCTTTTTTTTTTCAAGTTGTACCTAATGAATGGAATGTCCTATCAGGTCAAGTGCTCTAACCTCATTTCCTTCCTAATATCAACATGCTTGAAATTCCAACTCAGAAGTAGATGCTTTCAAACAGCAAACCAGGTTGTTATGGAAGGAAGAACTCAGAGCTCTAGGAAGTGTGATAACTGATCTAAAATATCTACTTGTGCACTAGCTGGTTGTATGATCTTGGATAAATTACTCACCTTGCCTGGGGTCATTTACTACCTCTGTAATATGGGGAGAAAGAAGTCCAGGTGACCCAAATGATCCCTCCATACTGTAAAGTCTGTGGGATTAAGGTACCCTGTATGCTCCCTTCCATCCTGTCAAATCCCACATTGATGACACGCTCTCTAACAAGTGATGATGCAAATATATTCTGTAATGAATTAGAAATAATTGCACACTTCATTTACATGAAATGTATTATGTACACTGCTATAGTCTCAGCATAGTACCATGGATGGATAGGTATGTAATATGTGGCGGTGATAAAACATTTTATGGTAGAGATTTGCTTCGGTTAAGGGCAGACTAGTCAATTCAGATCATCCCCCCTCAGAGAACAAAAAAATATGTTTTTAGTTGGTTGAAACAAGTTAGTGAATAATTATAGTGCCAAGATCAGGGGGAAAAAAATTACAGAGAAATAAGCATTTGGGCCCATTTTTTCCTTAGGGACCTCTGCCTGTTCCATAAGTGGTAGCTGAGAGATCGAAAAGCTGAGCAAAGTTTTTGGCAAACTCACAGGACTGGGGATCCAGAAATTGAGTTTGGGGTCCATCATGGCAGCAGGCTGGCATACCTCAAACACTTTAGATTGGAAAGGAGTCATTATGTACTGAAATAGACCATTCCTCACAGACACTGTAGTTCATCTGCGAATCACCTCAATCCCAGCTTGGATTAAGATAATTGAAACTGCTATAGCCCTAGATGTCTGTTGAGAGCAAATTTATATTCCTCTTTGGAGAAATATAGCCATCATCTGAGGCCTTAAATTCTCTCTACAACATTTCGTATAAAATTTCCATAATTCAGTCAAATATAATCATGCACATAGGAGTTAAGACAATGTGATTAAATCCCAAGAGAGACAATACACAATAAAAATGGACTCACAGGGGATCTGGATAATGACATTATCTTACACAGACTTTAAAATAACTGACTAATATGTTTAAGGACATAAGGTAGGCTTTCTAGCAGATTAGATACAGCTGAAGCAAGAACTTGTGGAGTGAAAGAAACATCTTAAGAAAATATCCAGAATGAAGCATGGAAAAAATAAAAGTTTAGAAAATACAGAAAAGGGTGAGGGGCAGGGGATATAATGAAAAATATAACAGTAGGAAACAGTACAGTCTTTCCAGTTATTGGCTCTGGGTGAATTGAATACCCACATGGAAAATAAAATGTGGCCCCAACTTCCATACTGTGCAAAAAACAATCCCACATGGGCTGCAGGTTTAAATATGAAAAGTAAAATTATAAAGCTTCTAGAAGATAATTTAGGAGCATATTTTCATGAGTTTTGAAGGGAAAGATTTCTTACACAGGACCCCAGAAGTTTAACCATGAATGATAAGACTTAGGCTTCCTTAAAATCTACAACTTTTGTTTTCAGACAGTAACATTAGAAAGTGAAAAGGCAAGCCACAGAGCGGGAGAACATATTTATAACATGTTGACTCGGAGACGGAGTCGGGTGTCCAGGAATTCGGAGTCTAGCTGTGGACTCGGGATTGCTTTCTCTCAGGAGTCGATGTATGCATTGGGTCTTAAAATGTGATCGGCTTTTCAACAAATGAAGGAGACGGTTAAGGACGTTCTAGGTAGAAAGGGTGAACATAAGCAAGGTTTAAAAGTGCAGGCATGGGCTTCCCTGGTGGCGCAGTGCTTGAGAGTCCGCCTGCCGATGCAGGAGACGCGGGTTCGTGCCCTGTTTCGGGAGGATCCCACATGCCGCGGAGCGGCTGGGCCCGTGAGCCATGGCCGGTGAGCCTGCGCGTCCGGAGCCTGTGCTCCGCAAATGGGAGAGGCCACAACAGTGAGAGGCCCGCATACCGAAAAAAAAAAAAAAAAAGTGCAGGAATGGGGGACATATATACACTACCAAACGTAAAATAGAGAGCTAGTGGGGAGCAGCCGCATAGCACAGGGAGATCAGCTCGGTGCTCTGTGACCACCTAGAGGGGGGGGATAGGGAGGGTGGGAGGGAGGGAGATGCAAGAGGGAAGAGATGTGGGGATATATGTATATGTATAACTGATTCACTTGGTTATAAAACAGAAACTAACACACCATTGTAAAGCAATTACACTCCAATAAAGATGTTAAAAAATAAAATTTATATGGAGACACACACACACACAAATAAAATAAAATCCTGGAAAAAAAAAAAGTGCAGGCACGTTCACTCAGCCACTGAAAAGATAATGAGAAAAACCCATACGTGTTCAGTGTTGCATCAGTGCTGACGGCTGATGAGAACACCAGGAGGATGGTCTCTGCTGCCAGTGGGAATGAGGAGGGACGAGCGAGGGAGAAGTTTCCCGTGTTGATCTTCAGTCGTAAAGAAGAGTGGACTGACTTTATATACTTGGTAGTAGCCAGGCACCGACAGAAGTAAATATTGAAAATAAAAATTGTGCATATCTTTAGGGGAAAATGCAGGGGCTCCTGTGCCCCTGTTTACGCTCTGCCCTCCAGTGCTGATGAGGCTCCCGGGGCACAGCAAGAAACACGTGTGCCCCACGGATTTATGGTTTTCTCTCTGGCCCCACCACTCACGCCACCACCGCCTCCCCACCTGTGGGCTGGCGTGTACCCCAGCTGATTCTCCAAGTGGGCGGGCAGCTCTTCCCTAAGCTGATGCTTCAGCAGTGCCCAGGTCCTATTTTGTGCATCCCTCTGCTGTGCATTTCACACAGGATGGTCATCTACCCTGCATCTGTCTCCCATTCATGTGCTTGTCCCTCCGCCTGGCACAGTGGCTGGTGTGCCGCTGGTGTACCCCGTGGTGCTGAACAAATGTTTGTTGAAACCACATTAAATAAAAGCACAGGTGGTGAGTGGCCCTAATATCGCAGCTGTGGCATTAGGAGAGCTTATCTTGAGCCCCGATAGGGTGTGGACTGACGGGAGGGCTTACCATCCAAATAAAGACACTTTGGAGTGAGAAAAATGGCATTATGAATACATATGCCAGGGTCAACCCAGGATTTTCTGGAGGAAACTGAGAGATTTGGTCACCCTCATATGACGGTATCGCTACAGGGTGACATGAGGTGTCCCTGAGTCCCTCAAGGAAGTCCCATCTCTCCTGTGATCCCAATCCTGTGTGACACCACTCTTGTCCATCCTAGACCTCTGAGAGGAAGGTGGTCCTGGGACTAGAGCAGGCTTCGTCCCCCTGCATGTCCTCACGAATTCCATTTGTGACACGCCACACCTTCAAGGTTGAGTGCTCATCTCCCGCGGGCCCACGGGG
>NW_006793488.1:2499490-2527871 GCF_000442215.2 Lipotes vexillifer | reverse complement strand
CCTGCTGAATCTCTGAGGCCTGGTGTTTGGCCCCCGTGTGACACGTGCAGAGGACAAGAGGTGCTTGGTCCCTGTGGCCAGTGATGGAATCCAGCATCATGCTGTGTTTGTAGGGACATGCGATGTGCACCCACTCTGCCCTGTGCTTCTGCCTCAGAGACAGAGCCTTCCCCAGAGCAAAGGTTCCTGCATGCCGTTTTTATCTCACCGCAGGCACTTCCGAGGCCACAGTCAGGATGGTTTCGCTGATTTCAGGGGGATCAGTCCAGGAGACAGTAAACGTCTTGATAGACTGAGGGCTTCCTAGAATATGGGGTCCGACCAAAGGGGAGATGAATGACGAAGATATAACTTCGCCATGGAAGAAAACAGCACTCCCCAGCACCAAAAAATACTTTCCGTGCTATGTGAGTAACGCACAAACATTACAGCCAATTCGCACTTGATACATGATGAACTTCCCCATTTCTTTGATAGGAAGGCTGTGAAGTGAGATAAAGCAGAGGCATGCTGTGGAGGACAAACATCTCGGCATCCAGTAAACCTCCACGTGTTTCTTTTTCTGTTTTCAAGACTGGTTGCTATTTCCTCCGTGCCCCTTGTTTATTAGTGTATTGACTCATCCAGAGTCGAGCTCCTTGTTTCCACACCAGAGAGACGGAGTCGCACATCTGCCAAGCAGAGTCGGCAAGAGATAACAGCCAGCAACAACAATGGTCTTCCTCAGTCTGTCGGCCAAAAAAACTTTTGGCAGAGTGGGCTGAGAATAACTTATCACCGGTGCCTGTTCTGGAAGCACAGAGTAGTTGTTTGCCAGACAGAGATAACAGGCAGGATGCGACCAAGAGCCAGAATCGCCTGGAAGTCGGGGCTCCACCTGGCAGACGCTGAAGAGGAAAGAGGGATAGAGCAGCCAGTTAGCACATGGTTTCCTGGTGCCGGGACCTGGCCGTCAACACGTGCCAGTGTTCCTAAGTCAGCCAGAAGGATTGAGTTCGTTCCTGAGTCCTGTAAAGAATACTTAATGGTTTATGCTGCAGGGAAGAATTTCCAGAGATGTGATTTTTAAAAAAACCACCACCAACAAAAAATCTATTAATGCAAGCAACTCATCTGAAAGAGAGAATCTGTTCATTTTCAGTTGCTTTGGTTAAAAACTACATGATGGTGTGATGAGATGAGTGTTTGATTGTCTTATAAATCACCCTCTCAGTGTCTGACACATCCTTCATTCTCAAGGGGTGGCTTTGATTACCTAGAGATGTAGTTGAGGGTTTCTAGGAGGCTGGACCTGCTTATTCTGAGCTGCTGGAAGGGCATCTGAAACTAGTATTAACTGTTCTACTCACCTCACTTGTCCTTAAATGTCGGGATGGTACACGTTGCTCTGCAGGCTGTTTCAGCTTCAGAGGTTAGATGCACCAAGTGGCACCACCCTTGCCAGTTTCTGTTGTCAATTTCTGATGAAAATTTCCTTCCTTGTCTCACAGAGCTTTTTAGAGTGATAATTAAAACAGCAATAAAGGAATGATTGTTTTAGTAATAAGTTCAATACTGTACTGTAAATCACTTAAACTACAACTCCTGTGTAGCGTGTGAGTGCCAGTAAGCTTTATTCATTTGAGAGAGGGCAGTGAGAGCAAAGGCATCTGAGTTCTGTTTCAAAGTCACAGAGCTTGCTCTTCAACAAGGACTCAAAGCAGATGTCAGAGCTGCCTTACAGGAATCTTGATACATAATTGATGTTTACAGAGTGATTTAAGATTCCAACATGAAAGCTCCCTTGTCAATGGTAAGTAACTTAAGTAACTTAATTACACTGTCTGTAAACATAGTATACTCTTTCACCTCCCCTAACACCCACTCTTGTTCTGTCAGTTATTGTAAACTAATCAGCATCATCTCCAGGGGTTGTGCTGGGTCACCTAAAAATATCCCTCCGGATTTTACAGCACTCCTTTCTTTTTTTTTTTTTTGCGGTACACGGGCCTCTCACCGTTGTGGCCTCTCCCGTTGCGGAGCACAGGCTCCGGATGTGCAGGCTCAGCGGCCATGGCTCACGGGCCCAGCCGCTCCGCGGCATGTGGGATCTTCCCGGACCGGGGCACGAACCCATGTCCCCTGCGTCGGCAGGTGGACTCTCAACCACTGCGCCACCAGGGAAGCCCTCCTTTCTTCTTAATATGTGGATGGGTTTGTTTTTGTACGTTGGTCATTTAAATCCCCTGAAGAGAGGGATCTCAGAGTATGAGTCTTACCTCAATGAAAGCCATGTTTCCTGGCTCCTCTGCAAAATATTTTCAGTAAGATTTTGGCAGGTGAAGATGAGGTTTAGCTACAGATTGCTTTGGTTTGGGTAAGGACCACACATCTTTTTTTTTTTTTAGGTAATTTTTAAAAAATTATTTTTTTAACATCTTTATTGGAGTATAATTGCTTTACAATGTTGTGTTAGTTTCTGCTGTATAACAGAGTGTATCAGCCATGTGTATACATATATCCCCATATCCCCTCCTCTTGCGTCTAGGACCACACATCTTGGTTGAAGCATTTTTGTCATTAGCCTCTTGGTCTGTTTAAGATTGTGGTTAGCTATTTGATTTCAATAGCAGCCCATTTCTTGCACTGGGCAGTTCACTAACTTCATATAAATAACTCAGAAATTTCAAGGTCAGAAAGGTATAGCACTGACCTACTTGTTATGAGGGGATTTTAGTGCACAGAGCCCTAAAAAGAGAATTCTGAATCTTATGGATCTACCTCCCTTGGGCCGGCCATCTGGAGGGCAGGTGGGAAAGGATGGAGCAATCCAGAAGCCCTAGGGATGTCTTCTGAGTCATCTTCTCCATATAGAAAAATAGGACCTAGTGGGGAAATGATACCTGCTCACTCCATGGAAGGCCTGCGGTTTATGTGTGTATATGAGACAAAGCTGGTTTCTGTCAGTATAGAAGATACTAACGGGTAATTGGTGAAGAATTATTTTCCAAAGTTCAGTTAATGTGATAAATTAATTGTTTTTGGATTTTCAGAATGCTTATAATGGAATGAAATAGGCCCTTGTTTTATCTCAGTCACATTATCCCCCATCTAGACAGTTTTTTAAAAATAAACAATTATGCTTTGAGACAGTAATATTTTAGAACAGAAAATGGATTAAGGGAAAAGTGATGACACTGAACACCTTTAAGGCACATCATCTGAAAGTTAAAGGGAAGCAAAGACAATCTTAATTACTACTATATTGCTGTATTTTCTCAAATCTAAGATACACTTGTTTATTTTCTTACATGTTACATTTCTGACATGAATAGCATCTTACAGTGGATCTCTATATTTAATGTGACGGTGTTACTTTCCTTCCCCATCTCCCCCAAAAGTCTGTTATAAACTCATCATCTTAAAAATCAGTGGCATCCTAACATTAATGGAATAAAGAGGCCTAGAATTAAGCAGAGATAAATTTTCCTATATTTCCTCAGGGTCTGTCATTTTACATATTAAAGTTGAAAGATTAAGTTTTTTCCTTTCTGATTTCGTGATTGTCCTCAGCGGAGTGTCCCATATGAGGGCGATCGTCTTAACTCTGTATTTCTTGGATAAAATGTATGCAAAATCATCACCCATTGCGACATTTAGTATTTCTTAATTGTTGTCAGTTAATGGCTCAGAATGGTGAGAGAGAAAATATAAAATTCAGTAACGTTTCCATTTGGAGCTAGGCTTCTAAAAATCCCTGAACACCTTCACAACCATTGTGTAATACATGTGGCAACTCGGACATGCTCTGTTTGCACGCCAAGCGCGCGTCCTGCAACACAGTCTGACACCAGCTACCTGGAGTGAGTGTCACACTCCACAGGGTTAAGGGCTTAGTCTCACAAGCCTGCCCTCTCTTCTGACACCAACCCCAAGTCCCAGGCACCTGCGATCCTGACAGACTGGCAATAATGTAAGGGTTCCCCTAGAATAACTATAGAACTCAGGAAAGCACTGTACTTATGATTACAGTTTTATTACAAGGGATACAAATGGAAGAGACACCCAGGACCAGGTCTGGGAGGGTCTTAGACACAGAGCCTTTGTGCCTCTCCATGTGGAATCTGGGTGGGCCCCCTTCCCTCACATTAGGGTGTTCACCAACCAGGAAGCCCCAGGGTTTAGGGGGTGGTCTTATTAAGTAGGCACGATTGATTAAATCATTGGCCACGTGATTGAACTCCATCTGGGAGTTTGAGCTGCTTCTCAGTCCCAGCCCCTCTGATCAAGTGATTGGTCCTGCTGGTGACCAGCCCCAGTCTGAAGCTCTCTAGGGACCCCCCTTGAGTTGTCTCATTAGCATAACAAAGACACTTCTGTCACTCTGGAAGTTTCAAGGGTTTCTGGATCTCTGGGCCAGGAACTAGGGACAAAGACCAGATATATATTCTCTTTGGTACCATGGGGCATGATCCAGATTTTGTATAAGGTTCTAGCTTGTGTCTCTAGCTCTGTCCTTTTTTTTTTTTTTTTGCGGTATGCAGGCCTCTCACTGTTGTGGCCTCTCCCGTTGCGGAGCACAGGCTCCGGACGCGCAGCCTCAGCAGCCATGGCTCACGGGCCCAGCTGCTCCGCGGCATGTGGGATCCTCCCGGACTGGGGCACGAACCCGTGTTCCCTGCATCGGCAGGCGGACTCTCAACCACTGCGCCACCAGGGAAGCTCTAGCTCTGTCCTTTTCACTGGCTAACTTACATTCCACTGCAGGCTCCTCAGGATGTCTTCCTGCCATCCGCAGCTCAGCAAATGCCAAATTATGCTTAGCTTCATCCCCTGAATTAGCTTGTCCTAAATCCCCCATCACGGTGTATAGAAACCACTGTCCTCCTGTGCGTTGAAACTCCAAGTTTCGGGTTCATCCTCGACTCTCTCTGGTTATTAAGATCTTCTGTTAAGTCTTGTCCAATCCCATTATTTAGATCACTTCACAGCTTTTTCTGAATGTAGGCTCCCTGATAATGTGTTAAAAGATCCAAAAGCGAACAAGTCATTAGAACCCATATACCATGTTAAGCTCCACACACTTCCTCACTTTGTCTTTTGCCCCAGAGATGCCGGGAGGTCCCCTCCGGTTGAGAATTTCGGGGCTAGATTATAGCCGGATCACAGTCATCCTCAGCCCTTCAGAATCAAAGGTCATCGGTCATGTTCCAAGGGAACTTCCTCCCTGTGCCCTTGACCACACTCTGCCACTAGGTATCTCGCAAGGCAGGTTTAGGGACTGAACCCTGAGGTAGGGCTGGGTGGCTTGGGAGTTGCAGGGAGAGCTGGCGAGCAGTAGGTGATTGTAGGTTTGCAAACAGACTAATCTCAATTTTCCTTTCCTTTTCCTTGGTATTCTATTTTATACATCCTACCAGTCAAAATTCCCTACCCCACTTCTTTAGTGCATCCATTCATTCACTTGATCGTTCACTGATTCACTCATCCCCGATCTCTTGAGCACTTCCTCTAGGCCAGGCACTGTTCTAGCATCAGGATAGAGCAGCATTTAACAAAGCACAGCCCCTTCCCTCTGGGAGATCCCAGTCTGGTGGTAGGGGAGGTAAGTAGACGGATATACAAGAGAATTTCAAGATGTGCTAAGTGCTATGAAAACAGTATTAAACTAGGCTAACATGATAGAGAGTGCTGTGGGGACGGGTGGTTGGATGCTCAGGGAGGATTCTAGGATTACACTGCGCAGAAGCCAGGAAAGTGTGGCAGTTGAGAACATGGGATTTGGAGGCGAATAGACCTGTTTCAGGACCACAAAGGACCACTTGCCCTTAACTCTGAAGTTAGAGAAATTGGGCCAAACTTTGTTCAGCTTGATTGGCTCCTGGTTCCCATTAGGGAAGCTCTGTGCTTCGAGGGAGCCCAGCGTTCTTTCCTGGAGGTTCAGTGTGATAAGGCCACACAATCCGGTTGCTGTGTCCTCCTGCGTCACTTCCCTTACTGTCCCTAAGAGAGCCTCCAGGGGCCCATACTGGTTCCCTACTAAAGTGAGGGCTCAGGAATGAACCTCTCCGCTTCTGCTCCTTCAGATTCCGTGGCCCCCCTCCCTCTCTCCATAAATAAACCTTCCTTCTGTTTATTTAGGGTGGTGCGTCTCTATTTCCACACAGGCCGAAGTCAGCCTCAGGGCCCTCCTTGAGGTATTCTGCATTCAGGGATCTTGGTAGGGAGCACCCCTCTTGGGATTAATAGGAACCGGCAGGGCAGTGACAGTGAAATGTGAAGAATGTTTGGGGGTGGGGAGCGCCCTGCAAGCCCGTGGTGCTTTTTCACAGGCAGGCAGCCCCCGGATGACTGAATGCCTTATTATTAAATCATGCAGGGGGGAAAAAAATCACTTTTGGCCTGAAACCAAATATGGGAACTTTCAACACCAAAGGCAACTTTCTCAGAATGTTTTATAAGGAGCTCTGAAGTTTCAAGTCAATGTAATATCCGGCTCAAAGATACATACACTTTTGTTGTAGTTCTTAGTCATAACTCATTTGAAATAACAGGTATGTCAGTTTCCAGTCGTCTGCTCTGATTCATCAGGACAATGCTATATTTAATCCAAATTAATGTAATAGATTATAAAATACCTTTTTATCTATACTTGTACCCAGAAGGTCTGGAAATTCATTCTGCCTCCCTATTCTTTTCCTTCTACCCAATCCATGCCCACTGTGCCCCCACATCCCTCTGCATGGCCTGGTAAGAATCTCTCGCTTTTTCTCTATCTCATTCTGATCTCTGAGCAATAGAAGTAGAAGGAAACAGAAATTAAAAGAGCTTTTTCTCATAGAACCACCACACGACCCAGCAGTCCCACTACTGGGCATCTACCCTGAGAAAACCATAATTCAAAAAGAGTCATGTACCATAATGTTCACTGCAGCTCTATTTACAATAGCCAGGACATGGAAGCAACCTAAGTGTCCATCGACAGATGAATGGATAAAGAAGATGTGGCACATATGTACAATGGAATATTACTCAGCCATAAAAGGAAACGAAATTGAGTTGTTATTTGTAAGTGAGGTGGATGGACCTAGAGTCTGTCATACAGAGTGAAGTAAGTCAGAAAGAGAAAAACCCATACAGTATGCTAACACATATATATGGAATCTAAAAAAAAAAAAAAGGTCATGAAGAACCTAGGGGCAGGATGAGAATAAAGACACAGATCTACTAGAGCATGGACTTGAGGACACGGGGAGGGGGAAGGGTAAGCTGGGATGAAGTGAGAGAGTGGCATGGACATATATACACTACGAAATGTAAAATAGATAGCTAGTGGGAAGCAGCCGCATAGCACAGGGAGATCAGCTCTGTGCTTTGTGACCACCTAGAGGGGTGGGATAGGGAGGGTGGGAGGGAGACGCAAGAGGGAGGGGATATGGGGATATATGTATACGTACAGCTGATTCCCTTTCTTATAAAGTGGAAAGTAACACACCATTGTTATAAAGTGGAGAGTAACACACCATTGTAAAGCAATTATACTCCAATAAAAAACGTTAGGAATAAATAAATAAGTAAAAGTCTAAAAAAAGAAAATAAATAAATAAATAAAAATAAAAGAGCTTTCTCCCTGATGTTTCCTAGGGATAAGGTGGGGTGTTTCCCCTTCTAGCTACTGCTGAATTGATGGCTATGCCCTGTGTGAATCCACAGAGAGAGAAAGTCAGCAGAGGAATTGACTCCAAACCAGATCACTGGTATCCACCTAGCTATACTAGAGCCGATTTTGTAAAGACTTCATTAAGTATCAGGAAAAGCCTGCTCACGGGTAATTAAATTAAAAGCTGCCCAGAAGACCGCATTACATTCAAGAGCATAAGTGGTAGCGGTGCTCCACGTAGAAACAAACAAGCCAGCAATTCCCAAGACCTCTCTGTCAACAGCGCCTTGAGCCTCTGAGAACGTGGAGGCCTCTGGGGTTCATTAGCTCCTGAAGCTCTGTCCCAATACTGGATGGCTCTCACTGTTAGACAGTTTTCTCTTATTGAGCTGAAATTTCTCTTTGCCCACTGGAAATAGCTCTGCGTCTGGGGAGAAGGGAAGGGACGTAGAGAAAAGGCCCAATTTTTCTTTTGGGTTGAAAACACCCTTCTATCTTATCTCTGGGTTAAACAAACACATGTATTTAAGGAAATAATTTTCTTTTTTCTTTTTGTTTCTTAGCCACGCCGTGAGGCTTGTGGGATCTTAGTTCCCCGACCAAGGATCGAACCCCAACCCTCGGCAGTGAAAGTGCCGAATCCTACCACCTGGACCGCCAGGGAATTCCCAGGGAATAATTTGCACATGAAGTTTCTTCAAGTCCCCTCAGCAACTTGCTTTTCCTCCTCCTGAATTCTTTGTAAGTTGTCTCTGTGTCTCTCACACTGTTGCATCCTAAACCCCTTCCTTCAGTGTGCTCTGCCCTCCCATCGTGACCTTTTCCTGTGATGAAACCTGGGATGGTATCCACCACATGCTACCCCAACCTTTTAAATTTGCTTTTATGGCTCTACTCTCTATAAAAACAACCACTTATGTTCCTAAAAACATGTGGAATGTGTGTGAATGTGTGTGAATGGGAATATATATTCTTGGTGTTATTGGTAATTCACACGTATTTCTGTGTCTGTACAGCCTGGGAAAGGCGACTATGTGGAAAACAGACAGAACACTCATCCAAAGGTCCTGTGACACTAATAATAGCATTTTGTGTTTACACTGAGTATTATTTGATAATGGCCACTGTTCTAAAAGCTTTACATGGATTCCCTCATGTACCTTAACCCTCAAAAACTTACCAGGTAGATGAAGAGAAGGCTTAGGAAGATTACCTAACTCATCCAAGCTTCACAGGCCGGTAGAGCCAGGAATCAATCCACCCTCACGCCGACTGCGGTATCCTCCAGCCACCTCTGTGGTCTTCGTCAGTATCCGATAAACACTCATAGGTTTCATTCATCAAAACCTAACCCAGTTTTGCCCATTTTGAGTGTTCATCTAAATAGTTTTGAGCAAACACTCAAAGTGTGTTTGAAGTCAGTTCCCTAGATAAAGGTCCAAGGATTTGACCATATTAGGACACGTGCAAAACTCTGTGTTTTCTTTTAGACGTTTTGTACTTTTAACTTGTGCACTTAGGTCCAAGAACTGTCTTAAATTAGTTTTTGTGAATTGAGGACTTGTAACCACTAGTTTGTTCTCTGTATCTGTGACTGTGTTTCCTTTGTTATATTCACCAGTTTGTTTTGATATTTAGATTCCACATGTAAGTGATATCCTATAGTATTTGTCCTTCTCTGTCTGACATTTCAGTGAGCATCATGCCCTCCAAGTCCATCCATGTTATTGCAAATGGCAGAACGTCATCCTTTTTTTTTTTTTTTTTTTTTTTTTTTTTTGCGGTACACGGGCCTCTCACTGTTGTGGCCTCTCCCGTTGCGGAGCACAGGCTCTGGCCGCGCAGGCTCAGCGGCCATGGCTCACGGGCCCAGCCGCTCCGCGGCATGTGGGATCTTCCCGGACCGGGGCACGAACCTGTGTCCCCTGCATCAACAGGTGGACTCTCAACCACTGCGCCACCAGGGAAGCCCAGAACTTCATCCTTTTTATGGCTGGGTTGTCTGTTCATTATTTTTCTGCGTCTTCCACTTGTGGACAGCAACTGTGTCTTGTCTCTAAATGAATGAATACCTAGAAGACCCTGAAATATTTGCAGAATGACTAGTGCAATACCACTCATAGGCACTTTAACTGAAGGTATATATTTGTTTCACTGTCTAAAATACTTAGCTTTATTAATCTGTCTCAGTGTTCCAGGCTATAGAAGTAAACTCCAGCCCTTCCCGCCCAGCCCCTGCCCTTCCTCCTCAGTGGGACAGCATCCTTGGGGTGGGAGCGGGCAGAGAGTGGGAACAGGAGAGGGATGGTATCCCATAGGCCAGACTCCACTGCAGCCTGGAGTGAGACACTTCATGACTTCTCACTTTTATGTTCCTGGTTCACTTGATGTCTTGATTCTTGGTCTTGGGGCTGTTTCTGCTTTGCTCCGACAATTCACCTGAGAACCTGGCCCCTGTGGTACCTCTTCGGGGCTCCTGGTGCCCCAGGTTCCCGGGCAGCCCCCCGCTGCGTCCGCATTGCTCAAAACAGTCTGCAGTGCCCGCTTCCCTTCCTAGAGCATAGACGTCTGACATCTGAATGTTAGGTTTCATTTCCTGGGGACTCCCGTTTGCATTCCATTTTAACGTGCCCTAATTTCTCCTTGTCTTCCATCTGAGAGGATATTCTTTCTCTCTTGGGTGAATTACTTTCTCGTTTACGTGAGGGGTCTGCAAAGGATGGCAATGTCGTATGTCTTAGAATTGCTCTAAATATGACATTCTGAAATACAGACTCTGATAGTGAGACTAAAACTTTTAGGATTGTAACTTCTCCCTGGAAAAAGTGATTTAGTGGTCAAAGCCTCTGCTTGATGAGAGATCATGACCTTCTAGAACCCCAGAGTTGGGTCCTTACTACTTATACTCAACTTTAGCTGGCTGCTGCCCTTCTTCTAAAGACTGCGATACCTTCTTTTGTACCTTAAAGCCACCAGCATTTATATGGGTGAACACAGCCATCTGGGAAAGAACTCACTACTTAAACTAATACTCAGGACTGCACTTCATGGAAATTGAAGTTAATTCCATTAACAATAGACAGATCAGTCTGTTTTATTTTTACTATTTTTCAATAATAATAATTTTAACATGAGTGTTACCTTTGCTTTCTAGACATGAATAAATAGCTTTCTATCTTCCATATTTGGGAACAGCTTTTATACTATAGAATTTTTTTTCTTTGTGAATTGGATAAGATTCACCAGTAGAAATATAGAGCCTATTGGGAGGACTCTTTGATGACTGTCTACATTTCTTTCTTGATATTTGGCCTATTCAGAATCTCATCAGTTTTGGTAACATTTTTTCCAGAAATGTTTTCCATCTCAATGAGTTTGTTGAATCTGTAAGCATGCAGTTATATAGACTCCTCTTATAATTTTAGTGAATTTTCTGATTATTTTTAGAAAGTGAAAAAAAATCAGGGAGATGGTTTTTAAGATTGTTTTAATATTTTATTTGGCTGGGAAACCCAGAAATCTCCAAATCGGGCTGTGGTTCAGTCAGCCCTCTTTTCTGAAGAGACTCCAACGGAAATATAAGAACAGGGTGCAATAGCAAAGTGAAACAAAGGAAAGTCAAGTTGAATTTCATCTGGGACTTTGCCCTGCAGGGTGGAATGGCAGTAGGCCGAGCTGGGTCTGGGTTGCGCAGCGTCTTCTGGGTAATTGAGAATGGGTAGAACCGAGCAAGTTTCCCATCGTCCCACTCCAGTGATCCAGAAGAAGAGGGAGAACAGCAGGCAGGAAGCACTGGCCCCGGTGACGGTGACGAGCACTGAGCGGGGCCAGGGCTCCGCCCCAGGACGTTTCTGACAGGCCAGCAGTTGCCTGCCTAGCTGCCACATTGGCGAGAAGACAGAGGAGAGGGAGTGAGCAAGCGATACATCAGGAGAAATAAGAAGCCCTGAATTGTATTTTTTATTTTCATGTTTTTACTTAGTGCAACTTAATTTTTTTTAATTTATTTTATTGAAGTCTAGTTGATTTACAATGTTGAGTTGATTTATGCTGTACAGCAAAGTGACTCAGTTATACACACATATATCTATGCTTCCTCATGTTCTTTTCCATTATGGTTTATCCCAGGATATGGAATATAGTTCCCTGTGCTCTACAGTAGGCCCTTGCTGTCCATCAGTTCTATATGTAATAGTTTGCATCTTCTAACCCCAAACTCCCACTCCATCCCTCCCCCAACACCCTCTCCCTCTTGGCAGCCACAAGTCTGTTCTCTATGAATGTGAGTCTGTTTCTGTTTCATAGATAAGTTCATTTGTCATATTTTAGATTCCACATATACGGGATATCATATGATATTTGTCTTTCTCTGTCTGACTTACTTCACTTAGTATGATTATCTCTAGGTCCATCCATGTTGCTGCAAATGGCATTATTTCATTGTTTTTTATGGCTAATATTCCATTGTATATATGTACCACATCATCTTTATCCATTCATCTGTCAATGGACATTTAGGTTGCTTCCATGTCTTGGCTATTGTAAATAGTGCTGCTATGAACATAGAGGTGCATGTATCTTTTTGAATTGTAGTTTTGTCCAGGTATATGCCCAGGAGTGAGATTACTGCATCACATGGCAAGTCTGTTTTCAGTTTTCTGAGGAACCGCCATACTGTTCTCCACAGTGGCTGCACCAATTTACATTCCCACCAACTGTGTAGGAGGGTTCCCTTTTCTCCACACCCTCTCCAGCATTTTCTATTTAGTACAACTTTATTGTTATACATTTCGGTGTTGACAAATGTTAATACTGACATTATAGTGGAAGCACCATCACTTCTCAGCCCTGTCAGCCGCTGGTTTGCTCCTGAGTCACTGTGATGCATCTTTGCATTATGAAATGGACACGTACTTTCAAGAGAGGCCAAAGAAAAGGCAGAGAGATTTGCGGGTCCAACATTTTGCTCTAACGCTTTCCTCTTTTCTTCATTTCTTACATTCTTTATTTTATCTGGTTCGAATAGGATTTATCATGGGTGATATTGTACATGATCTAAGTGTTTTTCCTCCTTGTGAAAATCTGATGGGGTGAAAATGGACATTCTGCTTTTAATTCATCTTCGTAAGATGTGAAGAATTGCCAAATAGGATTTTCTCTTTGGCCAAAATGAAATTTAAAACAAACAAACATATTGATATGTATTTTTTAATTATAAATACTAACTTTTATTAAGAAAATAGGCTGATGATCTAATCTCCATTATATTCTTCTTGAAAATTTTATGAAATGGGTTGGCTAAAAAAGAATTAATGTTTTCCCAGTATCTACCTGGTCCACTCTCTTCCACAACTGTTTCTATTGCCAGCTTTGTTCTCTATGTATTTAACTATTTGAGAGTCGTTTTGTTCTTTTTTGTACATAAATTAATGGTTTTCATGGGCATCATTAATTATACCACTTTACTCTTGCATAGCAAATATACGTTTATATTTTAACTGACCGGTAGAATTTCAACCTATAAAGTATACAAAATTTTCATCTAAGTTTTATTAAGTGAGTAATCAGATATTACCAATAAGTTGGGCTGACACTGACATGTCTTATTTTACTTTATAAATTTATTTCATTTATTTATTTCTGGCTGCATTGGGTCGTCATTGCTGTGCGCGTGCTTTCTCTAGTTGCGGCGAGCGGGGGCTACTCTTCATTGCGGTGCACGGGCGTCTCATTGCAGTGGCTTCTCGTTGCGGAGCACGGGCTCTAGGCGCATGGGCTTCAGTAGTTGTGGCTCGCGGGCTGTAGAACGCAGGCTCAGTAGTTGTGGCGCACAGGCTTAGTTGCTCCACGGCATGTGGGATCTTCCCAAACCAGGGACTGAACCCATGGCCCCTGCATTGGCAGGTGGATCCTTAACCACTGAGCCACCAGGGAAGTCCCTGACATGTCTTATTTTAAATCGATGTGATGCTAATTAGAAATTTTGGGCACATGGTCATTGATATCATTCTCAAGTTAAGGAAGAGTAAAAATGAAATAGAATTCAGCTCTTTGGCCTTCCATATGCCCAAGGGCAAAGCTGAAGCAGAAGAGCACACTTTTGCCACATTGGAAGCTGCAGCTGAAATTTGGTGCATCTTAACATTTAACTTCCTCTTTTTTAGATGTTTTTCTGAATAGTTATAATTATGGTGTTATATTGTTTTAACCACTTGTTATTCGGGAGAATGACTTTTGGAATTTCCAAATAGTTCTTTTTAATGCAAACTAGTACTTATTATATCTTCTTTAGGTATTTTGCATTTTTTCAAAGACACTTTTTATTCTCTTTGATGCATTTTGAATTCTGCCTGGTGTCAAATTCATATTGTCGTCCCTGATTTCTTTTGGTTTTTGTGTGCCTGAAATATCATTTCCCTGTTGTTGTTGTTTTTTAATTGTAGTAAGATATACATAACATAAAATTTGCCATTTTAACCATTTTTAAGTGTAGAAGTTATTGGCATTAAGTACATTCACAATGTTGTAAACCATCACCACTATCCATCTTCATAATCCCACACAGAAACTCTGTCCCCATGAAACACTAACTCCCCATTCCCTCTCCTTCCAGCCGCTGGTAAGCTCTGTTCTACTTTCTGTCTCTATGAATTTGCATTTTCTAGGTATCTCATAGAAGTGGACTCATACAGTATTTGTCCTTTTATGTCTGTTTCACTTAGCATGATGTTTTCCAGGGCCATCCATGATGTAGCATATGTCAAAATTTCATTCCTTTTTATGGATAAATAATATTCCATTGTATGTATATTTATATTTTGTTTATCCATTCATCTGTCAGTGGACACTTGGGTTGTTTCCACCATTGGCTCTTGTGAATTATGGTGCTATGAACACTGGTATACAAGTATCTGTTTGAGTCCCTGCTTTGAATTTTTGGGGTATCTGCCTGGAATTGCTGGATCGTATGGAACATATAAAGTTCTATGTTTAACTTTTGGAGGAACTGCCAAACTTTTCCACAGCGGCTGCTCTATCCTTTTATTTTTAACGGTTCTGTGTGGGTCTGTTTTAGTTGTGTTTCTTGTAAGCAGTGTATGGTTGGCTTTTACTTTTTGACCCCAAACTTTCTTTGACTTTAACTATCCCAGTAATTTGGCAGATATATACTCTTTTTGTTTTATTAGGGCTTGTCTTTAATGTTTTTCAAAACATAGTCTCCGATCTATATTTTCTGACTGTAAAGTTTAAAAATTAAAAAGATGCTTTTTGACCTACCTTCCTGCCTATAATTCCCATGTAAGAACTGAAATTTAAATTATTTTTGCTTCTTCGTCTTTACCCTGTACTTTCACCTCAGATACTGATCTTCTTTAATATAAATAGGAGTTTGAAATTGAGGTTATTGTTACTATTTTATAGTTTTTGTAGGTGAATGCATGTTAATTTTCAGATGTTATGTTTCACACTGGCCTTCAGTTTAGCAACCATATTTGTGACAGTATTTTCTACAACTCTACCTTTAACTGACTTAGTGCTCACAGCTGGTGCTTTTAGTCTCGTTGTCAGCATTTTTGGTGTCATTTCTTAAGCATCTCCAAATAATTTTTCAAGAGAAAATGAGCGCCATGTATATTCAGACCAGAAGTACCTTCTCCAGGACGCTTGTGAATTTTATGCTTCAGGTTTTCTCACTCATAACACCCCCGCCAGTGCCTCATCCCTAAACCTGCATTCGTAACGCTACATACTTTTGAAAGTTCCCCAGATTGTACTTTAGAATCCACAAAGCCTGGATCCGCCCTTGATTCTTACTGATGAATCTCTGAGTACATTCATTTTTTGCTTTCTCATGGGAAATGATTAACAGAGCTAAAGTCAAAAACCAATCATATTTTTTACTCTTTCTAGGAGATATATTTTTCCTATCCAGAACTCAAGTGAGGTTGTTTTTGTTTGTTTGTTTGTTTTGTAATTCAAACATTTCTCTAGACTATATCACCCCCCCACCCACCCACCAATTCCTGTGCTGAGTTCCTTCTTCCAGTTGTTACTGTCTTTGGATGACTGTAGAAAGAGAGCTGCGGGATGAGAAGGGGGACTTTGCTCAGCTATTCTGAAGCATCACAACCAAAGAGGAGATGGCCAGATTTGAGAGTCCGGGCTTCTATCCCAGGTTTCAGACAGTGAGGTAGGAATGACATATTGGCCTATCTTCTTCCAAACATGGTAGAGCTGTCATAATTTGAGAGAGGCATGGGTTATTTTTCTCAGTCCAGTTCTACTAGTCTTATAATTTGTGGCAAGATCAGCCAGATTGTTTTTTAAATAACAGTGTTATTGACATATAATTCACATACCGTATGACTCACCCTTTTAAAGTGCCCAATTCAATGTTTTTTTGTATATTCACAGATACGTGCAGCCATCACCACAATCAATTTTAGAACATTTTCATCACCTCTAAAAGAAAACCCGTACTCCTTAGCTGTCACCACCCCAATCCCCTTATCCATTCATTCCCCTCCATCCCTAAGCAACCACTCATCTACTTTCTGTCTCTGTAGATTTGCCTATTTGGGACATTTTATATAAATGGTATCATATAATATGAAGTCTTTCGTGATTGACTTCTTTCCTTTCACATAATGTTTTCAAGGGTTATTCATGTTGTAACACATACCAGTATTTTGTTCCTTTTTTGTCCAAATAACATTGCACTGTATGAATATTACATTTTATTTATCCATTCGTCAGTTGATAGACATTTGGGTTGTTTCCATCTTTTGGCTTTTACGAACAATGCTGATATAAGCATTTATGAAAAAGTTTTTGTGGGCGTATGTTTTCATTTCTCTTGGATAGATACCTAGGAGTGGGATTTCTGAGTTATATTCTACCTCTACATTTAACCCTTTGAGGAACTACCGCACTGTTTTCCAAAGTAGCTGCACCGTTTTACATTTGCATTAGCAGTTTAGGAGGGTTCTGATTTTTCCACATCCTCGTCAACACTTGTTGTCTTCTGATTTTTTCTTTATGGCGATTCTTGTGGATGTGAAGTAATTATCTTACTGTGGTTTTGATTTGTATTTTCCTAGTGACTAATGATGTTCAGCATCTTTTCATGTGTTTATGGGCCATTGTATATATTCTTAGGAGAAATGTATATTCAGATACCTTGCCTATTTTTATATTGGATTTTTTTGTGTTTTTATTGTTAAGTTCTTATTAAGAGTTCCTTACATGTTCTGGATACTAGCCCCTTATAAAATATGTGATTTGCAAATATTTTCTCTCTTTCTTTGTGTCAGCTTTTCACTTTCTTGATATTGTCCTTTGAAGTTTTTTATTTTGATAAAGTCCTATTTATCTAATTTTTCTTTTGTTGCCTGTGTTCCTGGTATCGTAGCTAAGAACCATTGCCTAACCCAAGTCATGAAGGTTTATGCCTATGCTCTCTTCTAAGAGTTTCATAGTTTTAGTTTCTACATTTAGGTCTCTGATCCATTTTGAGTTAATATTTTTATATGGTGTGAGGTAAGGGTCTGGCCTCATTCTTTTGCATGTGGAAATCCAGCCATCCCAATACCATATGTTGAAAAAAACTATTCTTTTCCTAGTGAACTGTCTTGGAATGCTTGTCAAAAATCAATTGACCTTAAATATAAGGGGTTATTTCTGGACTTTCTGTTCTCTTTCATTGATCTATATGTTTGACTTTATGCCACTATCACACAATCTTGATTTCTGTAGCTTTGTAATAATTTTCGAAATCGAGAAGTATTAGTCTTCCAACTTTATTCTTTTTCAAGATTGTTCTGGCTATTCAGGGTCCCTTGCAATTCCAGATGAATTTTAGGACCAACTTGTCTATTTCTGCAGAAAAGCCAGCTGCAATCTTAATAGGGATTGCACTCAATCTATAGATAATTTGTGGAGTGTTGCCATTTTACCAATATTAAATTTTCTAATCCAGGAACACAAATGTCTTTCCATGCATTTAGGTCTTGTGAAATTTCTTTCAGCAGTGTTTTGTAGTTTTCAGTGTACAAGTCTTACATGTCTTTTGTTAAGTTTATCCCTAAGTATTTTTTATGCTATTGTAAATGTAATCATTTTCTTAATTTTATTTTTAGATTGTTCATTGCTGGTGTATAGAACTACAATTGGTTTTTGTATATCAACCGTGTATTCTGCAACCTTGCTGAACTTGTTTATTAGTTCTAATACTTTTTAAAAGATTCTTTAGGATTTTCTTGGTGCAAATGGGTTAATATTACTTCTTTCCTCCTTTCTGGATGCATATTTTTTCTTTTGATTGGCTAACTGCCCCAGCTAGAATCTCCAATTCAATCTTGAATACAAGTGGTGAGAGCAGACATCCTTGTCTTGTTCCTGATCTTAGGGAGAGGTTTTCAGGCTTTTGGCACTAAGTATGATGTTTGCTGTGGGTTTTTCATAGGTGCCCTTAATTGGATTTCAGAAGTTCCCGTCTATTCCTAGTTTGTTGAGTGTTATCATGAAAAGGTGTTGGAATTTTTCAAATGCTTTATCTGGATCTATTGAGATGATCATATGGTTTTGTTCTTTATTCTATTAATATGGTGTATTAACATTGATTAATTTTCATATGCTGAATCAATCTTCCATTACTGGAAAAAAATCTCACTTTATCATGGTTTCTAATCTGATTTATATGTTACTAGATTTGGTGTGCTAGTATTTTCATAGGTATTTTTGCATCTATACTTATAAGAGATCTGGGCCTCTAGTCTTCTTTTCTTGTGAGATGTTTTTCTGGTTTTACTATCAGGGTAATACTGGCCTCTTAGAATGAATTGAGAAGTGTTCTCTCATCTTCTGTCTTTTGGAAGTGTTTGTGAAGGACTGGTGTTAATTCTTCTTTATACATTTGTCAGAATTCACCTGTGCAGGCATCTCATTCTGAGCTTTTCTTTGTGAGTAATTTTTGATTAATAATTCAATGTGTTTACTGCTATAGGTCTGTTCAGATTTTCTGTTTCTTCTTGAGTCAGTTTCAGTAATTTGTGTCTTTCTAAGTTTTTGTACATCTCATCTAGGCATACAATTGTTCATAGTATTCCCTTAAAATCCTTTTTATTTCTGTAATGTCAGTAGTAATGTCTCCTCTTTCATTTCTAATTTAATAATTTGAGTCTTCTCACTTTTTTCTTGGTCAGTCTTCTGGCCAGATTTCTAATTTCATTTCACTGTGGTCAGAGAATTGTGTTTCAGTTCAATCCTTTTACATTTATTGAGACTTGTTTCCAACCTTATATATTGTTTATCCTGGGTAATGTTCTTTGTGTACTTGAGAAGAATATGTATCCTATTGTTATTGGGTAGAATGTTCCATAGATATCCATTAGGTCTAGTTGGTTTATAGTGTTATTCAAGTCTTCTATTTCCTTGTTGATATTCTGTTTTGTTGTTTTATTCATTAGTTAACATAGGGTATTGAAGTCTCCAACTATTAACTGTTCGAAGTTCTGTTTCTTTCATCAGTTCTGTCAGTTTTTGCTTCATATATTTTTGGGTCGCTGTTTATTAGGTACACACATGTTTATAATTCCTATATTTTCTCGACACCTTGACCCTTTTATCTTGACTCTTTTATTAAATGTTCTTCTTTGTCTCTGGTCTTAATGTCTACTTTGTATGATAGTAGGATAGCCATCCCAGTACTTTTGTGTTTAATATTTGCATAGTATCTTTTTCCACTCTTTTTCTTTCAACTGATTTGTATCGTTGAATCTAAAAGGTGTCTCTTGTAGACAGCATATAGTTGGGTTATTTTTTTTAATTTAATTATTTATTTATTTTTGGCTGTGTTGGATCTTCATTGCTGCGTGTGGGCTTTCTCTAGTTGTGACAAGTGGGGGCTACTCTTAGTTGCGGTGCTCGGACTTCTCGTTGCGGTGGCTTCTCTTGTTGCGGAGCACGGGCTCTAGGCATGTGGGCTTCAATAGTTGTGGCATGCGGATTCAGTAGTTGTGGCTCGCAGGCTCTAGAGTGCAGGCTCAATAGTGTGGCGCACGGGCTTCGTTGCTCCGCGGCATGTGGGATCTTCCTGGACCAGAGCTCGAACCCGTATCCCCTGCATTGGCAGGCGGATTCTTGACCACTGCACCACCAGGGAAGCCCAGTTGGGTCATTTTTCTTTTCATTTCTCATCCATTCTGCCAGTCTCTGCATTTCGATGGAAGTGTTTAATCCATTTAAATTTAATATAATTACCAATAAAGTAAATTTTACGTATGCCATTTTCTATTTGTTTTCTATATATCTGTGTCTTTTTTTTTTTTTAATTCCTGTATTCCTCGATTACTGCCTCCTTTTGTGTTAAGTAGATAATTCCACCCTTTAGGAATGGGCCTTTGGAGGAACTCCAACCCCATCTGCCTCCTCCAGTGACTCCCAGTCTTATTTTCACTGTGATTGTGGAGCTGTTGGTTTACAAGATTATCACAGAAGCTGGCAAGAGGGATGGGCACATGGAAAGTTAAAACATCTCAAAGTTTGCTCTTACTGAAATTCAGGTCTTTTTCTTAAACAAATGCTTCTCAGATTGTTGCAAGTCTTTAGTTAATTTCCAGAGTTTGGAAAAAGTTGATTTGGACAAATTTTTAGTGTTCTTATTGCTTTTATGAAGGGAGATGATTGTTAGGAGTTTTTACTCCACCATTCCTGCCCATGTCACCCCTTTTAAAATCTTTAAGGAGATTATATCACAACCTCCTTAAAAATCTTCCAAAGACTTCTCTTAACAGTTAAAATTCCAGTCCCTAGCAGGGCGTATCAGGTCCTGCATGATTTTGCCCCTGCAGCCCCTCTCACCTCACCTGCCTGTTGCTCTCCCCCTTCTCACTAGATAGCCTCTCTGTCCCTTCTATTGCTTGAATACACTGGGCTGGTTCCTTCTGCAATTAATGTCTCAGCTCATTGTCACCTCCTCATAGAGGTTATGCCTTACCTCACCCTTTCCCTCTCTATCCCATTACCCTGGTTTATTTTATTTTTAACATTTAGCCCTACCTGAAAATATCTTGTACTTTATTGTATATTAGCTCTCTCCCTCACTAGACTGTAAACCCGATGAGAGCAAAGGCCCAATTTGTCATCTTCTCTGCCACATCCTTACTGTGTAGAACACTCTTTGGCATATAGTTAGGTATTCATTGTTGAATGAATTAAGACCTAAGTTCATGGTTTACAGGCAACAAAAAGAGGCCCACTTCAGTTCTTAAAAAGGATTAGAACTTTATTTTTCTCCCCTGAAATTTCTCCAATCTATAGTCTGGCTGTTAAAATGAAGTTAATAAACTTTCCCTTAAAATGAAGTTAAAACAGTTTTGTTTTGTTTTTTTTTTAGCTATTCTTTTCCTTTTTTTTTTTTTAAGTTTACTTTTTCTGGGAAGTATTATGGATAATATTGGAATACTACAGCCTCTTTTTTTTTTTTTCTACATCTTTATTGGAGTATAATTGCTTTACAATGGTGTGTTAGTTTCTGCTTTATAACAAAGTGAATCAGTTATACATATACATATGTTCCCATATCTCTTCCCTCTTGCGTCTCCCTCCCTCCAACCCTCCCTATCTCACCCCTCTAGGTGGTCACAAAGCACCGAGCTGATCTCCCTGTGCTACGCGGCTGCTTCCCACTAGCTATCTATTTTACGTTTGGTAGTGTATATATGTCCATGCCACTCTCTCACTTTGTCACAGCTTACCCTTCCCCCTCCCCATATCCTCAAGTCCATTCTCTAGTAGGTCTATGTCTTTATTCCTGTCTTACCCCTAGGTTCTTCATGACATTTTTTTTTTAAACATCTTTATTGGGGTATAATTGCTTTACAATGGTGTGTTAGTTTCTGCTTTATAACAGAGTGAATCAGTTATGCATATACATATGTTCCCATATCTCTTCCCTATTTGTCTCCCTCCCTCCCACCCTCCCTATCCCACCCCTCCAGACAGCCACAAAGAACCGAGCCGGTTTCCCTGTGCCATGCGGCTGCTTCCCACTGGCTATCTACCTTACGTTTGTTAGTATATATATGTCCATGTCTCTCTCTCGCCCTAACACACCTCACCCTTCCCCCTCCCCATATCCTCAAGTCTGTTCTCCAGTAGGTCTCTGTCTTTATTCCTGTTTTACCCCTAGGTTCTTCATAACATTTTTTTTTCTTAAATTCCATATATATGTGTTAGCATACGGTATTTGTCCTTCTCTTTCTGACTTACTTCACTCCGTATGACAGACTCTAGATCTATCCACCTCATTACAAATAGCTCAATTTCGTTTCTTTTTATGGCTGAGTAATATTCCATTGTATATATGTGCCACATCTTCTTTATCCATTCATCCGACGACGGGCACTTAGGTTGTTTCCATCTCCGGGCTATTGTAAATAGAGCTGCAATGAACATTTTGGTACATGACTCTTTCTGAATTCTGGTTTCCTCAGGGTATATACCTAGTAGTGGGATTGCTGGGTCATATGGTAGTTCTATTTGTAGTTTTTTAAGGAACCTCCATACTGTTCTCCATAGTGGCTGAACCAATTCACATTCCCACCAGCAGTGCAAGAGTGTTCCCTTTTCTCCACACCCTCTCCAGCATTTATTGTTTCTAGATTTTTTGATGATGGCCATTCTGACTGGTGTGAGATGATATCTCATTGTAGTTTTGATTTGCATTTCTCTAATGATTAATGATGTTGAGCATTCTTTCATGTGTTTGTTGGCAGTCTGTATATCTTCTTTGGAGAAATGTCTATTTAGGTCTTCTGCCCATTTTTGGATTGGGTTGTTTATTTTTTTGTTATTGAGCTGCATGAGCTGCCTGTAAATTTTAGAGATTAATCCTTTGTCAGTTGATTCATTTGCAAATATTTTCTCCCATTCTGAGGGCTGTCTTTTGGTCTTGTTTATGGTTTCCTTTGCTGTGCAAAAGCTTTGAAGTTTCATTAGGTCCCATTTGTTTATTTTTGTTTTTATCTCCATTACTCTAGGAGATGGGTCAAGAAGGATCTTGCTGTGATTTATGTCATAGAGTGTTCTGCCTATGTTTTCCTCTAAGAGTTTGATAGTTTCTGGCCTTACATTTAGGTCTTTAATCCATTTTGAGCTTATTTTTGTGTATGGTGTTAGGGAGTGATCTAATCTCATACTTTTACATGTACCTATCCAATTTTCCCAGCACCACTTATTGAAGAGGCTGTCCTTTCTCCACTGTATATTCCTGCCACCTTTATCAAAGATAAGGTGACCATATGTGCATGGGTTTATCTCTGGGCTTTCTATCCTATTCCATTGATCTATCTTTCTGTTTTTGTGCCAGTACCATACTGTCTTGATTACTGTAGCTTTGTAGTATAGTCTGAAGTCAGGCAGCCTGATTCCTCCAGCTCCATTTTTTGTTC
Organism: Lipotes vexillifer; assembly: GCF_000442215.2. Taxonomy (NCBI): domain Eukaryota; kingdom Metazoa; phylum Chordata; class Mammalia; order Artiodactyla; family Lipotidae; genus Lipotes; species Lipotes vexillifer. The sequence continues at coordinate 2,504,780 of NW_006793488.1, read as the reverse complement.
TCAAGATTGCTTTGGCTATTCGGGGTCTTTTGTGTTTCCATACAAATTGTGAAATTTTTTGTTCTAGTTCTGTGAAAAATGCCAGTGGTAGTTTGATAGGGATTGCATTGAATCTATAGATTGCTTTGGGAAGTAGAGTCATTTTCACAATGTTGATTCTTCCAATCCAAGAACATGGTATATCTCTCCATCTGTTTGTATCATCTTTAATTTCTTTCATCAGTGTCTTATAATTTTCTGCATACAGGTCTTTTGTCTCCTTAGGTAGGTTTATTCCTAGATATTTTATTCTTTTTGTTGCAATGGTAAATGGGAGTGTTTTCTTGATTTCACTTTCAGATTTTTCATCATTAGTATATAGGAATGCCAGAGATTTCTGTGCATTAATTTTGTATCCTGCTACTTTACCAAATTCATTGATTAGCTCTAGTAGTTTTCTGGTAGCATCTTTAGGATTCTCTATGTATAGTATCATGTCATCTGCAAACAGTGACAGCTTTACTTCTTCTTTTCCGATTTGGATTCCTTTTATTTCCTTTTCTTCTCTGATTGCTGTGGCTAAAACTTCCAAAACTATGTTGAATAAGAGTGGTGAGAGTGGGCAACCTTGTCTTGTTCCTGACCTTAGTGGAAATGCTTTCAGTTTTTCGCCATTGAGGATGATGTTGGCTGTGGGCTTGTCATATACGGCCTTTATTATATTGAGGAAAGTTCCCTCTACACCTACTTTCTGCAGGGTTTTTATCATAAATGGGTGTTGAATTTTGTCAAAAGCTTTCTCTGCATCTATTGAGATGATCATATGGTTTTTCTCCTTCAATTTGTTAATATGGTTAATCACATTGATAGATTTGCGTATATTGAAGAATCCTTGCATTCCTGGAATAAACCCCACTTGATCATGGTGTATGATCCTTTTAATGTGCTGTTGGATTCTGTTTGCTAGTATTTTGTTGAGGATTTTTGCATCTATGTTCATCAGTGATATTGGCCTGTAGTTTTCTTTCTTTGTGACATCCTTGTCTGGTTTTGGTATCAAGGTGATGGTGGCCTCGTAGAATGAGTTTGGGAGTGTTCCTCCCTCTGCTATATTTTGGAAGAGTTTGAGAAGAATAGGTGTTAGCTCTTCTCTAAATGTTTGATAGAATTCGCCTGTGAAGCCATCTGGTCCTGGGCTTTTGTTTGTTGGAAGATTTTTAATCACAGTTTCAATTTCAGTGTTTGTGATTGGTCTGTTCATATTTTCTATTTCTTCCTGATTCAGTCTTGGCAGTTTGTGCATTTCTAAGAATTTGTCCATTTCTTCCAGATTGTCCATTTTATTGGCATAGAGTTGCTTGTAGTAATCCCTCATGATTTTTTGTATTTCTGCAGTGTCAGTTGTTACTTCTCCTTTTTCATTTCTGATTCTATTGATTTGAGTCTTCTCCCTTATTTTCTTGATGAGTCTGGCTAATGGTTTATCAATTTTGTTAATCTATGGTTGTTAGTATTTGCCTTATGTATTGAGGTGCTCCTATGTTGGGGGCATAAGTATTTACAATTGTTATATCTTCTTCTTGGATCGATCCCTTAATCATTATGTAGTGTCCTTCTTTGTCTCTTCTGATAGTCCTTATTTTAAAGTCTATTTTGTCTGATATGAGAATTGCTACTCCAGCTTTCTTTTGGTTTCCATTTGCATGGAATATCTTTTTCCATCCCCTTACTTTCAGTCTGTATGTGTCTCTAGGTCTGAAGTGGGTCTCTTGTAGACAGCATATATATGGGTCTTGTTTTTGTATCCATTCAGCCAATCTGTGTCTTTTGGTGGGAGCATTTAGTCCATTTACATTTAAGGTAATTATCGATATGTATGTTCCTATTCCCATTTTCTAAATTGTTTTGGGTTCGTTATTATAGGACTTTTCCTTCTCTTGTGTTTTTGTCTAGAGAAGTTCCTTTAGCATTTGTTGTAAAGCTGGTTTGGTGGTGCTGAACTCTCTCAGCTTTTGCTTGTCTGTAAAGGTTTTAATTTCTCCATCAAATCTGAATGAGATCCTTGCTGGGTAGAGTAATCTTGGTTGCAGGTTTTTCTCCTTCATCACTTTCAGTATGTCCTGCCACTCCCTTCTGGCTTGTAGAGTTTCTGCTGAGAGATCAGCTGTTAACCTTATGGGGATTCCCTTGTGTGTTATTTGTTGTTTTTCCCTTGCTGCTTTTAATATGCTTTCTTTGTATTTAGTTTTTGACAGTTTGATTAATATGTGTCTTGGCGTATTTCTCCTTGAATTTATCCTGTATGGGACTCTCTGTGCTTCCTGGACTTGATTAACGATTTCCTTTCCCATATTAGGGAAGTTTTCAACTATAATCTCTTCAAATATTTTCTCAGTCCCTTTCTTTTTCTCTTCTTCTTCTGGAACCCCTATAATTCGAATGTTGGTGCGTTTAATGTTGTCCCAGAGGTCTCTGAGACTGTCCTCAGTTCTTTTCATTCTTTTTTCTTTATTCTGCTCTGCAGTAGTTATTTCCACTATTTTATCTTCCAGGTCACTTATCCGTTCTTCTGCCTCATTTATTCTGCTATTGATCCCATCTAGAGTATTTTTCATTTCATTTATTGTGTTGTTCATTCATCATTGTCTGTTTCATCTTTATTTCTTCTAGGTCCTTGTTAAATGTTTCTTGCATTTTCCCTATTTCCAAGATTTTGGATCATCTTTACTATCATTATTCTGAATTGTTTTTTCAGGTAGACTGCCTATCCCCTCTTCATTTGTTAGGTCTGGTGGGTTTTTATCTTGCTCCTTCATCTGCTGTGTGTTTTTCTGTCTTCTCATTTTGCTTATCTTACTGTGTTTGGGGTCTCCTTTTTGCAGGCTGCAGGTTCGTAGTTCCTCTTGTTTTTGGTGTCTGTCCCCAGTGGCTAAAGTTGGTTCAGTGGGTTGTGTAGGCTTCCTGGTGGAGGGGACTAGTGCCTGTGTTCTGGTGGATGAGGCTGGATATTGTCTTTCTGGTGGGCAGGTCCACGTCTGGTGGTGTGTTTTGGGGTGTCTGTGGACTTATTATGATTTTAGGCAGCCTCTCTGCTAATGGGTGGGGTTGTGTTCCTGTCTTGCTAGTTGTTTGGCATAGGGTGTCCAGCACTGTAGCTTGCTGGTCATTGAGTGAAGCTAGGTGCTGGTGTTGAGGTGGAGATCTCTGGGAGATTTTCGCCATTTTATATTACATGGAGCTGGGAGGTCTCTTGTGGACCAGTGTCCTGAAGTTGGCTCTCCCACCTCAGAGGCACAGCACTGACTCCTGTCTGCAGCACCGAGAGCCTTTCATCCACACTGCTCAGTATAAAAGGGAGAAAAAGTAGAAAGAAAGAGAGAGAGAGAGAGAGAGAGAGAGAGGGAGAAGATAAAAGAAAAGAAAAGAAAGTAAGGTAAAATAAAATAAAGTTATTAAAATAAAAAAATAATTATTAAGAAAAAAAATTTTAAGTAAAAAAAAAATACAAAAAACGGACACACAGAACCCTAGGACAAATGGTGAAAGCAAAGCTATACAGACAAAATCTCACACAGAAGCATACACATACAGACTCACAAAAAGAGGAAAAGGGGAAAAAATAAGAAATCTTGCTCTCAAAGTCCACCTCCTCAATTTGGGGTGGTTCGTTGTCTATTCATATATTCCATAGATGCAGGGTACATCAAGTTGATTGTGGAGCTTTAATCCGCTGCTTCTGAGGCTGCTGGGAGAGACTTCCCTTTCTCTTCTTTGTTCTCACAGCTCCCGGGGTTCAGCTTTGGATTTGGCCCCGCCTCTGCGTGTAGGTCGGCAGAGGGCGTCTGTTCTTCGCTCAGACAGGCCGGGGTTAAATGAGCCACTGACTGGGGGCTCTGGCTCACTCAGACCGCGGGGGAGGGAGGGGCACGGCGTGAGGGGCGGGGCCTGCGGCGGCAGAGGCCAGCATGACATTGCACCAGCCTGAGGTGCGCCGTGCGTTCTCCCGGGGTAGTTGTCCCTGGGTCCCGGGACCCTGGCAGTCGCGGGCTGCACAGGCTCCCCGGAAGAGGTGTGGATAGTGACCTGTGCTCGCACACAGGCCTTTTGGTGGCAGCAGCAGCCTTAGCATCTCCTGCCCGTCTCTGGGGTCCGCACTTTTAGCCGCGGCTCGCGCCCGTCTCTGGAGCTCCTTTAAGCAGCGCTCTGAATCCCCTCTCCTCGCGCACCAGGAAACAAAGAGGGAAGAAAAAGTCTCTTGCCTCTTCGGCAGGTCCAGACTTTTCCCGGACTCCCTCCCGGCCAGCCGCGGCGCACTAACCCCCTGCAGGCTGTGTTCACGCCGCCAGCCCCAGTCCTCTCCCTGCTTCCAGCCCCGCCCGCCCCGGCAGGGGAGCAGACAAGCCTCTCGGGCTGGTGAGTGCCGGTAGGCCCTGATCCTCTGTGCGGGAATCTCTCTGCTTTGGCCTCCACACCCCTGTGGCTGCGCTCTCCCAGCGGCCCCGAAGCTTCCCCCTCCGCTACCCGCCGTTTCCGCCCTCAAAAGGGTTTCTAGTGTGTGGAAACCTTTCCTCCTTCACAGCTCCCTGCCACTGGTGCAGGTCCCGTCTCTATCCTTTTGTCTCTGTTTATTCTTTTTTCTTTTGCCCTACCCAGGTATGTGGGGGGTTTCTTGCCTTTTGGGAGGTGTGAGGTCTTCTGCCAGCGTTCAGTAGGTGTTCTGTAGGAGTTGTTCCACGTGTAGATGTATTTTCTGATGTATCTATGGGGAGTAAGGTGATCTCCGCGTCTTACTCTCACGCCATCTTACCCCTGAGTTGTTTTTTTTTTAATGTTTTAATTTCACTCTTTTACATTTAGCTGTCCAGTTTTCCCAGCATTAAAACAGTTTTAACACTTGTTTTATGAAACTAGTTATAATCGACATTAATTATGCCCGATATGTATTCTTAACCCCTGTTCACTCCTGGCCTCATATCTTAAGACCTCTGTTTATTTTAGAATTCAACTTTGTATATTATATAACCCCAAATATCATTTTCCTTCCCTTAACACTAGGAAAAATATCACAGGAAATTCTGAAGAATTTCAGTCTCTAAAGTGGGAGACCTTAAGATCTGAAAGTAAATTGAACTATAATAAGCTGTAGGAGGTAAGATCTGTGGAAGTTTGGGTTGTGAATTAGGCTGTTATGAATATGAACTCCTCATGCGATCACTTAATTTACCCCGTGCTAAATTATTCCCACAGAGTAACCAAACCCAATCTGTGTTTAATATAAGGCTGTGCAACATTTCCCTGCCATTTTTATGTT
>NW_006793488.1:2485907-2499480 GCF_000442215.2 Lipotes vexillifer | reverse complement strand
TTTCCTCTTGCGGCATTCCTTGCAGAAATGAAATCTGTGAAATTATTGTGAGTCCTTTCTTAGGGTCCTTGTGGTGAGTACAGTGAGGTGTGGCCTGATGACTCAACCTGTGTAACTAGCGCCACTCTATCCAGGAACCGAGCCGTATCCATAAATTTATGAGCTCCAACACCAGATGTCAAAAAGTCAGCATTTATTTAGGAAAGGAAATATGTCATTGAGTGATTAACTCCTAGAAGCAACAGTTAAACTTTTGAATCATCTGAATTTATTTTAAAGTGCCACTTTTCTTCTTTACTTCGTAGTTGGAATTATTTACTAGACACTTGGGTTTTCAGTGGGAAAATAACATGGACACCTGTCCACATCAAGAGTTTTCTCTTTGTGGTTAGTCTGTAAAATTAGCTGGAGAAACGCAGCAGTTAATAATTTCCTGCTTTGAGAGGAGCTTTTGATCCGTACCAGAATTGTACCTGGGTGGATTCCATTCAGGTGTACATTCCCTGAGTCAGGGAGCAGCCTGTACACGTGGAAGGATGCTGGGAGCCAGACGCAGGTGGCATAGCGGTGTAGGCTGGTTCTAAGAAAAGTTTCATTCAAGGAACATGTGGCCCCCCAAAATCTTTCCCAGTGGTTAGGATTCGACGCTTTCACTGCTATGGCCAGGCTTGAGTCCCTGGTCGGGAAACTAAGATCCCGCATGCTGCGCAGTGTAGCCAAAATAAATGGAGAGCGAACGGTGGCTCTGTCCTTCCACTGTACACAAGTCACGGGATATCTCGTTGACTTGCACACTACAGGCTGAGAGACACAGGCAAGCCTGCTCGGTTGGTTTGGTTGGTTACAGCACGATGCTAACAGGGCCCAAGGATGCCCTGTCTGGTTTCTCTCAGGTCAGCTTGCCTGGTTCAGGGAAACAGAATCTAACCCAAGGCCACAAACATTACCCTTGGCCATTCACCTAAACCCAAACCACTCACAATTCTCTTACAAAGTTATGTTCTTGGTTCCACGGAAGGAGATAATGGTAAACAGGCTGTAGAAGTCACTTTCTAAATGCTTTCTTGTTAGTTTGTCCAAGTTCCAAGTTTAACTCTAGAAACGTTTCTTCATGTGGGTGAAGGCTTTTTTTTTTAAGGAGATAATGACTCTTTAAAAATTTTCATTTATTTTTTGGCTGCGTTTTGGGTCTTTGTTGCTGCATGCGGGCTTTCTCTAGTTGTGGCGAGCGGGGGCTACTCTTTGTTGCGGTGCGTAGGCTTCTCATTGCGGTGGCTTCTCTTGTTGCAGAGCACAGGCTCTAGGTGCGTGGGCTTCAGTAGTTGCAGCATGTGGTCTCAGTAGTTGTGGCTTGTGGGCTCAGTAGTTGTGGCTCGCAGGCTCTAAAGTGCGGGCTCAGTAGTTGTGGCACATGGGCTTAGCTGCTCTGTGGCATGTGGGATCTTCCCGGACCAGGGACTGAACCCGTGTCCCCTGCATTGGCAGGTGGATTCTTAACCACTGTGCCACCAGGGAAGTCCCAAAGGCATTTTAATAGGTACATAATGTGAGAATTATACAGATTGTATAAGACATATTTAAACATTTGTTAGCCTATTCATTTAATGTATACAGAATATGTGTTTGGGACCAGGTTCTAAGAATACAAAAACCAGAAAGAAATCATTCCTGCCTGCCCTCAAAAAACTTACAGTGTAATTAATACTGAGTTAATTGGAAGTTCGAGTTATTTGGAAGGCGGGGGGAGGAAAACTATAGGGGAGGGAAACAGTAATATGTGGTCACATGAAATTCAAATATTCTCACATAGTCCTAAAGGTAAGCTTTTTATCTCTTTCCTTCTCATTAAAACTATCAAACCTATTTCTCTTGCTGCTGAAAAATAAATAGTAAATAACTACTCTGAAACTTTATTTCTGATAAACATAATATACTCACATAATAATATATAAAAATTAATGCCAGGTACTTTTAAAAAGGAATATAAGTTGAGTATCCTATTTAAGAATATAGTTCTAATAAAACCTAATTTTTATTAGTTTTTCATTCTTACATATTCATTGTAGAAAATTTAGACTACACAAACCAAAAAGTAGAAAATAAAAATGATCCATCATTCTATTACTCAGATATAACCAGATACCACTTAGATATATGTTTCAGAAGGTACCTTCCAGCCTTTTAATTATATAATAATAATGAATATTTATTGTATGTATAACAATAGTTAACATGTTAGCATGCTGCTAGGCCTATTACTTGCAGCGTCTCATTTAATAAATGGCCTCAGGCTTTGCGTATGTTTCGTGGCAGTTTTTAATTTAATATATTGTGTGATGCTTTCCTTTTCACTAAATATTCTACTAAGGCATCATTTTAAATGGCTGCATGGTGTTTTAACATATGATGTATTTAACATAGATGTATTTAATCAAATGTTTAAAATTTTTGAACTTTTTCCCATTATGATAAATGCTAGTGATGAGCATATTGTTTATAATAGCAAACAAAACAAAACAAAACCCAACAAGCAAGAAAATATTTTGTAACCTCCAAAATTATTTCCTTAGGATAAATGCTTAAAAACAGTTCTGAAAACGAGCACTTGGATAATTTTAAGACTTTTAATAGGTATTGCCAAGAGAATATCCCTTTTTGCTTTCAGCATCCGTATTTCCAGAACATAAGGATGGGCTGATATTTTTCCATCATGTAAACAATCTGTTAATTTAGGACACAGTGAACTGTGTTACTCCTCTTGGTCTGTCCCTTCAGCAGCTGCAGCTTTGGAGTTGCCAGGAAGTCACCTGACTGGCAAAATTATGGATATCTTGGCCATCATCAAAAAGAACACAAATAGCAAATGTTGATGAGGGTGTGGAGAAAAGGGAACCCTCCTGCACTGTCGGTGGGAATGTCAGTTGGTGCAGACACTATGGAGAACAGTATGAATGTTTCTCAAAAAACTAAAAATAGAACTACTGTATGACCCAGCAATTCCACTCCTGGGTATATATCTGAAAAAAAACAAGAACACTAATTTGAAAAGATACGCACACCCCAATGCTCATAGCAGCATTGTTTACAATTGCCAATATATGGAATCAGCCTGAGTGTCCCATCAACAGATGGATGGATAAAGAAGATGTGGTGTATATGTACAATGGAATACTACTCAGCCATAAAAAAGAATGAAATTTTGCCATTTACAGCAGCATGGGTGGACTTGGAGGGCATTAAGCTAAGTGAAATAAGTCAGACAGAGAAAGACAAATACTGTATGATATCACTTACATGTGGAATCTAAAAACTACAAAAAACTAGTGAATACAACAAAGAAGAAGCAGACTCACAGATATAGAGAACAAGCTAGTGGTTACCAGTGGGGAGGGGTAGGGAGGGGCATTACATGGACAGGAGCGTGGGAGGTACAAACTATTGGGTGTAAGATGGGCTCAAGGATGTACTGTACAACATGGGGAACATAGCCAATTTTTATAATAACTATAAATGGAAAGTAACCTTTAGATGTTGTATAAAAAATTTAAGAACTTTTTTAAAATAAAAAAAAATCATGGACATTCTACTGGGCTCATGGTACCTACTTGTAACAGTAGGGGAGGCAATGCAATTGCCTTTCTTTCAATTCAAAGAAATGAATCCTCATAAGTTTGTATAAATTCAGATACCTAGTGAAAGTTTTTATAGGTTAAAACATACACTACAACTTTTTTTTCCATAGTCCCTCCTATCAACATAACATCCAGTTTCTAAGATGTGGCTGAGGAATTACCAAGAAAGGTTAGAAGGAGGTGGGAGTCTAGCCCAGCAATGTAGGGATACTTGAACTTGGAGATTACATCGGATAATCTTACACCCTTCTGGGCTCTGGGCATCTTGAGACATGCAGTATCTACTGTCAGCCCTGGAAAAGTCCCCCAGAGTTTCTGGATGTTCTCAACTAAGGCACTAAGGAGATCGCTTAGATCCTCTATATGACCTCACTAGTGTCCTGCAACAATTGATAAGATAAATGTGAAGATCCTATGTAATGTTCACATCAAATAGTAGAGACATTAAGAGGTCAACTCTAATAGACCCTTAACACAAAAGAAGTTTATAATTTTCTTTTAAGACCAAAGAGGATGCTGGTATTGGTTAAACATTAGAGAACTGTAAAAATTCCATCTCGGGAGACAAAAAGAATAATAGTGTTCAAGGAAATTTGACCTCAAACCTCTCCCCCTTATATGGGAACTTACATGGTTCCCAGTTGCCTCATTGGTTTAGATTTTATTCTGAAACTTTCTCTCTGGCATCGTCTGGTACTATACTTGTGACTTCATTTTGTCCCCTAGAGAAAATGGTGTAATGTAATTAGAAACCTTAAAAAAATTTTTTACTCACAAAAATACCAAGCACAAAAGTTAAAAACAAAACAAACAAAACCCTAAGTAATTATGAGTCTCTCCCCCTCCAAATAAATAATTAGACTCAAGTGTGGGTTATTCAGAAAAGGAATTCACTGATAAATGACTAGTAATAATAGTTCCTTTTTCTTTGCAGAATCAAACTGTAAAAAAATAGTTAAATATCATTTGCACGTGGGTGGGCTTATCAGTACTTTGTCAATCTGCTTCCTGTGTTAGGTTAGAAGGTGGGAAGTCGTAACATATTTACTTTGGTCACAGTGGCTGCTGGTTGAGAGTTCTAGTTTGTTCCAAATTATATTACTCACCAGTCATTTATAGTAGGCTTCCTGCATTCATACTCTACCTACACCTTTCAAAGAAGCACTTACAGTCAGTCCAGAATTATTTCTTAGGTCATAGTATTTTTAAGGCTAAAACAACTTCTTGTATCATCAATGGTACACTTAATACATGTTCACTGATAAGCATGTGGTTTAAAAAATGAATGTTTTGCCTTGAGGGAGAAATAAAATCATGAATTTAAAGTAAGATACTCTTCTGGCTTCTGTTAGATTTAGCTAAGCCCCAAAGAATATAATTCCTGGTATAACATTTTCAGTTTCAATATTATACATTGAGTTGAAATATTGATGTTGCTTTCCAAACAGGTTTTCCATTGAAAGTGTTACTATTTCAAATTTGCATACCTCTTCACTATGGTACTTATTGCATGTTGGGATGTACCTTCAATTTTATAAGGAAAGTTAACGATGATAAAATAAGCATAAGCTTATGTTCTCACCAACTTTCAAAAAAGGGCTCTACCCAATAAATGAGATATGACTTGGCTGGTGTGAAACCTATTAAAATGTATTGTAGCTTAAGTGATTATATGTAGTATTTAACAACATCTTTTACTGAATTCAGTAGACTTAAACATTATTACGGTTGTTTATAGCCTGTATGTATGTATGTATGTATGTATGTATACACATGCACACACTTCTTAAAACTGGGCACAATATTTAAAAAAGAAAACATGATTCTTATATATTCAACAAGGACGTTTATTAATCATGTATCAAACACTTATATGCCATGTCGTTACAATAATTTTTTGTTGTTGTTAGAGGTCATAGTAACTGTGCCCTTTTTCATGGCAATTAAACATTCATCTTTAAAATGGCACTTATGGCTACTTTAGTTATTTGTGGATGCTTCCATTTTTAAAGACAGCTTTACTAAAAGTTTTCAAGATACATGGAGATGCTTAATATAGGATCCTCAAATTCTTTTTATTTTCAGTCACACCACGCAGGGTCTTAGTTCCCCGATCCCGACCAGGGATTGAACCCAGGCCCCCTGCAGTGGAAGCTCGGAGTCCTAACCACTTGACCGCCAGAGAAGTCCCTCAAATTCTTGATGATGCCCTCTTATTATTTTGCCTGTGTGTGTGTGTGTTTGCCTTTCCTTAAGCTCCTTCATTTCCCCCCCAAACTCCCATCGTGTGGCTAGATCATGAGAAGATTTATGCCTTTGAATACACCCAGAGTTGCTGCAAAATCGCTCTTCATGACAATTCTTCCTTCTCTGATGAATTTCCTTTCAGACTCTCTCCTTAAAAGATGCCCATACCTGACTTTATTAAAACTAGGACTTCCAAGAAACATTTGGGTAATTGAAACAATATAGAACTTAAAAATGGGGGCAGAGGAGACCAGCGTCCAGGAACCTGGCTCTCCCCTGAGTCCACCTCTGGCTGGCAGCCCTTTCACGTGAGCTCAAGAGATGGCGCTGGGCATCCTCCCTGCTCCGCACTGCTGATTTTCACAAGGAAGAGGAAAAGTAGTAAACTAGAAGCAGCTTTTCCACCCTCAAACAAAAGACGTTTTCTCCTTTGAAATGGAAGAAATGTCATCTTTGTCATTAATTCACAAATCTTTATGGAGGTCCCCAGAATTGTGTTAGGGCTTGTGCAAACAGAAATGCAGAAAAGACAACCTTTGACATCTCTGAGCTTCTTGGTTTAGGGAGGGAGGGAGACCATCAACAGATAATGACGCGATGAATGGTCTCCAGAAAAGAAGTGTCCTTGACTGCGGAGGGCAGAAAATCAGGAATGTTCCCAGAAGTCAACACCTGAGTCTCAAGGAAGGAGTTGGCCAGTTCCCAACTCTACTAGCAGACTCTACTCCATACCAGATTAGTAAAACAAACCCTCATCTCTCATGATAACCCTTTGTTCCTGAGAACTTTCTGTACTTGCCTCAAGGATGTTATGTGGAAAGATTTCTAGAATATTCTTCCTTGAATGGGAAAGGCTTTCTTGATTCCTGACCAGATGTGTTTCTGGAAGAAGGAGGCATTGACTGAAAGCCATAGAAGCCAACCATACCTAGTCCTTCTTTGTAGAATTCAGTTTAAAGACAAACAGACAGTATGTGAAGTTATTTGCACTCTTTGTTGGGAGTCATGATACAAGTATGATCATGGAAAGGTGATTTTCGAGGACCAGAATTGGTGAATCACACACATTTGTAAGAACACGGCAGTAATTTTGGATCAAATGAAATGGCCAGTTGAGGAGCTGCTGGGGGGATTGGATGGGCCATTATCGAAATCGGGCAGAGCGCCCCAGAACTCCCAGGAATTTGTGAAGCTCCTAGGCTAACCTGGGGCAGGAGCCGGGGGAATAGGTGGGTCCCCAGCAACCTGGGAGACTTGGTCTACCTTGAATTAAGTGAAAGCATGTCTACCCACCAATGACCCTGACCCTTGACAAGGTATTAAGAATCTGCATGGGGCTTCCCTGGTGGAGCAGTGGTTAAGAATCCACCTGTCAATGCAGGGGACATGGGTTCAAGCCCTGGTCCGGGAGGATCCCACATGCCACGGAGCAGCTAAGCCCGTGCGCCACAACTACTGAACCTGCGCTCTAGAGCCCGCGAGCCATAACTGTTGAGCCCGTGTGCCACAACTACTGAAGCCCGCATGCCACAAGCCCGTGCTCCACAACAAGAGAAGCCACCGCAGTGAAAAGCCCGCACACCGCAGTGAAGAGTAGCCCCCACTTGCCACAACTAGAGAAAGCCTGCGTGCAGCAGCGAAGACCCAATGCAGCCAAAAATAAATAAATAAATAAATAAATTTTGAAAAAATGAATCTGCATGATGGTGGCAACTGTTATGAAGGCAAAAAAAACAAAGCATGTTGAGACTGAGGACACTTGGGTGCTCATCCCGTCTTTGCCATTTGCTAACTCTGTCACACGCAGCACAAATCTTAGTGTCCTTAACTGCTTTTTCCCATTTCTAAACATGGGGGATACATCAAGGTGTATCATCAAGGATGCGTTAAGGAAGGGTCGAGGGAGAAAAAGGAGGTGAGGCACCTCACAAGAGGACTTTCTGCAGACCAGGTTTTGCTCTGTGCCTTGGGGTGCATCTGTGGAGCTTCTAGGAGGCCAGGGGCATCCTATGAAAGGAAAATCAAGCTGAGAAGGGAAGTCATTTAGGAAAACTTTGGCTTTATCTCTATTGTTAGAATTTTCAGATTCTCCAACAATAAGTATTAATAGGTTACTTATAAAATGTTAAAAACTGAAAGAGTACAGAAGTAGAACTGTGTTTTTTAAAGGAATATTTTATCAGTTAAGGAAATTTAATGTAAAAGAAGTAACTTACTGTTTTTCTCTTTGAACATAGGTCCATAATCCTTCATTGTTCTGAAATCCAAAGAACTTTCAAAACAAATAATTTTTAGAATAAGTTTTCAGCAAGCTTGTTTGATGGTAAAACATAACCTGAACTAATGTTAGGCTGGTCTTTATTTATTGCTTTACTTACACTTTTTGTAATTGTACCGACTGATAGCATGCTACATAATACATAATACAAGAACCATTTTAACTTTTTTTATTGTAGTATAGTCGATTTACAACGTTGTGTTTGTCTCAGGTGTAGAGCAAAGTGATTCAGTTTTATATCTATCTATCTGTATTATTTTTCAGATTCTTTTCCCATATAGGTAATTACAAAATATTGAGTTTAGTTCCCTGTGCTATACAGTAGGTCCTTGTTGTTTATTTATTTTATATATAGTAGTGTGTATATGTCAATCCTAATCTCCCAATTTATCCCTCCCCCCACCCCCTTTCCCCTTTGGTAACCATAAGTTTGTTTTCTGTGTCTGTGAGTCTGTTTCTGTTTTGTAAATAAGTTCATTTGTATCATTTTTTTTAGATTCCACATATAAATGATATCATATGATATTTGTCTTTCTCTGTCTGACTTACTTCACTTGTATGATAATCTCTAGGTCCATCCATGTTGCTGCAAATGGCATTATTTCATTCTTTTTTATGGCTGAGTAATATTCCATTGTATATATGTACCACATCTTTATCCATTCCTCTGTCAGATGGAAACTTATGTTGTTTCCATGCCTTGGCTATTGTAAATAACGTTTCAATGAACATTGGGGTGCATGTATCTTTTCAAATTATGGTTTTCTCCAGGTGCATGCCCAGGAGTGGGATTGCCGAGGAATGGGATTACAGTGGGATCATATGGCAACTCTATTTTTAGTTTTTTAAGGAACCTCCATACTGTTCTCCATAGTGGCTGTACCGATTTACATTCCCACCAATGCTGTAGGAGGGTTCCCTTTTCTCCACACCCTCTCCAGCATTTATTATTTGTAGGTTTCTTCATGATGGCCATTCTGACTGGTGTGAGGTGATACCTCATTGTAGTTTCAATTTTCATTTCTCTAGTAATTAGTGATGTTTAGCATTTTTTCATGTGCTTCTTGGCCATCTGTATGTCTTCTTTGGAGAAATGTCTGTTTAGATCTTCTGCCCATTTCTTGATTGCGTTGTTTGTTTTTTCGATATTGAGTGGTTTGTATAGTTTGGAAATTAATCCCTTGTCAAGAACCATTTTAACTTTTGACAATCTGAAAAATTCTGATATATCTTGACCCCAGAGGTTTCATATAAGGAATGGTGTACCTGAATGTGCATATTAAACTCATAAATAAAACAAATACTCTAGTGGCTTTTTCTAGAGATTTAGTCAGGATAAATGCAAGGACCTCAGGTCTGGTAACTTTTCTGAAGGCATCATTCAATACAGCAGACACTTATTGAATTGGTACTTTGAGGAGAATATCAAGATTAACAAGAAGTGATTGCTGCCCCCAAGAAATTTGAATTATAGTGGGGAATGCATTTCCACTTAAAGTTAATGCAAATTACATTGAAATCAATGCTGTAACAGGACTATAGTCAGAGAGCAGAGATGGGTGAGGGTCCGGGAACCCTGCGGGGGAAGGAGGGGTCCAGACTGCCTGGGGGAGGTTGAGAGAGAACTGTCTTAGGTCCTGACATTTTCATTCCTTTTTCTTTCTAAGTAATACATTATGTTGTTGACACCTTTCTGTGAGATCTAAGAGGCCCTAAGGAATCAGCATTCCCAAAATATTCCCTAGGGTTCTGAGATGCACTTTAAGGGCTACCACTCCTTTAGAATTAGGGCGAGCAGTAGTGAAGAGTCTTCCGAACCAGAGGGGCGCTGTTGCATGGAGGCTGTCTCACCCAGATCTGGTGTTCCCAAATTCGTTACCTGAAACGGTAATGTTAAAGCCCCCTTTCTTTTCCCCCTTTGGTGGTTGATATTAAAACACATTGGTTGTAAAGCCATGCAAAAAAGTAGTGGATAGTGAAGGAATATTTTATTAAAGAAATTTAATGTAAAAAAAGTTATTTGTAACTTCTCTTTGAATACAGGTAAGTTATTTGCTTTTCTCTTTGAATATAGGTCCACAACCCTTCATTGTTCTGTTTTATTGTTTGAAATCCAAAGAGCGTTCAAAGCAATTTTTAGAATAAGTTAGATTAAAACATAGTTAAAATCAGTTTTACCACTAAATCCTAAATGCACGAGACCAAGCCCTGAAAGTGAATAAATGGGAGCAGAGGAATTTTTTTCCCCGCAAAGCCTCATTTGTGTCCAGGTGCCTTATGGTTCTGGTGCCATTTGTTCCTTCGAAATTGTACCCTTTTGATTTCTTTCCACTTTTATGAATTACAGCATGTACAGCTCCATAATATGGATAGAATAGCATTTCCAGAATCACATGTAAAGAAGGTGTGTGTCCTTTAATGGAAGAGAATTTGAGCATAGAAAAATGTGTCCAGCATTCTGTCAAACACAGGGGAACAGCTGCAGAATTAGCAGGCAGGAAGCACCCTCTTTCTGACCTTTGACAACTTCGGTCTATACGTGGCATGTTTGAGTTCTGGCAGCCTCACTGAAAAGTCCCTGTGATTAGCGTGATAGCAGGAATAGTTAGCAGAAGGGCTCACAGCACAATCGCACATGTACTCTAAAACTCATAATTCCTCGCAGAGGGAGCATTGATCATGGCTCTGGGGGAAGCTAATGGCTTGTTGTCATGGTCCTAATTTCATGGTACCGACAGTTGCAAAACCAAAAAAGAACACGGAGAAAAGAATAACTGTTATGAAAATGTTTCCTCTCAAATCCTCAGAACCTGTCAGTTTCATTGGAGTTGTCTTCCTTCGAGTGTATGCCAAACTCCTAAGATTTGTGGGTGGCAAGATGATGTCATTTGTATTCAGCAGCTTGTAGTAATTTCCACTCCCAGCCCTGCTCAAAGGTTGAGATTATTGCAGTTAATGGGATCTGAGCCTGCAGATGAAAGCTTCACTTTTCTTTTCCATTGAGATCACAATACTCTTCTCTTTAGCAGGATGACAATTGTGCTGTCACCAGCATTACATCAGTCTGTCTCCCTTGAAACGGCATCATATAAGCATGGGAGCACAGCTGTGAAAACAAAACATATTTTACTGGGAGCTTGAGTAAATCCTCAAGGCACAGATTAATTCATTTGCCTTTTTAAAGTAACATCGAAAATGTAATGTAAGAGAGATGGCTGCGACAGGTAGTCAAGAGCAAGATTCGGGAGCTCAGAAGGCCAGAGAGATCAGACCTGGGTGCAGTGGCCGGGCCCAGCGGATGGTGTTCGCATCACGGGTCTTGCTTCTGCATGCAAGTGAGGGTTCCACTGCGGGTTGGGGAGGAGTGGTCCTAACAGCCCAGTAGAAACCACCTACCCGCTATGCAAATTCATGCTTAGACCACAAAATGGGGGCCACGTACACCACCGGCTTATCACCAGGTGGTAACCGTAAGGGGGATCACTGATTCCTGCATATTCTAGAGACAACGTTTACTGTACTGCTATTGAAATCTGAAAAGGTGAGTACCCTTTACAACTAGTGATCCCAAATCTAGAGACACGTCACCAGGTAAGTAAAACAAATGTACAGGGATTGGATATTGTCACCTAGCTGTGCAAAGCAAAAGAGGTTCCTGGTGTTGTAAATAAGCTTCATCCGACCAGCTGTTACGTTGAGGGATGGGAGAGGATTAGAAATAGCTGAATGTGAATTGAAATGTGAACCAAAGGAAGCTTCACGTCCTTTATTCCATTGATGGCAAAAGCTGTCTAACTCACCGACAACGCCTGCTCCGTGGTTACATGGAAGCAGCGGCTTCACCCGTACTGTTACCGAGTCCAAGCTCAGACTGCTCGCCGCACGACAGGCCAATACATCGAGACACGAGTTTTTGGGGCCAGGAATGGCGACTTTATTCAGAAGCCAGCAGACTGAGACGATGTCGGACTAGTGTTCCAAAGAACCACCTTGCCCAGGTTTGATGCTACTTTCTTTTAAATAACAAAGAGCGGGGAAGCAAGGAAGTAAAGTAAAAAAGGTGGTAAGTTGTTGCAGATACGTCCTGGCTCCGGCCAGACTCCGGAGGGTATGTGGCAATTTCTTCTTTCCTGCAGCCACTCACAGGTGGACCTGGTCAGGCTGTTTGCTGAGAGCTAAACGAAGGTATTCTAGCGTAATGCTCAGGCATGGGAGGCCTGAGCCTGGGAGGGTTCCAGGAGATGGGTCACTATGTATATTTTAAGTTACAGGCAACATCCCTTTAGTGACTAACTTGTAGCAAAAGCAATAGAATACAAATGTCAAAGTAAAAGAAACAGATCCAGTATGGAGTCCAGTATGGAGTCAGTCCCCATTAACAATACTTTGTGGGAAGAGGGCTCCTCCTGAGAACCCTGGGACATGCCTGTATAGCCACAGATGGAGTGGGCTGTGAGCAGGGTGGGGGCTGCAGGCTGTCCCCCTTCCCAGACAGCCGGCACCGTGGCTGGAGCTTTCTTAGTGACTTTGCTTGGTTTACCTCTCACTGGTCTCATATTTTGCTGTGTTAAGAAGCACAGAGAGGAAAATCAGAAAAGGGAGTTCACTGTGACACCAGAGAAGAGGTGGCTCCTTCAAAGAGCTGTGCTCCAAGGGGCAGAAGCCATCTAGGCAGCTGGCACTGTTCCCAGGATGCAGGTCTCCTTCTGAAACAGAAGGATATTCTGAGACAGTCTCACCCGGTGAAGGGAAGACTTGGATGGTGTTTGACTTTGCTCAGGCCGCCACAGCAAAGGACCACAGACTGTGGGGCTTAAACAACAGAATTTTGTTTTCTCGTAGTTCTGGAGGCTGGAAGTCCAAGATCAAGGGGCCAGCAGTGTTGGTGTCTTCTGAGGCGTCTCTCCCTGGTTTGCAGACGGTTGTCTTCTCCCTGTGTCCTCACATGGTCTATCCTCTGTGTGCATCTGTCCTAGTCTCTTCGTCTTATAAGGACGCCAGTTATATTAGATCAAGGCCAATCCATATGACCTCATTTAACTTAATTACCTCTTTAAAGTTCTCATTAACTTAAATACGGTCACATTCCAAGGTACTGGGGGTTAGGACTTCGACATATGAAGCGGAGGGGGGCAGATTCAGCCCATAGATAACAAACAGCGCCTCAGAGTCTGTGTCTCTCACCAGCTAAACCCAGGCACGCTTACTGGCCAGACAGGATGGGATGGCAGTGGTGTAACTAGGAAGGAAACCTCAAGGACCTCCAAGACAGCCCCATTTGGACTTAGCTTTAGAGCTCTAGTGTCAAGTCCTGTCACTAGGCCTTTTTTTTGCATTTACAAAAAACAGCTATTGTCTTATACAGGGACCAAATTTAGAGCTGCTTTGGAAACACTTTCTTCTAAGGAAAGAGGGG
>NW_006793488.1:2480612-2485875 GCF_000442215.2 Lipotes vexillifer | reverse complement strand
AAAGAGTGGATTTCTTCCTTCACTTCTTCCAAAACAAGAAGGGTGTAGGGCATTTCTTAAAAATCCATATGAGTCCCTTACTATTGTGTCTGTTTTGCAGACAAAACACTTTGCCAGGAAGTCTTCGGCAGACAGCCCCCTAACTCAGAAATTTCAGGCTCCGTGACAGATGTGAGCAGCTACCTTGGTGACGGGAGCTGCCCAACTGCACGTAGCAGGACAACGCCCCCAAGATGCCCGGTGTCTTCCTTGATAGGAAAGGGAGGATGCTGCTGTGGCTGTTGGGATTTGGCTGGAAGAACAGCAATAACACCACTATGTTAATGAAAAATGCAAAGGGAGTTTTAATGGAGCAGAGAAGTTACAGTTACATCACTGGGGTTTGCCCATCATGAAATACATTTGGTTTATTTTATATTATGTCTGACCTACGTGTGTGGGGCTGTAGATTCTTCCATGTTTAGTAAAGTTGTGCAAGAAGGCACAACTGACTAAATACTAGATATTCAAGACCTAGTTTCTGGTGTTGGTCAAAAGGTTCACGGTTCTCCCATTATTTGTCAGCATGGAGACTGAAGACCTGATTTTGTTGCCTTAATGGAATCAGTTATTAAAATGTCTTAAACTTTGGTCTTCTTTACACACATGGATTTAAAAAAAGAGAGAGAATTACAAAATAGAAGATAATGACATATCTAGAAGAAACTAAATTTGGACTAAAATTCTTTAAAAGGAGATTTTTATTTCTATGGAGACATAATTTTACTAAAAATTTAAAAAGAAGTAGATGAAAATGTACTAGTTAACACAAGTGTTTATAAACAACTTTAAAATTAATTTCATTGCCTTAAGTATCAGAAATTTTGAGTCAAACAAAGGAAATTTGGACCTGCTTATTAAATGAAATAGATATGCTGAATGAGGCATCATTCTTTGAAGAGGAATAAACTGATGCTAATTCTTTAGACACTTGAAAGCACCAGCACTGAGAGGTTTTGTTGTTTTTTCACAGATGGGTGTTAATTCACTCTGAATTGGCATACATATAATAAATGTTAACAATATTTCTAAATCAGCTGTTCATAAAATAAAATACAATAAAGGCTGAGGAATCTCTCATTGGCCAGTGAGGGCATTAACTTTCATTTGAACTTCTCAATTCAAAGGAAACAAATTCATGAATAGATTCTCTTTAATCATGAAGGCAGTGTCTCATTTACAGTCTATTTATCTATGATGCAAAAAGGGAATGAAAGTTATAATTTTTCAAGTTTAAAAAGGGCTTTTTAGGAAAACCATGTTGTTTAAAAGCAAAAGAAGGGGAAGAAAGCCCTGCTATAATCGCTACACCTAAAGTAATTGTGCTCTCATTAAAAAGAAAACATCCCTGGGCTTCCCTGGTGGCGCAGTGGTTGAGAGTCTGCCTGCCGATGCAGGGGACACGGGTTCGTGCCCCGGTCCGGGAGGATCCCACATGCCTCAGAGCAGCTGGGCCCGTGAGCCATGGCCGCTGGGCCTGCGTGTCCGGAGCCTGTGCTCCGCAACGGGAGGGGCCGCAGCAGTGAGAGGTCCGTGTACTGCAAAAAAAAATAATAATAAAAGTCCCAGATTGCTATAGACTGAGTATTCATATCTCCCCAAATTTCATTTGTTGAGAGCCTAACTCCCAATGTGATGCTGCTACCAGGTGAGGCCTTTGGGTTCTGATTAGGTTATGAGGGTGGAGCCCTCATGAATGGGATTTGTGCCCTTATAAAAGAGACCCTAGAGAGCTCCCTTCCCCCTTCTGCCATGTGAGAACACATGGAAAAGACAGTTGTCTATGAACCAGGAAGGAGGCACTCCTCACCGGACACCAAATCTACTGACACTTTGATTTTGAACTTACCAGCCTCAAGAACTGGGAGAAATAAATTTCTCTTGTTTATAAGCCACCCAGGCTCCGGTACTCTGTCATAGCAGCCTGAATGGACTACGACAGGGACTTGCAGGTGAGGAGGCTTGGCTTTGGATACAATTTATTTCTAAACACTCATCCGCCACCAGTTCCTAAAGAAATAATCTAAGAAGTATATAATTGGGAAAAGCGTCCATTTACACAGAAAGCTAAGGAATCAAATCATCAAAATGGCAGAAATAAACCCCTCCTGAAGGTATGGCATGGCCTTCTGGGGAGTAAGTGGGTAAAGTGCTGGCCCCCAGGAGTCACTGGGCTTGGAGGGCTGAGCTCTGGAGAGGAGGGTGGGCTGTGAGACTAACCTGGAAAGTGCCCTGTGAAGGCCATGGGTGTGTGGACTGTGGGGCTTCCCCACTGACAGTGTCAGTACAGGACTCAGAGATCTAGGCTGCTGTCATTAGTGGAGAGCTGTGGTTCCCTGCTCTGGAGAGGAAGTTTCCCAAAGTGCAAAGGTGATTTTAATTGTAGTGATAAGCAGCCTGGTGAAATTGGGCTGGAGACCCCGGGGGGGCGGAGTGGGGGGAAGGACCACTTCCTTGAACAAGAGGCTGCTGGCAGCATCCCAGGATGGTGGCCAACCTTTGCTGACACAGTAACAGCTGTTTAAAACAAATGGGCTGAAGAGGCAGATTTTCAAGGGAGTTCCAGCCATAAGCCTGGGGCCAGGCGAAGTGGCTTCTCTATAGATAGAGGAGGAATTACAGAGACCAGACTCCCTCATCAGCATAGCGTGCGGCTCAGATGCTCTTTGCTACCCTCAGACTGGATCACTGGATTAGCAACAATCAGTAAGCAAGAATAAAACCAATGTGGTGTCTATGAAAAGACTCTTTATCAGGAAATCCTACCAGGAAGATTCAGAGAAAGTGTACATTTCTGGAAAATATTTGTGGCAAAAAACCCCAATGAATTTCAGATACCATCTGCTCTTTACTCTCAATAATATTAAAAAATGCTCCGCATAAAATTAGATAAACTGTAAAATGACGTGACAGTGGAAGATAATGTTGAGATGTAAGCAGCACTTAAAGGGAAATGAGGTGTGAAGAAATGATTTAAAACTAGGCAGATAACATCAGTGTTTCAAAACGCATTAGAAACAGTAAAGAGCAGACTCAACCCTGCCAAAAATTATTTCAGTGATACAGAAGACAAGCTAGAAAAAATAGGTGTATATAAAATGCAAAAAAAAGAGGAAAAAATTGGGATTTCATGGTCATACATGGAGATCCAATATGTGGAAAACTGTATTTCTGAAGGTGATACCAAGAACAGATGGAAGAAAAACAATATTTGAATATATATAAAACTTCCTGAAGACTGAACTCTCCCAATTAAAATGGCCCACTGGGTACTAGGCAAAACGAAGAGATTCAAACACTTAACATACCCTGGTGAAAGTTCTGAAATTTATGTAAAAGTAAAGAACCTTATTAATGCCATGAAAGAAGGTTATGTACAAAAAAAAAAAAGAAAGAAAAAGAAGAAGGAAGGAAGAAAAAGAAAGATAGATAAAGAAAGAAATATAAGAAAGAAAGAAAGAAACAGAAAAAAAGAAATACAAACTGGTCTCAGGATTTTTTTTTAATAATATAGATGCTAAAATCAATGACGCAGTCAATGTCTAGAGTTTTGAGGGAGAAACTTTGTGACCCAAAATTCCTTATGTAGCCAATCTGTCTTTCACCTGTCAAGAACAGAAAAAAACATTTTCAGAGATTCAAGGGCTCATAAACTTACAGTCCATGTGCAGCCCCTTGCTACTCAAAGTGTGGCTCACAGTTAGCAGCATCGTATCATCTGGGACCTTGTTGGGAAGCAGAAGCTCTCCTCAGGCCCCACATCAGACCTACTGAATCAGAATCAGCATTTTAACAAGATCTCCATGTAATTTATTTGCACATTAAAGTTCGAGAAGTACTGCTCTAGTAAACCAAGTAATTAATCAAAATGTAAACTGTACCCCCTCCCCGAATAGTGAATCACAGTTGAGGACCCCAGTGAACGTTTAAATTAAGTACCATAGAATCAAATCTTAATAAGTATATATTGAAAGTCTACATATACATTTATATAACATAAAATAATAACCTGAAAATAAATGTCTAAAATCTAATATAAATAGGGAAAGAGAATAGGTGACAGAAAATAAAAAGCCTGTTGCATCATATGGTTCAGCAACATTCAATAAAATTCTTAACTTTGGGGATGTTTTATCCTTGGAATTGGTAAACAAGTATGTATATGTATGTGTGTGTGTATGTATGTATGTGTGTGTGTGTATATATATATATATATATTTTAATAATGTTAAAGACAAATGCTACCCAAACTATAAACTAGCTTTAAACAGAGGGCAAAAATTCACATAATGTAAAAGAAAAAAAAATCAGAACGTATTCTTTGTGAAAATAAATGTAAATGGGATAAACTCCCCTATTCAAAAGAGTAGGCAGATTTCTGTCAGTGAAAATAGCTTTATTACTTGTCTTCAAATCAAAGAAAATATAAAGTACAGAGCAGGCACAAAAACTCTCCTGAGCTCCCATTATACACAAATAATCATTATAAATGTTCTGATGATCATTTTTCCAGAAAACAAATCCATTTGGTTTTTACAAATGGGATAATACAATGCATGTAGTTTTTAAAACTACCCATTAAATATGATATGTCTAGGTGTATTTGTAGTTGTTATTTGTTTGTTTGTTTCATATTTTCATGCTTAGGGTTCTCTGGATCTGTGGTTTGATGTATTTCATTCATTTTGAAAATTTCATTTAAAATATTTTTTTCTGCATAGTTATCTCTCTCCTCTTCTCCTGGGAAACTAATTACCTATTGTTACTTCTTTTTCCAGCTCTCGAAGCTCTGTTATGTTTTATTTTTCACTCTTTTTTTTTCTTTTTGTGTTTCAGTTTGGGTAATTTCTATTAACCTATTTTCAAGTTTATTGATTCTTTTCTCAGCTCTCAAGTCTGCTGAAGAGCCTGTTGAAGGCATTTTTCATCTACGGTACCACAGTTTCTTTCCCCTAATATTTCCATTTAACTTTCTCTTCTCGCTCCCACTTCTCTGCTGAAGTTTCCCATCTCTTTATGCATGTCATATGTTTTTTTCCCCTAAGCGTCTAACATATGAATGATAGTTATTTTAAATTCCTTGTCTGATAGCTCCAATACACGGGTTACCTCTGAATCTGATTGTGTTGATTGCTTTGTCTCTTGACTTTGGTTTTGCTTTTTTTTTTTTTAAATTTTTTTTTGTGTGTATGTTTTTAATTTTTTTTTTTTTTTTTTTTTTTTG
>NW_006793488.1:2475557-2480513 GCF_000442215.2 Lipotes vexillifer | reverse complement strand
TACACGGGCCTCTCACTGTTGTGGCCCCTCCCGTTGTGGAGCACAGGCTCCGGACGCGCAGGCTCAGCGGCCATGGCTCACGGGCCCAGCCACTCTGCAGCATGTGGGATCTTCCTGGACCGGGGCACAAACCCATGTCCCCTGCATCAGCAGGTGGACTCTCAACCACTGCGCCACCAGGGAAGCCCTGTCTTTAATTTTTGATTGAACGTTAGACATCATGTATAGACCAGTCAGCACTGAGGTAAATAGTATTTACACATGTAAGTGGGCATGCCTCTTTGGTTAGACCTGTAGTGTGGGTGTTGAGTAAATACATTCAGGAGTTGAAGTGGGTTTGAGTTTTCTTGTTGTTATGGTTCCCTTCCATGAAAACTGGCTTCAATTCCTCTAGCATTAGCTTGTGCTTAGGGGCTGGGGTTCCAGAGGGTCTTTCTCAATGTTCCTGCTCTACCCTCAACTTCCAGTCTTCCCTGTGTACCTGTGCCAAAGAGGGGGAGGTCTCTCTTCATGCTCTTGCCCCCTTTCCAGAAGTAGACCGTTCTTGCGTACCACTTGGTGCTTGCCGGCCCTGTGGTGGGGATATAGGGAAGGTTGTCCTGGTCCAGCTGCAGGTCCTCTCTGCCTGGGTCTTAGGGGTGGGGCTTTCACAGTGATCCCGCCCCTTTTCCCATGATAACCCAAATGCCTCGTATCTGTGGTGAGTCTTGTATGCGGTAGTTCCTGCCCCTGCCCTGGATGTAGGAGACTTCTATTCAGTCCTGAACCAAGAATTGTTTCCTGTTCCTTCTCCAGGGGTAAAGGATGTTCCTTTTTTTTCTTTTTCCTTTTTTTTTTTTTAACTTTTCCCCAGCTGCCCCAGCTTACCAGTGTCCCAGCAAACTAAAATTTTTTTTGTTTTTTAATAGGGGATTAGGGTCCAATCAGAGTTTTGTGCCTTTCCTATAAAAGCAGCCACTCCCATTTTCAAGGTCTACACAAAGGAGTTTCTCTTGGTCTCCTGCTTTGCTCCCGATCTTTCTTGTGAGCATTCAGTGGAGGTCCCTGTAAAAGACCCTGAATGTGAGTGCAAACTCCCTCTGTGTCTGTGCTCTCAGGGGTTCTGTACTCTACTGCTAGCCCACACTTGGCCCTATGCAACTCATTTTAAAATCTAGCTGAATTCTTCTTACTCCCGTGTATGGTCCCAGCATCTCTTCCTCCCGTGCTCTGCCGTAGATGAGTCAGTACTTGTGTCCCATTTTTCCTTGGAGGGGCCTGACTTTCCTTGCATTTAAGGATACTTTTTTTGTGCTGTGGCCTCCACTCTCTAATAAGTTCATGAAAGTTAAAATGTTGCCATTTTTCTGGATTTTTTCCCCATTGTTAGAGTGAGGGATTACATCTTCCTGCTTTCCCTGAGGTGGAATCAGGCACGGTTTGAAATGCTTTACAGGTAATAACTCATCACTTTCTTTCAACAAATCTATAAGGTAGATATTATTATAGTCCAAATTGAACAGATGAAGAAACTTAAGCACAGACATTTAAATTATCCAAAATCACATAGCCAGAAGGGCGAGAACTGAAATTCAAACTTAAGCAGCCCGATGCAGAGGCTGCACCACTCACCACTAAAATGCAACTGCCGTGCATATTGTATATCGTCTGAATATACCATTTTTTAAAACCCAGTCCTCTCCTAAGGGATATTGGGTTGTTTCCGATAGTTTTCTATTATAAACAATGCTGCAATTAACTTGTGAAGTTATCTCCCAAAGATAAGGCCCTCAACCTGTTGTGGGTCAAGGGGTATACATGTAGTTATTTAAATTTAAAATACCTATGGTCAAATTGCAATAATTTCATTCGTTTAAATTTAAAGTTTTTTTCAGTTACAGAGTTATAAAAGTGATATAACTTTTTTATATCTTGCTTACTGAAAAAAATTCAGATGAAAAATATTATATATATATATACATCCATATACTTATGTATATATGTATACACACACAGAGCTCACTCCAGTCCTACTCCAATCCCACTCCTTTCTTGTACCTACCACTATCACAGTGTAGTATATACAGCGGTAGAATTTTGAAAAGCAGAGAGAGCATTTCATTCAGAAAGCATAGCATTAGCAACATCTGGCCGGGGCAATCAGGAAACCAGCCTTTCTGGAGCAGAGTTACACAGTATAAGAAACAAGTTTGTGAAAGCAGAGGGAGCTATTAAAGCCATGCAGAGGATTTGTGATTCGATGTAATAAGAAATAATAGAGCTGTTCTTTCTTGGGGGCAAAGAAGTGACATACTAAACCTGTTATCTCAGGATGATCTTGGCAAAAGTAGTTGCACGTGGTTTGGATGGGAATACATGGAACTGGTTATAATAGGCAAGATACTAGAAAGACAGTCCAGGCAGGAAGCGTGGGATATGACTTCCCAATAAACTGATACATGACCTACTGGAACTTATTAACTTGTCAAAGATGTAAAGAACTTGTGCATTATAGGTAGACACGACTATTACAACTTCGTAGGATAACTGTTTGATTAATTTAGCCTGCTTCAATTCCATAGTCAAGTACTATCATTTCTCCCCTACATACGCTCTCACTCTGCTGCCTCATTTCTTTGCTCCCTCCCTTGGCGAAACCCAACTCCGCATCTGCTCTGTGGCTGCCCTGCACAGTGGAACATAACTGGAGGAAGCCCAGGTGTGTCCCATTGGCTTCAGGTGGGTCCAGCAGGCAGTCGTGCCAAACCGCGCTGGTCCATCACTCTCCCATGCTTTTCTAAACCTCAGACTTTCCTCTTCCCTCTCCAGACTCCAGTACTTCTCGCCCCATCTTCAGCCTCAGCTCACGATACTGGCTCCCGTTACGGTGACAAAATGGAAGCCACCAGAAGAGAACAGATACAAGGGAGTGGGGAGGGGCGGTGGTGGTGGGATGCATTGGGAGACTAGGATTGACATGTAGACACTAATACGTATAAAATGGATAACTAATAAGAACCTGCTGTACTGTACAGAAGAATAAAATAAAATTTAATTCTCTCTAAAAAAAAAAAAAAGAACAGATACAAGCTCTCACCACAAACCACAACCACGCACCTCTCCATATCAGTGTTCACCCACTGTGCAGCCCTTCTCTTCTTACAGACAATGGTTCATACTCCTTGAGCCAGCCAACCTTTCCTCCTGTGCACCTAGTAACATCCCCCCACACTCACTCAGGGACATTGCCCCCCCAGATTCTCCCTTCTCTCTCCTACAGCATCAATGTTGCCTTCTTTTCTGGATCATCCCCATCAGCTTAGAAACAGGCTGATTCTTCGTTCAGGTTAAAAAATTCAAAACCCTCTTGGCCGCATTCTCCCCTCCAGCTACTGTGTGTGCCTTTCCTTTTCTTTACAAGAGAAGTTTTTGAACGTGCTGTTTGCACCCATTGTCCCCGTTTCCTCCCTTCCTGCCCCCTCGAAGCCACTCCAACCAGACTTTGCTGCCACCCCTCCACCCAGACTACCACGATCAAGGTCCCCAGTAACGTACACACTGCCAAATCCAGGGGTAAGTGTGAATTCTCCTATCAGTAGGAGGACCTGTCACTTGTCATCCAAACTGGGGCACATTTGAGAGTGAATAGGGTTGTAGCAATGATTAAACCCATCCAGGAGTATAAGCTGGGATGGTCCAGGGCAAAACCAAGACAAGTCAGCAGATACCAAACAGCTGCTCGCCCCCTCCTCTTTGCTCCTGGCCTTCAGGCCAACAGTTAGCAGGCGGTCCTCCTGCCTTCCTGGCTGCTCCTTGTCTGTCTCTTTTTTCTGTTCCTCCTCATTGGCTGGTCTTTTTTTTTTCATCTTTATTGGAGTACAGTTGCTTTACAATGGTGTGTTAGTTTCTGCTTTATAACAAAGTGAATCTGTTATACATATACATATGTTCCCATATCTCCTCTCTCTTGCATCTCCCTCCCTCCCACCCTCCCTATCCCACCCCTCTAGGTGGTCACAAAGCACCGAGCTGATCTCCCTGTGCTATGCAGCTGCTTCCCACTAGCTATCTATTTTACATTTGGTAGTGTATATATGTCCATGCCTCTCTCTCACTTTGTCACAGCTTACCCTTCCCCCTCCCCGTGTCCTCAAGTCCATTCTCTAGTAGGTCTGTGTCTTTATTCCCGTCTTACCCCTAGGTTCTTCATGACATTTTTTTTTCTTAGATTCCATATATATGTGTTAGCATATGGTATTTGTCTTTCTCTTTCTGACTTACTTCACTCTGTATGACAGACTCTAGGTCCATCCACCTCACTACAAATAACTCAATTTCGCTTCGTTTTATGGCTGAGTAATATTCCATTGTATATATGTGCCACATCTTCTTTATCCATTCATCCGATGATGGACACTTAGGTTAACAGTGAGGTGCCACAGGGCTCAGCCCTTGACCCTCTGCTCTTCTCTGTACTCGCTCCCATGGTGACGAATCCTATCTCAGGGCTGTAAATACCATCTTACATGCTGATGACTCTCAATTTTATCTCTGGCCCCATCTCTCCCCTGAACCCGCACATCCGGCTGCCTATTCTATGTATCTGCTGACTTCTCCAATGTAGTATGTTCACTATTGAATGACTTTTTCCTCCCAATCCTGTTTCCCATTAAAGTTAATGACACCTCAACCCTCCCAGTTGCTTTGTCTAAAAATCTCAAAGTCATCCACAACTTCCGTCTTTCTCTCACAGCCCTCCTCTGCTCAACCAGAAAATCCTGCTGGCATTTACACCAAAACGGATCTAGAATCTGACTACTCGTCACCCTCCGGCCTCCACCCTGGTGTGAGTCACCAGCATCTCCAGCTGGGATTGTTGTAACAGCTCCCTAACTGGTCTGCCTATGTCCGCCCTCACCCCCTTTCCATTCCTCAGCCCAGCTCTCAGAGCAACACTGTGTGCAAAGGAAGTCAGAG
>NW_006793488.1:2460070-2475547 GCF_000442215.2 Lipotes vexillifer | reverse complement strand
CCTGCTGAAAACACTTCTCACTGATGAAAGCCGGTGTTCTCTCACACCAGTCAGAACGGCCATCATCAAAAAGTCTACAAATAATAAATGCTGGAGAGGGTGTGGAGAAAGGGACCCCTCCTGCACTGTTGGTGGGAATGTAAATTGGTGCAACCACTATGGAGAACAGTATGGAGGTTCCTCAAAAAACTAAAAATAGACCTATCATAGGATCCTGCAATCCCACTCCTGGGCATACATCCGGAAAAGATGAAAACTCTAATTTGAAAAGGTACATGAACCCCAACATTCATTGCAGCACCATTCACAATAGCCAAGAAATAGAAGCAACCTAAGTGTCCATCGCCTGATGAAGAGTTAGAAATGTGGTATATTTATATAGTGGAATATTACTCAGCCATAAAAAAGAATGAAATAATGCCATCTGCAGCAACATGGATGGGCCTAGAGATGATCATACTAGGTGAAGTAAGTCAGACAGAGAAAGACAAATATCATATGGTATCACTTATATGTGGTATCTAAAAAAAATGATAAAAATGAACTTATTTACAGAACAGAGATGGATTCACAGACTTAGGAAACAAGCTATGGTTACCAAAGGGGAAAGAATGGTGGGGGAAGGGATAAATTAGGAGTTTGGGATTAGAAGATACAAACTAGCAGATACAAACTACTATATGTAAACTATCAATAGATAAACAACAAGGACGTACTGTGTAGCACAGGGAACTATATTCAGTATCTTGTAATAACCTAAAATGGAAAAGAATCTGAAAATACATATATATAACTGAGTCACTTTGCTGTACACCTGAAACAGTGTAAATCAACCATACTTTAATTAAAAAAGAATGATTAAAAAAAAAAAAGCCAACGTTCTCACTTTCATTTGCCTCACTCTTTGCCTAGGACCTTCAGTCTTTTTCTTTGGACTTTCTCTGTTGAGAGCAATCCCTCAGCTCTGCTCTCTTCCTCAACAATCACATTTGAACCATCACAAAAGCTCCTTGAGAAAACTACGGTTTCTCTTCTTTAGATGCACCTTCCAGAATGTTCTGACCAACAGTTAGAACAAGAGGATGTCAGTGCTCTCAGTACCTGCCTAAAAGTAGCATTTGTAGCCCAGTAATAACTCAGGATGCACCTGTTAAAGGGGTTCAAATGGTGGCGTTTCGGTTTCCATATTAAGAGAATGTTCTGTGGGGTCCTCTTCCCAAAGTGGCAACACATTGGGGGTTTGTTTCACTCTCAGCAGGTGGAAGACAAAAACTGTAGTTTTCCGCTGTCAGCAGCAATTCCTCCCAATGGAGCTCTTGGAAGGCTGCAGATTTACAGGAAGAGGGCAGTGTATCAACACTATTTTTTAATGGTGGTAACACTGACGCCCCTGCCTATTGTCTTATTTGTTTGGGACCAGGCTATGATTGTGAGGATTCTTTCCCAAGGAAGCCATCATCTGAGGGAAAACAAATGGGACTTTCGTTCACTCATTCAACAAACATGTATTAAGTGCCTTCACCAGACATCGTGTTCACATCTCACCCCATAGAGACAAGAGGGGAAACCTGACACTATACAAAAAACTACACAAACACATAGTTACTGTTCTGTTCGGCGGTCCAGAGAGAAAGGACAGATATTAGGAGAGCGTAGTGGAGGTGAGGGCTAACCCCTGAAAAAACTCTCCCTGGAGAGAACTGTATTTACTTCATTGTTATAAAAATTCAATTTCCCCACTCTTAGGCTTTCTTCAGCTAGAAGGCAGGCTGCTCAGAGGTGGGGATCTAAGTAGGGGCGCTCCTGGCTGCTGCCCTCTGACGTGGCATGTATGTTCCAAGCGGGGCCTGGGAATTCAGAGGAAGGACTGAGCACAGCCAGCCGGGGATGCTGGGTCGTGCAAGAAAGGCAGGCCTGTGACGGGCTCAGAGGAGAGTCATTCCAGGCAAAGGGAGCAGCTTGAAGTCTGGAAAACAGTACGTTATTTAGTCTTAGTGGAGCCTGGGAGAGAGAGCTGGGTAGAAAGAGCTAGAAGGATGGGCTCTACGTGCCAGGCGTGTGGGTTTCAGGGAGAGAGTGGTGAACGTGACAGATATAGCCGTAAAGCTTACTGATGAAGAGGGCCAATCAACCAAGTGAGCACCTAAATCCGCAACAAAATGACATCAGATTGTGAAAAGGGCCACGTGGGAACTAAACTCGGAGGTGGTGGAGAGAGTGCGGTGAGCAGAGGGCAGTGGCTCCAGAGGGATGCTCGGGGTGGGCCGGGAGGTGTCCCCCCTCCCCCGGAGGTGATCTGGGGGCAAGAGACCTGAGTGCACCATGAGGCCAGTCACCGGAAAAGATGAGAGAGGTACCAAGCTCGGGCCTTGCAAGTGCGGAGGCAGGAAGTGTCGGAGGGGATTAGGAATAATCCAACAGCTAGAATCCGGGGCAGCAGAGGGCACGGGGTACTGGGTTAGATGGCATCTTTCCTGAAGGCCCTTGAAAGCCGAAACAAAGAGTTGGGATTTTATTCTAAGAGAAAAGGAAGCCACTGAAGGGAATTAAGTGAAAGAGTAGTAGTATTCATTTGTAGAAGCTGTGTGGACAGATTGGAGGGACTCTGGAACCCAACGGTCCGGAGACTCCCGTAGATGAGATAAGGGACGTGGGGTAGTGGGGAGGGGAACGTTGACTGGAGCTGTGTTTCAGAAGTGGAAATGACAAGCCCACTGATGTGACCTGGGGGCTGCAGTGGGACTGAGACCAGCAATAGGAAAAGGGGAGCAAAGTGTGCAAACTGGGTTTCTGGTTTGAGCCAACAGCAGGGAAGTACCATTTTCTGAGCTGGAGAAACTGAAGGCCAAGTGGATTGCGGGGAATCCCACGTGTGGGGTTTGGGCTCAGCCTGTAAGATAGGCTGGTGGTGAGATCAAATAGACAGCGCTCAGAGGAAGGTCTCGGCTCGGCTCGTAACAGAAATGTTGGTGCCGTCAGCTTGCAGGTGTGTGTCTCGCCAGGGCTGTGAATGAGATCAGCTAGGGAGTGAGTGGAGAGAGAGCACAGGACAAGCAGGTTGGAGGCTGAGAAGCTAGCATCTTGGGGCTGGGCTGAGGGGCTTGAGGAGAGATGCATGGGGCGGGAGGTACAGCAGAGAAGTGTTGGTCCAGATGTGGATCCAGATGCAGCCAGTGCTGGTTGTCCCGAAGCTGCCAGGAAGCCCAGTAAGATGAGAGAGTGTAGCCTTCCTCGGATTTGCCAGCGTGGACATCTTTGGTGACTTTGGTGTATGGTGGGTGTGGAAGCCAGGGGAGCATGGGCTGAAAAACGAACTTACAGTGATGTGTGTATAGTTCTCGAAAGATTTTGCTATGAAGGAAAACTAAGGAATTGGGATAGTAGCTGGGGGGTCATGAGGGCAAGGGATGTTTTCTATTTTTAAGTTAGGGAACACTAAAGTATGTTTATCTGTGGGTGGGAATGATCCAACAGAGATGGGGCGGTTGGTAATTAACGCAGGTGAGAGAAGCCTGCGTGGGAGCAAAGCCTGGAGCAGGTGAGGGGGGTGGGTGCCGGGTTTTTGGCTGCTCTAACAAACTACCATGAACCTGGGGGCATAAAACAACACACGCTTCTCCTCTTACAGCCTGGAGGTCAGAAGTCCAAATCAGTGTCACTGGACTAGAGTCAAATTGTCAGTAGGGCCAAAGGTCGCTCTGGAGGCTCCAGGGGACAATCTGTTTCTTGCTTTTTCCGGCTTCTAGAGCTGATTCCTTCGTTCATTGCCGCTCCCTCCATCTTCAAAGCCATCATGGGAGGGTCTTCGAATCTGTTTCTGCTCTGGTCACATCATCTACTCCTCTGTCTTCAAATCTGTCTCTGCTCTGGTCAAATTTCCCTCTGCCTCTCTCCTGTGATTACATTTAGGGCCAACGTAGGTATTCCAGAATAACCTCCCCACCTCAAGACCCTTATTAATTACACCTGCAAAGTCTCATTTGTCCTCTCAGCCAACATGGATAGGCTGCGGAGCGCTGCGGAGGACCGGCCTTGGCTCGGAGCGGGGAGACTTCCTTCCTTCTTGTAACTAGAGGGAAAAAGGGAAAGGGACCCCTGCAGGGCTGTGTAGATTTGGTGGCTCAAAGATGAGGGAGTTCCTGCTTTTGGCTTCAATTTTCTGCAAGAAGTATTGACGGCTGAGAGGAATGGCGACTGAAGGAGGGCGGACAGGGGAGCGGAGGGGGTAGAGTATTGCACGGAGTGGGAAACTTAACCACCTCTCAGGCTTGGCCAGGGTCCCTGGGAGAGAGCCTGGCCAGGTGTTAAGTATAGGACGAGAATCTAGGGGATCTAATCAGGAGGCGGGGAAAACAAAGCAGCCGGGTGGCTTCTCAGGAGGCTGTGAGCAGGAGGGGGGCGGGATCGAGAACGAGGGGACACTGAGTGAGAGAACTGTAAGTACCAGAGGGGTTGGGCAGAGAGGGATATCGCTAATGTAGATTTTGGAGACAGGTGCAGATTTAGGTGATGACAAGTTCTGGGGTTTCGCTTGGGGAGGGAGTCACGGGGGGACAGAGAGATGGGTCATCCACCTGGATGCTGAAGAAAACAGAGTGGGAAACAACCACCTCTCAGGCCTGATGAGAGCCCCTGGCCAGGTGTTAAGTATAGGGTGAGATGGGTCATCCACCTGGTTGCCGGGAATGAAAACAGGATAGAGGTGGCCAGGAATACTGTGAGACAGGAGCCAAAATCTTCACGGTGGGGAGCGACCCGGAAGAAGTGAGATGCTAGAAGTGGGCGGGTGACCGGAACCGGAAGAGTGGTAGGTACCCTGTTCAATAGCATCCGTGGAAAGGGAGCTGGTGGTTTGCTGGAGGAAGGAGGAGAAAGGGTGTGGAAGGAGCAATGCAAGAAAGGAAGCCCAGCTTTTCTTCCCAACTCAGAGGAGTCAAGGTGTGAAAGACAAACCTCTAACACTTGAGAGGGCTCCCGTGTTTCCAAGTTTGCATTAAGGAAAGTAGCTGATACTCTTAAGAATGTGTGCTAATGCTTTGGTGGAAGAGTTGGGAGGTCTGAGGTTGGAGGCACATTGGGATGGGAGTCTGGCTAATACTGGATTTTTGGAGAGGATCCCTGGGCTTCCAGTGGTGAGTTTCACAGGACAGAGCACGTGGAATCACGTAGCTAAGGGCCTTGAGCGGCAGTCTGAAAACTGTGTTTTACCCTGTAGATGGGGGCTGGGGGAGGGTGTTCACAGCGAACTATCATGGTCAAAGGCAGGCTTTGGGAAAGTTAACTTTCCAGCCTCGTGAATGAAAGAGGCCCTTAGACGGCTACTGCACAGGCCAGGATTAAGGTCTGATCAGGGTATGAGCACTGAGAATGGTGGAAAGAAATGGTATTTGGCAAGAAATGTGGTTGGCTTGAATTATCAGAGATAGGGGAAAGGAGGGAGTAATTGGGAGATGATTCCCATGTGTTGAGTGTAACTGGTTAGGAGAATCTTTTCTGAGGGGAAATTGATGACTTGGTATTTGGCAAACCTTGGTTAAAGGGTGCGTAGTGGCTGGAGCAGTGTAATGACAGGTGAATCACTGGGCGCTTCCCCTGCTGTGTCAGCAGTCACTGCCTGGAGTTTCCCAGACTGAGGATAAATCAAGGCCAAGCAGGATCCCAGGAAGCAACCCAATGAGTCTCCTGATTTAGCTTCTGATCCCTAGGGCGGGGCCTAACCTTCAACTACCACGTGCAATCAGGTGTGCGCCTGCAGATGTGAATTGTGAGGTGCCCGATTCACATGATTCACACCTGGGGAAGCCTCGCAGTCTCCACGGGAGGCAGTGCAGCAAGAGTAGGCGTGTCTTTATAGCCTTGATGCAGTTGGGGAGTTAGGGCGCCATAGGACGCCAGCCAGGCGTTTTTGGAGGAGGAGCCCTGCGGGATTAGTGTCTAAAAGGACGCTTGGAGCTTTTCTCCTTCTCACCCTCAAGGTAAGGCAGGACAGGGCACACCCGCACGGGTTTCTCTTGTTAAGCGTGTTTTCATCAGTCTCTGAGCTCAGGCCCAGAATCACAGTTGAGGTCCAGCCAAGAATTTGACTCATTCAGGTGTAAACCCCGCCAATTCTGCTCAGTTTCCTGAATTCTGCTGACAGCAGCTCTTTCTTCCTTTTGCCTGAAATCCTGGGGTCTTTGTGTACGTTGAGATGAACCGAGGCTGACATCCCCCTCTGTGGCCTCCCGGCGCTCCAACACCCAGCCCCGCTCCAGGCCAGAGCGGGCAGAGCCTGGGTTTGGGGAGGCGCAGCGCCCTGCGGGAGTAACCCAAGCCGTCCCAGGAAGTGCTGGAGGCCCGGCACGGAAGGCTGTCGGGGCCCCGGACCCCCTCCTTCCGCGGGCTCCCGGCCAGGCTCTCCGAGCGCGCGCGGACCCAGCCTCCGCCGGGGAGCGGGCGCGCGCCGGGCGGGGCGGGGCGCGGGCGGGGCCTCTCCGGGCCGGGGGGCGGGGGGCGGGGGGCGCGGAGGGAACCTGCCGCCGCGGCGAGAGCGCGCCCAGCCAGCCGTGATGTCCGCGCGCGCCGGAGGCTTCCTCCCGCCGCGGCCCCGGGCCCTGGCGCCGGCCGCGCCTCTGCTGCTGTTGCTGCTGTTGCTGCTGCTGCTGGACGCCGGCGGCGGGCGCTGGGGCGCCTGGGCCCAGGAGCCGGGGGCGGCGGCGGCGGACGGGTCCCCCGCGGCCGACGGCGGGGACGGGCAGGACCCGCACGCCAAGCACCTGTACACGGCCGACATGTTCACGCACGGCATCCAGAGCGCCGCGCACTTCGTCATGTTCTTCGCGCCCTGGTAACTGGCCGCACCGCCCGCCTCGGGCTCCGCGGGTGCGGGGCTGGCCCGGGCCCGCAGTATGCGCGCGGAGGGCGCGGGGCCGCGGCCTGGGGCGCCCGGCGAGGGGCTGAGGGTCTTCCGGGCCGGGGGGCGGCACGCGCCGGGCGCTCGCGGCTGACGTGGCGCTAGGGCCGGGGTGGAGCAGGAGGGGGCGGTCCCCGAGGGCAGAGCCGGAAAAGGCCGCCGCTCCGGCTCCTGCGCCCCCTCCCCCGATCCCCGCACTGGGGGAGGGGAAGGGGTCGTCGCCCTTCGGGGCCGCTGGGAGCTCAGAGCCCGTCCGCCCCCTGGCCCCAAACTTCTGCGCCGGCCAGAGGCAGCGGCCTGCGGTGCGCCGGGACCCGGAGGCCACGTGCGGTCGCCCCGGCGACCAGGCGCCCGGCGTGCACACTTGGACTTTGGAGGCGGTTCGCTCGCTGCACAGCAGACCTCCGGCCTGCCGGGTTAATTGAAACACAGGGACTCACAAGGCGTGATTTCCCACCCTGCGGGAAGGGGTGGCCCAGGCAGAAGAGGGTTCCTGCGCTCCCCCGGGGGGTGGAGAGCAGTGCGGGTTCTGGGGGCCCGTCCGCAGCCCTGGGGCGGTGGGGAGCTGTGCTCGCGGTGATGGGAGCCACTGGCCCCGGACCCAAGGCCGACCTCTGGCACCTGCTCCTCTCTGCTCTCTTGGGGCCTGGTCGTCTGCAAAGTGTAAGATGGGAAAAGTTATTACTACGTTGAGCAGATGGTCCCCCTCGCCGTGGTTCTCGGGGGGCGGGGGGCTTTGGTGTGGCCTCGGTGCCGAACCCAGAGACGCCTGCCCTGTGGGTTGTCCTACAGAAAGCCTTCCCGTCATTCGCACGAGCACAGGGACTGAGTGCCTTCCTCCTAGGGCCTAGATGCCCGCTGAAGGGGGTCCTCCGTGGGCGGAGCAGCCAGCCAGTCTTCGGGCCCAAGGCCCTTTGCAGGCTTTACTGCAGAATTTGGCATTCGCCCCCAGAGCGGCGGAGGCTCCTTGAGATGTGGGAAGGGGATGCGGGAAGGAATAGGGAGAAGATGCCCAAGAAAAACGGCCTGTTCAGAAAATGTGCTGGTGGAAGTTGAAGGAAACTTTTTCTCTTCCTCTCTCCATGTTCAGATGATGACTGTATGTCAGTACATTTGGAGTTAAAGCAGCACTTTTGGTCTGGGTCAGAGCTGTCCCATAGATACATTGTGTTTCCAGTTCCCAAGAACCAAGAGTTGAATTTGCAGAACTACCAGTGGTATAGAAAATACTTTGTAGTGTAACATAATGGACATCGATATTTACTTTGTGAAGGGTATTATTCTCAGAGTAGCTATTCCAATTAAATACACTACTTAAGTGAAGCCTATTTTTGTGGAATAAATCTGCCCATGGATTTTTTCCCCTTATATTTTAAAGAAAAACTGACATGTAGACATCGTAGGTCCGTTCAGTGCCAGTGGAGTTTTAATTTTGGAGTCTCTAATACTCACCAGCTAGTCTTGGGCTGAGTGAGGGACAGGACCGGGCACTTGGTATTAAGTACCTTCCTTAAAGTAATGTAATGTTTCATTGTGTGTGGCTTATAGACTTTTAGGTGGATGCTCCCAGAAAAAGTAACTTTTAAAGTTTTTGTTTGCTTCCTAATAGTCTACTGTGAAATGTTTAAATAGAGATGTGTGGGTTTCTGTGACAACATTTAAAAGTTAGACTTTAAGAGCAGATTGGAGCTCAGATGGAATACGCTGTGGGCTGCCCCTCCTCTTTCCATTTCAGTTTCTGGAATGTTGGGAGCCCACGTGTGATTTGGGGGCAGGAGCTAATAAAAACATCGATCCGTGTGTATTTGCTCTGAACTGGGTAGAGGCAGGGCTGTCCTACTGCTGTAGATCTTGTGCCAGCGTCAGGTCATAGCTTCTCTATGGCCAGTTTTCAGGTCACATTGAATCTGGTGACAGTGAGGTCAAGGTTGGAGCCGCCTCCTCAAAAGAACCAGGTGGCTTTGCTCTGTTACGTGACCACAAACTGCCTCTGAATGCAGCTGCTGTCTCAGAGGTTCGTGCTGTAGCCCCAGGGGTCCAAACCCAGAAGTGCCAACTGCACGGCACCCATGGATCCATCACTAAGAGATTGCCAAGCACTTAGTACGTGCCAGACACTGGGGATCCAGTTGTAGAAAGGATGATGCTTGTCTCTTGTACCATGTATACTTAAATCTAGCAGGGGTTTCCCCTCACAATTGTCTTCCAGAAAAGAGGGATTCATATTGTATTTGGACCTCTTATAAAGCAGGATTCTCTTCTCTGGCCAAGAAAGTGCTTAGGGAAGACAGGTTAGCTTGAAGCAGAATTTTCCAGTCCTTCCTTTAGGTGCTTCCTGGTGAGGTCATCTGTCAGAAAAGAAAAGAGGCAAGGAGATTTAACACTGATTTTATTGAGAAATTATTTTGAGGATGAACTCAGTTATTAAGTGTTGGGTGTTCTTACCACGCTTTAGAAAGCAATACAGCAAGTAGTTACATCGTAGACATCATGAATACACACTTACCAGGTGAGCGGGGGAAAACCCCCCACATGCCGTAATGTTTGTGTATAGTTGAATTCATACAATCGGTTTTATAAGTGTATGTTTGAGTATATCAAATTGAGAAGTTTGGGGTGGCCACAGGCTTTTTGTATGCTTCTCACTGGAGAGAATGCAGAGCTGGTTTCATTTCGAGGCTGCCTTGCATTTGGGGAGACTCGGTTACGTGGTAGAGGAGACCTGACCGTAAAGGAGCCATGGCGAGGGGAAGTGCTGAGCCACTGCCACAGGCGGAGCGAGGGAGCGCTCCAGAGGAGGGGGAGAAGACAGCGGGCCCCAGACAGCCTGGGAGTCACTTCCTGGAGGAAGTGACGGCCAAACTGAACAAATAGGAATGAGCCAGGTGCGTTTAGGGAGGAAGTGTCGGAGAGAAGAGCGTGCTGATTCCCAGGGCCCGGCCAAGCTACAGCCCTTTCAGGAACCTGGAAACTCAGCAGCGTGGCCCAGTGGTGGGCAGCCAGGGAAGAAGGGCAGTGTGCATAGAGGTCAGGTGGGAGGTCAGCAGGGGCCAGATCCCGGGGAGCGGGCACAGCGCCTGGCTAAGTTTTGATTTCACGCTGAGAGCGATGCGGGGTCTCTCCGGAGGGTTTTAGCAAGAGAGCAGGGTTCTGCAGACACTGAGCTGTCCGGCTCCACTGCAGTGTGAAGAAGGGGCTGGATCAGAGAGCCCCGCTGCCCTAGGAAATGGCTGAGCGGGTGGGTCAGGCACCCTCTGACCCCGGCGCTCGGCATGCTTGTCACTGTCACCTTGCTACAGGTGTGGACACTGCCAGCGGCTACAGCCTACCTGGAACGACCTGGGAGACAAGTACAACAGCATGGAGGACGCCAAGGTGTACGTGGCCAAGGTCGACTGCACGGCCGACTCGGATGTGTGCTCCGCCCAGGGCGTGCGTGGGTACCCAACGTAAGTGACGGGCGCTCGCGTCCTGTATCCACCGGGTCTTCCTCGGCTTTTTGCCAGCCGCATTCGGCCAAGAAAGTTCAAGTTAAACTTTTGGCACCTTCTTTGTAGTTCTGAGGAGTGAGGGGATGCGGGCTTTAAGCAGGCACTCCCTGTTGTTAGGGAAAGGTTATATTTACACCGTGTGTGTATCAGGTGCCTTTTTTCACTTTGTTTGGGAAAAGCCTTTAACTAGTCAGTTGAGTTTTCCTGTTTATAAAAGAACGTGTCTGCCAGACAAAAATGGCATTCTCCATGAGGTCCTGTCACATTTGACGTTCACACGTACGTTTACACGATGAGCACCGACTGTCATGAATTTTCGTCTGAATTTGTGGTCACTGTGTTAATTCTTAAGCCTCCTTTCTAGAGTTATTTCCCACGTGACTGGCCCATGGGCTGTTTTTGTTGGAAAGAAAGTGCAGCTGTTCTGACAAGTGATACTTGCTGCCTACTTCCTTGACAGTTAAAATAGTTTTTTGGTTTTAAGAACAGAAATTGAAACTGGCTTAATGAACAAAAGAGGGAATTGATTTGAAGGCTGTGGGGGAAGGCCTCTGAGACTCAGCTCCATGCGTTTGGAGGTCTGTTTTTCTGCCCTCCCACCCCTTAAGGTGACTTAACTCCCCGCCCTGCATCTCTCTGTGGCCATGGCGGACTTGGGCCCGTCGCCGATTGGCCCAGCTTGGATGGAGTGTTCATTCCAGAAACCATCTTTGTGACCCGAGAGGCAGGATCTTGTCGGAAGACGACAGCCCCGTTCAGACTCAGCATTTACTGGTGGAGTGAAGAGCGCTTCTCCAAAAAAGGGAAGTTGCTGTTTCCAGAAGGATGGGGGAGGGGTTGGGCACTGCAGGTCCCCAAATATTTGTTCAGATTGACAAATGAAGTCAATCCTTTGGGAAACCCGAGCTGATCTTCACGCTTGAGAGGCCACATGGAAAATGGCAGGAGCTCTGGGCTGGAACCTGGATGCCACGGTTTGGACCCCAGCTCTACCGTGTACTTATCCTGCAGCTCTGGTCACGCACGTTCCTCAGCCTCTGAGTCTGAAGTAGGATGCTGACACCCACCCCCCCATAACATTGTTGGGTGTAATAACGTGTGTGTAGATACCGATCTGAACATACCCAATAATGTTAAGGTTTCCTCTAACCCTTGGAGATTTGGCATTTCCATAAAGGGCTCTGGAACTCTTGGTCTTTGGTGACTGTTTGCTAATGTGAGTGCAGTAACTCAAGTGTACATCAAATCAGAGCAATAGAGACAAAACTTCCTGCTGTATGTACCTACGTGTTGGCATCACTGTCCCATGCTCCACTGCGTTGCCTTTAAAGTAAACTCTGCTTGTATGAAGAGCATCCCAAAGCAGCAGCCAGTGAGAAGTGGGACCAGTTAGCTGTTGACAGCCTGTTACTTTCAAGGTGCAGGAGCAACAGAGATGGGTGGCCATGGTGTCCACTCTGAAACGGCTGGCTGTGTGTGGCCCTGTGGCTCTGTGCACCGTAAACCACGCCATAGGGAAGGTGAAACAGGACCAGTCATAGGGCTGAGAAGGCAAATGTCAGGGACAGAGTAGAGGGTTCCACCTGCACCCAGTCATACGAGCTCTCTGGCTGCAACATCAGTTACTGCACGGATGCTATTCACAGACTCTGAAAGATCCGTGTTGGATCAGGTGTCCTGATTTGTTTTTTAGAAGATATGGTCCCCCCAAGAAAACCATGCACCGGTTTTGTGTTGTTAAAAATAACTATACAGTACAATGAGCTCCCACTATGTGGTTTGGGAAGGAACCTCGTGACCGTCACAGCCCGAGAACAGATTTTTTTCACAGAATGCAGGAGGTAGGGGCATGCTGCATAAAATGTAGTGGCCTTAGGGCATTCATAGAGGAACCTGTGTGAGCTTTTACTTCTAGGGATGTTTCGAGGCCTGGATCAGCTGATGACGTAAATGCTGAGGCGGGTTGCGGAGCGGGGTGTCAGCACATTAGCTTTTAGGTCATCCCTCCCCTTTCACCTTTAACTGGAGTAAAGGATTGGAGAGGGAGGGAGTTTGGGTTCCCAGGTCCCTGGAGAAGGCTGCCTACGCTCGGGAAGATGTTTTGAGGTCTTGCTGTTGAGCCAGTAAAGAATCTTTATCACCTGGGAAAATGCTGGCAGGGTCAGGGCTGAAGGAGGTTCCCTAGGGCTGCTATGCAGAGTGCCACTGAAAAGAATAGAAACGTATTCTCTCACAGTTCTGGAGGCCAGAAGCCCGAGATCAAGGCATCGGCAGTGCCGTGCTGCCTCTGAAACCTGTCAGGGGTCCTTCCCTGCCTCTTCTGGCCCCGGGTGGTTGGAGGGCAGCCGTCGGTGTTCCTTGCCCTGCAGAAGCATCACCCCAGTCCTGCTCCTGGACTTGGCCGCCTGCTGTTTGCTTGTCTCTCTCTGTGTCTGAATCTCCCCTTTCTCTACGTACTGTATTAGGGCCCACCTTCACGACCGCATGTTAACTTGATTGCCTCTATGCAAATCCTATTTCCAAATCGGGTCACATTCCATGGTAGCGCGGGTTAGGACTTCAGCAGATCTTTTTGGGGACACAGTTCGACCCATAACACCATCTCATCTGTAGTAGTAGAACTTCCATCGTGCTGTTTTCCAGAGGGACCCAGCAATGGGGATCTTTTCCCCTGCAGTCTCCTTGACTGAGGAACAGATCTCCAGGAAAACAAGTGCCCATGTGGAGGTTTGGTAACAGCAGAAGAGTTTGGGGCTATACTTGGGGCATGAACCCCGTGGCCCGCTCTGCATTGCTGCCCTCACCTCCATGTACAGTGGGAATGAAGTCAGATGCCCCGTGAGGGAAGCTGTGCCCTCCCTAGGCTCTGTGAACTCAACCAGAATCTCTGACTCGAGCTGGTTAGGAAGATTTTTAATCCAACAACAGGAAGAGATTTTAAAAACTAGTTTTGCTTCGCTCGGTGTACACCAAATGAGGGAAAAGTCACAGATTAGGTTTTACTTTAGCAAAGGAATGGAGGATGGGTTCAACAACGCCTGCTCTGATTTCTGATTGTTTTAAATTCTTATATAGTTTTATTGTTACAATTAATATTTAAGTCTTCAGATTTTTTCCTTTTTTTTAACATCTTTATTGGTGTATAATTGCTTTACAATGGTGTGTTAGTTTCTGCTGTACAACAGATTGAATCAACTATATGTATACATACATCCCCATATCTCCTCCCTCTTGCGTCTCCCTCCCACCCTCCC
Organism: Lipotes vexillifer; assembly: GCF_000442215.2. Classification (NCBI taxonomy): domain Eukaryota; kingdom Metazoa; phylum Chordata; class Mammalia; order Artiodactyla; family Lipotidae; genus Lipotes; species Lipotes vexillifer. The sequence continues at coordinate 2,461,910 of NW_006793488.1, read as the reverse complement.
TATCCCACCCCTCTAGGTGGTCACAAAGCACCGAGCTGATCTCCCTGTGCTATGCGGCGGCTTCCCACTGGCTATCGATTTTATGTTTGGTGGTGTATAGATGTCAGTGCCACTCTCTCACTTCATCCCAGCTTCCCCTTCCCCGCCCCCCATGCCCTCAAGTCCATTCTCTACGTCTGCGTCTTTATTCCTTTCTGATGTCTTGAGGATCCACTTGTTTCCATCCTGAAGCACTTTGGTGAAGGGAGGTACTGGGGAGAGAGGGAGGGAGTGGAGAGGCACAGTAGCCAAGTCTGGTCCTTTGTGGGCACAGCTTACGTTTCCAGAGCATCTCAAGGTGGTGGATGCGGGTGTTCACAGTCTGAGAGCCTGCTTTGGAGTCACTTGAAATGTTAAACTTCGTGAAGGAAGGGACATACTGGCTGAATCGAGTTAGATTGTGTCTTTTTGTCATGGCTATATGAGTATAAGCTGCTAGGGAAGGGGACATATATTCTTCACTGGAGACACATTGGCATGTCCTCTAGCCCATCACAGGATCTGAGCTTCTGGGTGAGGCCAGTAAGCCCATTTTCACCTGAGTGCCTTCTACAGCCAGTGTGTTGGTTTTCTTGTTTGGTGTGAAACTTCATTTTAAGACCTTTGTGGGGCTAGCTATCCAAGCCCAGTTTGATTTCTGCGTATCTTAACCTCTCGCACTCTGACACTCTGCATTGGGCATCTCCTAACAAAACCCACGTACGTGCCAGGAAGCGTTAGGGGTGTTTTAGATGAGTAGGCTTGCCCCTGAATGCTAGCCTGTGTTTGTTTCCTGTCAGTAGCCATATTTCCCCCTCCATCCTGCCACCCTCTATTAATCCTGTCAATAGCAGAATTATTCCCTCCCCTCCCCACCTTCCTTGACGCCTTCTGTTAAGTTTTATCTGGACTGTGTTGTCCCGTCACCAGTGGAGTGACACAGGGTCTGGACGTGTTCATCTCGGCCTCTGGTGATGTCTTTGCTCCCCTCCAAAGGCAGAGCTCCTTGCTCTGTCTGCAGATACCTAGTGTGTGTGTAAAATAGAAAAGATTCCTTCTCTGGGGGCAAGTGAATGGGCCATATCAACCAATGTCAAGGTTGTCCTTATAGTTGGAAAGTTGAACTCTCACAGTAGCTGGATATTCATGCGTTTTAAGAGTTGAATTGCTGACAGTGTATCCTGGAAATACATTTACTGCAGAACAATGCTATTTCTACTACAGCTGTAAATTTTTTTTCAAAATGCGGAACATAAAAACTACTGAAGCTGGGGAAGGATAACAGATACGGGGCAGGGGAAAGCTAGAGCGTTCTGCACACCTGAACCCTCGTAGCTTGGGGTTTAACTTACGGCCTGATGTGTTCACCCCGTTTTTTTTTTCAAGAATAACATAAGAAACTTTTAAAAGTTCAGGATTAAGTGAATATGTTATCGCCTAGAACATTACTTTTTCTTTTCCAAGTATTATCAGAGAGGGGAAGGGGTGTGCTGGCTGCAGCCCGCCGACACCTCATTTTTATGATTGTTCCGCTAACCGAGTTTGCTCTCTGCTCAGAGTGGTTTGAAGGGCTTTAAAATCTACTGCAACTAATCCTCTGTTACTCTTTCAGCTTGAAGTTTTTCAAGCCTGGCCAAGAAGCTGTGAAGTACCAGGGTCCCCGGGATTTTCAGGCCCTGGAAAACTGGATGCTGCAGACACTGAACGAGGAAACCCCCGTGAGTGCACACGAAGCCGCCCCCTCTTTCTTCCTACATTTCTGGGGTAGTCAAGAGGCCAGTTTAAGTACCATCTTTTTTTTTTTTTTTTTTTTTTTTTTTTT
>NW_006793488.1:2435875-2459963 GCF_000442215.2 Lipotes vexillifer | reverse complement strand
TCCGCGGCATGTGGGATCTTCCCGGACCGGGGCACGAACCCGTGTCCCCTGCATCGGCAGGCGGACTCTCAACCACTGCGCCACCAGGGAAGCCTTAAGTACCATCTTAAAGCAACTTTTATCATAAGTAAAGGTTCACTTTTTTTTTCTTCTCAGTTTTTCTTTTTACCGTGATAAAATACACACACTATAAAATTTGCCCTGTTAACTGTTTTTCAGCGTACAATTCAGTGGTATAAATATATTCAGAACGTGGTGCCGCCGTCACCACCGTCCATGCACAGAAATTTTCCGTCTTCCCGAAAGGAAACCCTGTCCCCGTTAAGCCCTGACTCCCCTCCCCCTCTGGCAGTCCCTGGCGCCCAGCGCTCTGTTTTCTGCCTCTGTGAATCTGGCTCCTCTAAGTACCTTATGTAAGTGGGAAAAGATGAACTTTTAACAACTTTCTGTTATGGAAAAGTTCAAACAGGCACCAGAGCAGAAAGAGGAGTCTAATGAATGGTGGGCAGGAGTGCAGGGAAGGTGGCCCCGCGTGCCCGCCTGAGCCTCGACAATGGTTCCCATTCTGTGGGCCTTATTTTGTCTCCCCTGCTTCCCCGCCCTGCGTTTGGCTGCACAGTCAGTGTCATGTGTAAATATTTCAGGATGCAGCCCACAGATGAGGACTTACTACTTTTTAACATACCCTCTGTGCCCCCTTCACATGTAATTCAGCTCGCAGTAATTCCTCAGCACCCGAGATGGACTCATGGCCACCCAGGGTCAGGGCCAGGCCCCCGCCCTTCCTCCCCCGGGACCTTGCTCCCGCGGGCCGTACCCACAGTGTGAATCTTCCCTTTTCTTCTCAACCCTCAGCCCCACGGCCCTAAGCGGCTTTGCTGATAACAGAATTCAATACCCTTCATACTCTTCATGTCTTAATGGCCTCCCCCGCGGTAAGGATAATATCAGGAAATTGTGGAAACTGTATGATTTCTGAGATTTTTTTTTTAATTGGAGTATAGTTGATTTACAATGTTGTGTCACTGAGATATTTTTTAAAGAAATAGTTATATGTAGAGTGTTACAAAGAAAAACCTGTAATCCTCCTCCAGCTGATGTTAGGAGCCTTAATTTTGTTATAAATCACTGCGATTGTGAGCCCTGCAGTAAGTGTCCCTTCGTGTGTGGTGCTTTCGGATTAATGCTGAATGCTCAGGCCCACAGAGGCTGAGCTGTATTTTGACGGGAATAGAAAGATGGCCAGTGTTCCCATGCTGTACGTTTCTGATGAAAATATTAAGAGCATCTGAAGTCTTTGAATGTAATGTCCAGTCCAGCACTGGAGTAAGACTGTGGGATTGCATCAGGCAGGCGCTCCCTGACCTGAAGGTTGTCTGGGCTCCAGGCGCTCCCTGACCTGAAGGTTGTCTGGGCTCCAGCATCAGGTCCTGATGCTGTTGGTGTCATCTTCCAGGGTGTGGTCCTTCAGCTGTCCCCCAGATTCTGTGTAGAGGGCACAGCTAATCAGAAACCCAGCTGCTTCCCAAGTGCTACTTTACCTCACATTTTTGAAAGTTCAGAACCACACGGAGAAGAATGTCGGCATACGGTATTGAATGAGTGTTGACCAGAGACGTGTCTAACTTTAGGCAACAGGGAAAACCACAAACCTGGCGGAGCGTAAATTTGCATCTTTGTCACCATGGCAAGAAAGCTGCAGGAGCAGGTGTAACTTTCACATAGATTTAAACTGCAAGTTGTTTTGTTATTTTGTGGAAATGTCCTCTGAGGGGAGGAAGCCAGATGTTTTTTGTTGTTTTTTTTTTGCGGTACGCGGGCCTCTCGCTGCTGTGGCCTCTCCCGTTGCGGAGCACAGGCTCCGGATGCGCAGGCTCAGCGGCCATGGCTCACGGGCTCAGTCGCTCCGCGGCACGTGGGATCTTCCCGGACCGGGGCACGAACCCGCGTCCCCTGCATCGGCAGGCGGACTCTCAACCACTGTGCCACCAGGGAAGCCCGGAAGCCAGTTTTAAAGGGGAGTTCATGGTCTCCAAAGACATTTAAAGTAAACTTTTCAGCAAAAAGCCAGTCTTCTATGATGACTTTATTCACAAAACCATCTGCCAGTGTCAGGATGGCAGAAAGACTTCATCTCATGAGCCGAACATTTTTCTGTGGAGCGGAGCCCAAAGCACAGGCTGGGGATGGGGCAGCCAGGCTGAGGCTCACGTAGCCATCCTCAGGGGGGTACCCCGGGGGTGTGGCCACATGGAACCCACCCCTCCCCACCTGAGACCTCAGTTACCCACTGGCCATATCTTTGTGTCTCAGAGCAGTGGGGATCTCAGATAATTGCTAGAAATGATGACAGGGTGCCTTATTATAGAAAAGTTCAAATATTCAGACTTAATATTGCAAAAACCAAAATTCTTTTCAATATGAATTTTGCCGTTTAAGCAAAAACTTTTAAAAATCTTCACCTGTATTTATGTCTAAATAACTTAATATATACATTTTCATCTCTAAACAGGATAAATTTAGATTTTTCCTTCCTAGCATTATGGCAGTATTAAAGGAAGTCAAAAGAAAACCTGCCATTTCTTAAATTGTACCCCAATTTTTATATTTCCATGTTTCCTTCTGTATTTTTTCCTTAAACAGAGTCATAATCAAATAAACATGGTTCATTTCATTAATCTTTTTATATAGCTGAATCATCTATATTGATCATATTTTATATCATGGGTTTGCCATAGTTCAGCTCTTCTCTGTCCATATGGACATTTAGGTTGTGTATATTTTTTCTGTCATCAGAAATGCTATAAGGAACATTTTTATCTTTGTAAAGGACATTTTTCTTTTCTACTTTGGAGTGACTTTTTAGAATATATTCCCAGACATAAAATTGCAAGGCAAAAAATAAAAAAGCAAGACCACTTTTATGGCCCCTGTGAATACTGCCAGATCGCTTTCTTAAGACTCTATAAGCCCACATTGTCACCAGCCCAGGGAGAGGGGAGGGTGACTGTTCTGTGATACACTGGGGTGTTCCCATAATGGCCATCCCTACGTGCCACCGAGGCACATGCTCCTTCCGTGCCATAAATGGACATTTTACTACTGCAAGCCCTTTGAACGTCTTATACGGGGTGACCTGTAGTCTTTTGTTTCATGTTATTGGAACTTAACTGACTGTTCACTTAGCCAGCACTCTTGGGCATCCTTTTGTCTGGGTACTTAGCACTTTGAAAGTTTTGTCAAGCCAGTAGTGGACAAGAAAACTTCATGGTGCTTTACTGCCCAGCTTTGAGCTGTCAGCACTTTGAAAGCTTTTAAAGACTTAACTTAGATATTCTTTTTAATAGAAATATGAACCGCTAGATAAAAACTGAGTAATACACACCCACGTGTCTATAGCACAGTGGGGATTCAGTGGTCTCTTCACCTCTGCTTGCAGGCCGTGGCTGTGTCGGCCTAAACAGTTGAGCCATTTTGAATGGTGTGGTAGAGTGGTTAGTGGTTAGTAGTCACACTGGTGTCTTCCAGGTACTGGAGAAATGCCACTTCTCGTCCGTTCACTGTGTTTCTGTCCCAAACGTAGCCCCGTGAACTGTATTCTTGCTAAAAGTGCAGCCCATGTTTGCCCTGTGGTTTTCCCTTTGCTGCCTTCCGTCCACCTGAATCTTCTTTCTCGTCACCTTTTCTCTTTTATCAGCCCTGCAGAGTTTTACCTTCCTTCACAGGTTTTCTTATGTTTGTGTAGATAAAGGATGGCCAGGCCCTCCTGTTCTCTGATGGTGTCCTGTCCCCCGCTGTGTCCCTTTTGCTCCCTCTGTGTCTTTGGGTGCTGCTTCCTTCTGTATTTTACAAGACGTCTCAGGTCATGTTTCAAAGGACGGGACAGGGTGCTGGTTTGGCGTGGCCCGTCCTTCAGTTTGTCTGCTCTGTTGGGTAGGGTTTGGGGACAGCACAGGACGGGTTGGGGCAAGGAGGCCGTCGCCCAGCTGCCTGGAGCATCGGTCCTCGAGCATTTGCCAAGGGTGACAAAGTCGCTTCTTTGCCCGGGGCGCCACCTCAACACAGCAGGTGTCCCTCGAAGCCTCGAGGTGGCAGGGGAGAGAGGGGAGCATAGAAGCTTCCAGACAGACGCCTCCATGGGCTCCACTGGGTCTCCGCACACACACTCCCAGTAACCCTTGTTCCATCTCTTCCCATCAGACGCCGGAGCCCGAGGCGGAGCCACCCCAAGCCCCCGAGCTCAAGCAGGGCCTGTACGAGCTCTCGGCCGGCAACTTTGACCTGCACGTGGCACAAGGTAGGCGGGCGGGTGCACCGGCTCTGCACCTCTGGGCACCCCTGCCCGGGGCCGTCCTCCTGGGGGGCCTGGCTTTTCCTCTTGCTGCTTGAGGGCTGGTGGGCCGCAGCATGGGTGGCACTTGTCAAGAGCTTCTCTCCCCCAACCCCGATGACATCAGTGTTTAATGCTCTTCCTCTCGGAGATGATTTCTCCTTTTGTCTCTGTCCTTAGGGAAGGGCCAGTTCTAATACTAAGCTAAAGCCTCAGGTGTGGAAAGCTCACTGATGGTGAGTGGGTGCACTTACTTGTGTACTGGCGGGACAGTGCGTCCTTGGATAGGAGTGTGTTTGTTTATGTTAATGTTAATCATATGCTTATTGACCTGACGCAGAAACAAAGGTTTCTCTTACCTGTTTAAACCAGAATTTATTGGGACCATTATAACACACGAATCGAATCAGCGTAGGTGCTCTTTACACTTAAAATATTTTTCGATACCATATCTCATTTTTTGAAAATAGTCTCCTAAATGTCAGAATGACCTGAGTACGATTTCTCATGTTAATAATGTGTAAGGCCTTTCTTCACACGTTCGGAAGTGTTGGCTCAGCAGTGAAAGGCTTGAAAGTGCATTCAGCCTCCTTGCTGACCTGCCCTCTCAGATGCTGTCATGGAGAGAAATCCTCCTGGGAGACGGGGTTGGAAACGCTCTTAAGAGGGCTTAAAATTGTGTCCGGCCCTGAAGCTTCCTGCTTGCTGGTAGTTGAAATACACCCCATTTAAGGTCTGACATCGCTTGTGGCGATGCTTTCAGCCGTTTTTAATTAAAGGTGGCTAGTTAATTGGTACAGATGCTCTGACAGGGTTTCTATCCTAAGGGGAGTCGCTTTAATTTGAGACGGGCTTGGGATCCCTGCAGCATGCGCTCCCGGGGCCACCCCGTGACAGACCACCGTCCGAAGCCCAGCCCTGACCGCCCCCCGAGCAGGTCGCCCACCGAGGGGCCGTGTGCCCACACGCCGTGGCCTCGTGCTGCTGCCATGAGGGTCTCGGAGAGCGGTGCGGCCCCACCCTGACTCAGCTGCTGGGCCTCCTGTCTCCACCTCACAGCACAAAGTAGTGACACACCTGTCTGGAGACGTGGTTTCAGCCTTGCAGATCAGCTGCTCATGTATATTTAAAATGTTTTTATTTAAATTTCTTAACTGGAGTATAGTGGATTTACAGTATTGATTTTGAAGCAAGTTTTTTTCCCCATTTCCCTCGAACGCATCATTGCCGCGGTGACAAGATGCCGCCGTGAGCGTTGCCATGGCAAAGTCCGACTCTGAGCCTGAGTCACACGTCAGCGTCCGTTGGTTGGTTCTCTCCTTGGCCACAGCCTAATTTCGGTTTGGCCTCAGCCTGACACTGTTTTGGCCCTAGGCTGGTCAAGGTAGGAGAGCCTAGATAAGAGTTTTCAGTGCCTAAATCATGATGTTGTGAGGCTTGCTTTTTTCCTAGCCAAGCGGAGTGATATTCAGTCTTTTTAGATCTTCTATCTTATTGTGAAATAAAACCCAGATACAGAAAACAATGTAGGGTGTAGTGAATGGTCATAGAGCCGTCACCCGGCTCAAGACAGAAACCTGCTCGCTTCCCGTGCCCCGCCAGGGAAACCGCCACTTGCATCATGGTGTGGAGTACGGTCGCCCTGTCCACGTCACCCTGATGTCTCTGTTCCCTGTGAGTTGGCCGTTGAATCTAGGGACTTTATCACTTTCTGTTTGATGTTTTGGGGGGGTGTGAGCAACACTGCGTAGCTGGGAAGTCTCTCTGTGACGTCAGTGGCCTCGTCCGTCACCGCCTAGAGCCGTAACGCACGAGGGATGCAAAGCCTGCTGCTGTAATTCAAGCATCCCTTCTTCATTTTTACAGCAGGAGACACTTGCCCTCGTTTATCACTTGGTTATCCAGCGGTGCAGTTCACGTGGGAAAGACAGGCTAAGTGCCTGATTCCTTCCCTTTATCGCCCGTTTTCCGAATAATGAGTTGGGTCCCTGTTGTCCTGCAAAGATGACAGATTGGTTTTTAAGGATCGTTATGAACTCATGGGTAGAGACATATGTGATGGGGAGTCACTTTTTACCAGTTCAAGGGTTCGTGCTGAACTGAGCTTTGCAGGAGGACAAAGATGAGACGCTTCCACTCACGCTCTAGTTGGGTGGGTGTAACTCTCTCTCACTCCCTCTCCCCTCCCCCGCCCCCCCGCAGGAGACCACTTTATCAAGTTCTTCGCTCCGTGGTGTGGTCACTGCAAAGCTCTAGCTCCGACCTGGGAGCAGCTGGCTCTGGGCCTTGAACATTCCGAAACTGTCAAGATTGGCAAGGTAAGTGAAAGCCCTTATTAAACCGGAAATAGACCGCCTTTGGCTGGATTAATTAGCTGAGTAGCCCATTATTCATTCTGTGCACAAAGTCGCAAACTTGATTTATTAATTCCATTTAGCGTGCCACTTGATAATTCATTTCACCTTCACAGATGGCAGCCGGGTTTCGAGTGTGCTGGCTTTTCCACAGTCTAGAGATAAATTATGGCTTTGGCTCCTTTGTTTATTTTGAAGCAATGGCCAATTCTGAATTGGCAGCCCCAAAGCCCTTTCTGCAAAGATATGGGGCAGAGCCTTAGAGAACGTTCACTGGACGTACTTGGGGACCATCCACAGTCGAAATCACCCAAGAGCTCTTTCCTAAAAGGACCTTCGGCTCTGTGCTCACACCCTGTGTGCAGCCTGCGTGCAGAAGACCCGCCCGTGGGGAGCCCTGGCTTGCCCTGCTGCCAGGAATTCTTTCCCACTTTACGTAGGGAAGCCAGAAGTGATGCATTGACAACTGGGTTTTCGGGAAATATCTAGAGCAGCTTCTGGGCCTTCAAGCACTTTTAATCTGTCCATCCTCCAGCACCTACCAGACACCCTGCCTGAATTGCTTTTATAAAAATCTCATTTTCTACCCTGCCGGGGGCTGATTTATATACAGGAGTAATGCTGCATGTTCAGGAACTGTACCTAATAAGGTGATGTGCCCAGCACAGTGAGATGGCCAAAAGCATAAACGTGGGATTTGGACAGACCTGGCCGGCCACCCTCAAGCAGCTTCTCCACACCTCAGTCTCCCCCTTCGCAAAACGAAGACGTGATCTGACTGGGGCGGTGGTGAGGGTGACGGTAAAATGCTGAGCACGACGCTAGGCACAGAGCAGATGCCTAGGAAATTGTAATGATTGTGAAATGAAGTTTTCACTGTTGTGTGTTAAACACTTAACCTGACATCTTTTCAGTTTTATCTTTATTATATTCCAAATACTCCTATTTTAAATTCCTGAACCTGAGAATACATTTCTGAGCTAGCTTTGTGACTGGCGTGGGTCTCTGTCCATGACAGCTGGCCGTCCCCTTCTCCAGATGTCAGGCTAGGCTCCCTCTCTCCATCTGCTGACCTGCTCAGGGTAAACTACTGCTCCCCCAAAACTGGCATTTTTGAGTGAAAAGAAATCATGTCTCTAAATCCCATCACTCTGCTCCCTAAGCTCAGGTGTATTTGGGGGTAAAGTCTCTCCAAAAGCTCTAACTTGCTGGCAGAGATGCTACAGATGGGGAGTTTTAGAAATTTTCTTTCTTTGAAAAAGTACTGAGTGTCCAAGAGCCCATTTACCAGGAAGGCTCGCGGAGAAACTGACTGGGCGCGTGATCTGTATTTCTAGGTTGATTGCACACAGCACCATGAACTCTGTTCAGGAAACCAGGTCCGAGGTTATCCTGCTCTCCTCTGGTTCCGAGACGGTAAAAAGGTACGTCTTCAGGTCTTAGTGTTGAGACAAGATGTGTGTCTTAACCACCGCTGAACGGTCGAGTGGTTTAACAGGGGTGGCGCGTTGCCAGCACAGATTGTTTGGGCACTGGTTTAAAGGAATACGCATCACGGAGCGAGAATGTCTTTCTCTTTGTTGGTAAGGCCTGGCGGGTTGAGAGAAACCATCAGGCGTTATGCACTTCCGAAGCATCTCAGCTGACTCAGGTTAACTCTAGAATAAGCCGGATCGACAGTCCTAGGGTAACTGCTCTGATTACGACCTTCGAGAGGGGTCAGCGCTCGCTCTTGGTAAGGCTCTTAAATGCCGGCTTCGTCCCTGGCCGGTGGGCAGCGCCCAGACTTGGGAAACGCTCAGCTCTGCAGAAGGAAGGCGCTGTAAAGTTCTTTGCCCAGAGCCGAACTGCAGATGATCATCTATGCTTTGCCTTCACCTTTGAGCAGCAGACACCACAGAGCTGGGACACCCAGACAGAGACGTCCGATGGGGGCGGGTCGTGTGTGGGCAGGTGGAGGGCTGAGGATTCACAGCCCTGACGTGTCTCCGTGTGGCCCGTGTCCCGGACAGGTTGATCAGTACAAGGGGAAGCGGGATCTGGAGTCGCTGAGGGAGTACGTGGCATCGCAGCTCCAGAGCACGGAGAGGGGCGCCCCGGAGCCCGCCCAGCCCTCGGAGGCCCCCGCGCTGGCCGCTGAGACCGCGGCCGACCAGGTGGGTGCACGGTCAGCTCCCGCCTCTGAGCGACAGCGCAGGCACAGCACACGGTCGGTCATTCACATGGGGGGCTGGGGTCCCCTTTTCAACACAGCGTTTTCTTGAACTCCTTTCACATGCTTGTTAGGGGGTCAGTGCAGACAGAGCTTCCCTTTAAAGAACCTGGAGTAGGCGTGAGACAAAGGATCCTGCGAGCATTGGGTGTCAACATTTCTGGACAGTTCTTCCCTTTGATTCAGCACTCACTAACTTGAAGGCATTTGCTGTAAAAGCTGGGCTGTTGCCTCTTGGGCCCGTTCTGCTCGTTTCCATAACTTGCTGCAGTCAAGGTGGTAAAGGCCCCTGAAAGAGCTGCAGCAGAAAGGCTCTGCGCGTTGGAACGTCAGAGGCAGATCACTGTAGGCTATTTCATTTGTCCAGACAATCGCTGACTTATCGAGGTGTCCTCTTCATATATTCAGAGCGTAAGGTTTCACGTTCGTTCGTTTTGCGTTTATCAAGACCTGTCGCGTTCCAGCCACTGTCCTAGGCCGCCAGGGCACAAAGCGAATGAGGTTGTTTTCCGCCTGTGGAGAGTGGCGGGTGGGAAGCGGGAGACACGTGAAGATGTCGGCACTGCGACGCAGGCCGGGGCGGGGAGGCAGGGAGCGCCACCCCACGGGTGAGTCGGTGTTGGCCGGAGAGCCGTGGGGAAGGCCGCCTGGCGGCGCGTCAGCCGGCAGGAGTGAAGAGGGCACGAGGAGGCCAAGGGCACCGTGCGGGATGCAGAGGGAGCCGGCGGCTGGCCCCCGGAGGGCCTTGTCCGCCAGCCGTGGATCTCAGGTCTGCAGGGAGCCAGTGGAGGGCTTGGAGCCGACGTGGACTTTAAGAAAGCCGGCTGGCTGCAGCCTGTGTGGACGAGACAGAAACCGCTGTATCTGGAGACGAAGGACGCGGGGACGGCGGGCAGGGGCTTCCAGCTCCCCCTGTGCAGTCGGGATGGGGGAGGGGAGGGAGGGAGAGACAGGCTGGCGGCGATGGGTCCCTTTGCAAGGTGTTGCTTCCAGGGCTGTGGCGGTCTGCACATGGCGACAGGTAAGAGTCCGGAGCTGAAGCCGGATGCCTGTCTAGACGAGGAGGTTCCAGCATCCGCTCCTGTAGGTAGAAACCGACGCCGAAGCCGTGGGTGAAGATGAGATGATTCGGGGGAGACAGAATAGCGTTTTCCCAGGAAAGCCGTGCTCGGATTTCCCAGCCGAGAACCGTACATAAGGCCTGTTTGTCTGTCAGTGTATTTCCAAAGCCGAATCCTTGTGTTGCCGCCACAGCACGCCAGGTTCTTACCCGGGACGGTGGGCAGGGCGGCCCTGGTCCTGTGGAGGACGCCTCCCTGGTGACTGTCCAGCCTCAGCATTTACAGGAGCGATCGTGACTCGCTGGGGCCGTCACGCCCGGGGCCCGGGGATCAGGCTTGGAGAGGCGGCAGCCGCGGGCCCCATCCTCCCAGGGTGGGGCTGTGATGGTGCCTCCGCCCCCCAGGCCCGGCCCAGCCCCTAGTGGGACGCTTGTAGGTTGGGGACTGCGTGGGTGTTAGTTAAAAGTGGAAGTTTTGGTTTAAGAAGTAAACAAACGATTTCGTAGTTAAGGGACCACGCGTCAAGGGAGCGTGTGTCATGGTGGTTATAAAGGTCACCCCACATCGAGTATAATTATATACTGTGGATGTTTTTGTCAAACCCAGAAGGGTTTCTATTTATAATAAGGTTTTCCACCACTAAGTGGGTCTTTCAGTGAGTATGGTGTCATGTTTCTGGACATAAAGATGGCAGCGTCTGGATGGCTCCCTCAGTGCCCCTGTGTCCTGGTCACAGACACGTGGTACTTGGTGCTGGACTCGAGTGGGGCAGCCCTGGTACACTTTGCCACGTGATACATCATCCATATTCTTTTTATTTATTTATTTATTTGGCTGCATCGGGTCTTCGTTGAGGCACGCAGGATCTTCGGTTACGGCGTGCAGGCTCAGTAGTTGTGTCGCGTGGGCTCTGGAGCACGTGGGCTTAGTTGCCCCGCAGCGTGTGGGATCTTAGTTCCCCGCCCAGGGCTCGAACCCATGTTCCCCTGAAGTGGAAGGCGGATTCTTAACCACTGGACCACCAGGAAAGTCCCCATCATCCATATTCTCACGAGAGGATCACAGATCCAGTTTTGGAGGAAAACACATAGACATAATTTTGTGAAGAGCCTTCAAGATAGAACCGCTTTAGAGCAGACTGCCGTGTGGCACCTTTGCCCTGAATTCTCCAGCCTGAGTTCAAATGAGCAGTTTTCACATTTACTTTGAATTTAAAAATGGAAAGCAGCCTGTTATCTGTAAAAGCACATATTGCCTATGCTTGTGTAACTGAGGTCCTTCTATCACATAGAGAAGATAATTATGAATCTGTAGGATGAGAACGATAGAGTCGGTGGGGAAAGCAGTGTGTACAGACTTCAGGGAGGCCGGTCAGCTTGGACTTCGGTCAGTGTCCGAGGCTCCAAGCCCGGGAGGCGCATGCTTGGGCCCTGCCCACCCAGAGCCCTGGAGACAGCGGCTGCACCTGAACCTGCCTAGGCTGGCTGGGGGCAGGACGCTGGACGTGTCCTGTCCCCTCCACGCAGCATCTCCTGGGCTCAGGACCGTGGGACCGGTGATGATGAGTCACTGCCCTTTTGTGGAGCTTGTGAAAAGTGAGTTGTGTAGGTATCTGTGTGTGGTCTCGGAGCACACATCACAGCATTTTAAAAGATGATGGACTTGTATTTCTGCGATCCCAAAGCATGATCCCCGCTCTGCTCTATGTGGTGTATTTGAACTGTGGCTTTTCCCTCCCCCAAGGGCACCGTGTTGGCACTGACGGAAAATAACTTCGATGACACCATCGCAGAAGGCATAACCTTCGTCAAGTTTTATGCCCCATGGTAAGTGGCTGTTGAATTAGAAACTTTGTCCTCGTGCACTTGAGTCACATCCTATTTTTCAGCTCATAGGCCAACCCTCCGGACTCGGTGTTGGGCAGATACTCCATTTACTTGTAGTTATGCTATAGGGAAAAAGGAAATGTTGTCATTATATATGTTAAAGTTTGGTGGTAATTCATAAAGTTATGGAGAATGAGGTTAACTTAAAGCTCAGTCTGCTCTGGAAAAAACAAAACTGGAGACTTATTATCGTGGCCATACAACACTGAAGTTTTGTGGTATCTGGGCACTTTGCCAAATAGATGGCTTTTGGGGTTAAAAACACCGTGAACATCCTGAGGTATTAATAGCTCTGCCCCTTAGTCTCTCTGGATGTTGTAGAGAAATCGAGTAGAGCTCGGCTTTCCGTTAGAGCCATGCAGTCTGTCAGTCACCTGACCTTCCTGGCCCGTCGGGGACCAGAGCAGAGATGGGCTGCTTGGAGCCCGAGACCACGGCAACCGCAGTCGGTGGGAAGACGATAGGTTCCAGGATGTGCCGTGAACCACTGCGGCTTTGGATGCCCTTTAAATCCTTTGAACCCACTTTCCTCAGCTGTAAAACGGGGAGAACGCTTTGTCTTGAAACAACCCGTTTGGAAAAAGCGTTGAGGAGAGAGAGAGCCTGTTTCTGAACACAAACACACATGTGCCATTTTCGCTTCTCACTTTGTTTCACTGCGCGTATTCATGAGAAACAGTAACAGCAGAGAGAAAAAAGTTAACGAGTGACCTGTACGACTTGCGCAGGTTTTACTCTTAAAGAGTAAAATCACTAGTAAATAATGCCTTTAAAACTATCACGCATTTTCTAGTTTTTTTTTTAAAAAAAACCTAAAGCTGTACAGATCACGTACAAGGACAGAAGAGCCCCTTTCATCGAAGGGGAGCAGGTCACAGAGGGGAAGATGGTCAGGAAGCGGGTATAGTAACAGGTGGAAGGAGAGTTTGAACCAAACTTAGTGGCCTCAGTGCTCACACCACAGCCTGGAAGCTTCAGGGAAGCTTGGAAGTTCTTCTGAACATTTAAGACCGTAAGAAATATAATCTGTTTTTGGCATTCAGGTGATTTTTTTAAAAGCCCCCAGTTTACCGCATCGTAGAGATGGTTGCAAAGCTGAAGCTGTTTTCAGACCATCTTGTTGCTCAGTCAGGTTGTCTGAAAGTCTGCCCTGGCTTGGGTTTGAATTCCGTGTTTGGGATGGGAGAGGACAAGCAGGTGCAGTGGGGGGTTTGGGGGGATGATAGCGCACCCCGCAGGAGAACCTGCCGGTTTATCAACTTCTAGGCAGCTGTTGGCTGCTTCCTACAGAAGAAACAGGCTGGGCAGTGAAGTGCAGGCGAGTGAGCTTGACGGGACCTCAACAAAGCTGTCGCTGTTCTGTCCCCAGGTGTGGGCATTGTAAGAACCTGGCTCCTACCTGGGAGGAACTCTCTAAAAAGGAATTCCCTGGCTTGGCGGAGGTCAAGATCGCCGAGTTGGACTGCACTGCAGAACGGAACATCTGCAGCAAGTACTCGGTAGGTCCACATGGATGGAAACTCATGGGGACAGAATTGGGGGCGGATCCCAAGTGGAGCTGTAATTTGGTATTGTGGACTCAACCAAGATAACTCATCCTCTCGACGAAGAGTTTTTTGTGTCCTTTGGGGATTTTTTTTTCCCATTTGAGAAGCAAAAGAGCTGCTCTCTCAAAGGAAAGGCTGTCTTCTGTGTCTTCTTTGAGTGCACACAGTTCAGAGGGGGTTTTCAGGCCTTGCCACCTGGGCAAAAGGCTGGCAGTACCTGAGACTCTGAGCTTGAGGGCAGGGCGCCACCTGCGTGGCCACTCTCATTGGCTAAACGGTCAGCTGGCTTGTAGCCTTCGTCGCACACACAGACACAAGGCGGCGCTCAGTGCAGAAAGTATTTGATCCTACACTTCCCCTGAGAGGGCCACACCAGTGGGCCAGGCTTGGCTTCTTTATGTAACTGTTGCCTTCTTTCCAAGCTGTTAGCACCATCGAATAGCCCAGAAGATTTGCAATTTATATTTTTCCGTTTGTGGTGTTTGTTTTTCTTAAAACATTTTTGAGGCCTCTGGAGTTTATTAGAATAGATGTATGTAGCACAGACGTCGTCTACTTACTAGAAGATGCTAGTCATTTAAAAAAATTTTTTTTTTTTTTTGGTGCTTTAAAGAGAAAGGGGAGCTGTGCTGACAAGTGTGCATCCTTGAGGCTCCTGCTGCTACTCAGCGTGGACCACAGAGCACCCTGGTGTCGCCAGGGAGCTTGTTGGAAATGCAGCCTCAGGCCCCCTCCATCCACACCAGCTCCCCAGGCAAGACTCCACTCTAGGGTGAAGTCACTCCTTGTTGCTAATCTTGAAAGTAGGTTTGGGTTGGAAAGTGAATAAAGAGCCCCAAGGCTCTGCTTTCTGAACTCTTAGGTACTTTTTTGATGGTCTGTACGTTCTGAAAATTTAACTATAGACTTCCCTGGGCACGACTCCAGGATCTTTTCTGATTTTATTTAAGAAGCAACTTTGTGTTTGTTTTTATTTTTTTTTTTTTTTTTTTTTTAAGGTACGAGGTTATCCCACATTGCTGCTTTTCCGCGGAGGCAAAAAAGTCAGCGAGCATAGCGGGGGTCGAGACCTGGATTCCTTGCACCACTTTGTCCTGCGCCAGGCGAAGGATGAACTGTGAGCTCGGCTGGAAGCTGTCTCCTGCCTGGCCCTGGGCAGGAGCTCAGTCCTGCGGCTGCTGCCTGGTCCCTTGCGGTGGTGACTCAGAGATCCGAACGCACTAAACTTGTGCTATCTTCTCCATGTGTGTGTTCTTTAAGCCAACACACTCCACAAATTCTTTCTTAGGTTTCTCTAAGTAAATGTGTAACTCATGATCCCTTTGCAAACTAAATATTTTCAGTGGCAAGCTACCATCCATCCCCTTTAACCTTCTCTTGGTGAAATCTAAATGGTTTCCTTTGAGACTAAAAGAGTCAAGGAAATTCCAATTGCCAGACTGTTTTTGGCTTTGGAGTAGGAATTTTGGTGAAAGCATCATCCGATGCATAGTTTTCGAACCATCCGCGCACAAGTTCTGGAAAGGTGGCCTTGCCTTGTGGCGGTATCGCGTTGCTCCGATCTGAAGGTCCCAGTTGACTTGTCAATAACGTGGTTGGTCCGTAGCTTGGAGCAGATTTAAAACACAAAACCCCGTCGCCTCTGGAAGAGCCACTTTCCCAGCCCCTCCTGGATCTTCCGTCTCTGTTGATATCTCTCTCTCTCTCTCACGGAGAGTGGTGAGCCCTAATGAAAACAGTGGTACTCCTGACGCGTGCCTGAGTAAGATCATGCTGATGCCATAGGCTTGTGTGTGTGTGTGTTGATACTGGACCAATCGCTTAGTACTGTTCAACGGATACTTCTGTCCCTCCTGAGTGAGAGATTTCATTAGTTAACATGAAGCCAGAGTCCACGTGAACTTTAAGGCTCAGTGTCTCACGTGGAAAGTTCCACAAGGCTCGTCCCGACTATTCTGTTAACTCCTGGGAAGATTCTGCTCGGCTTGGCCACCTGGGGCAGGAGCTTTCCCCGGTCTGCCTATCGGGGACCGAGGAAGCCCTGCAGCCCCACGATGAAGCCCCAACCAGAAGCAGCTTTGGACTCCGCAGTCCTTTCCGAGGCCGCGTCCTGTACTTTGCCTGCCTGCGAGGAGCTCAGTCTTCTACTGTAAGAAGAGTGGGATTAACTTGACCTCAAGGTCAAAGGAGGGAGGGAGGCAGGGCCGAAGTAGGCCACGTTACCGGTGGCCTCATAACCCACGCCGTCCTGGTTGATAAGGAGCATGTTTATCCTCACCCTTGGAAGTCCGCAGCTGTAGGACGAGGCTCCCTCAAGGCATATGTGCCTGTAGGTCCTTTGCCATCAGGTGCTCCTCGTGATAACACTCGTCACCCCACCGCCCACGCTCAGGAGATGTGGCCACTTGGCACAAAGTACCTGGTGGTCAGGACCTTAAGAAACAAGACCCCGTCCGCTTGTCCACAGCAGACAACAACAGGATCCCGGCCAGCCTCTGCCTTAAAGGAAATCTTTATTAATCATGTATGGTTCACAGATGTTCTTTAAAAAAGACCCCAACTTTCTAGAGAAGCACAATCCTCATGAGTGGATTCATCTTTGCATCATGAGTCTTGTTTTAAAAAGAAAAAGTGGTACAATTTGTTTACACTATGATACTTTCTAAATAAACTCTTTAAAAAAAAAAAAGTCTGGTCTTAAATGTTACAGCAAAACATAAAATAGACAATAAATTATAGTTTATATTTACAAAAAAGCTGTAAGTGCAGTTATAGATCATAAATGTATTATTTAATCAGTTTAGTATGAAATTGGTTTCCGAGTACATGATCGTGAAAAAGACATTTAAAAAATATTCTCAGATTTAATCTGAGTTTTACTTTCTACAGGAGAAAACCGTGATTTCAGTTCCTAAACCGCATACCCATTCCTAATCTCTTCCTAAGGCTGGGTGCCCTTCCTCAGCTCATCGCCTGTGCTGGTCTAACCCCGAGATGCGGGACGCTGTCCAGTAAGGGGCAAGGAACCGTTTTACCGACACAGATGAGGGCTGACGTTCCTGACGTAAACGTGCTTTTTCAAAGAGCCGTCCCTCGAGGGAAGAGGGAAGAGGTGCGGGCGTGTAGCTCGGTTAAAATGATGGCTTTAAAAAGATTTCTCATCCCCGGAGCCTCGCCGCAAAGTGGGATCACTTTAGTCTCTGTTTTACGGGGGGGGGGGGGGGGGGGGTGGGGGGTGGAAATGATGTGGTTGAACTGAAATAAGGATATTTTCACACGGACAAAACGCCCGCACAAACATGTAACAGCACGACTGAGACAAAAGGCACTTGCGGGCTGCCCGGCTCCCTCCCGGGCTGTTGATCCCACGTGAGAAACCGACCTCCCTGGGATGAGAGCTCAACAGAGACGTTCTTTCCCCATTCCCATGATCTGCAAAATCTACCTGTGAGCAGCTACTGAGCCCGCTGCTATCTGAGCCAAGAAGAATTTTACTTTAAGATTATCTTCCCTATTTACTTACTAAAACCACGAAGAGCTTGATCTAAAGCAAAATAATTTGGGTGGGTTTGGGGGGGGCATAGGGGATCCTTCAAAGTTAGGTTTCTTCAGTCACCGGACTTCATGCTACAGACACTCAAACTCAGCTTCCTAGAGACCGACAACTACTCACGACATTTACTACGTGAGCACGTTACGGACGAGGTCCTTTAAGATGTCTGTTAGGGCGGAAAGGCAGCAGCCAGCGCGAGATGGCGTCGGCGTCTTATCCCGCTTTCTCGGTGCTTCCGGGTGCCTTTTAAGGCAGATGTGATGCAGGAGTCCAAGGCAGTGCATGTGTCCCCAGCAGCTCGTCCTGAGTCAGTGGCACCCACAAGCTCTGACGACCATGTTCCTGTATTTTTTCAGGATGACGTTGGAGTTGTCGTCAAAGTAAAGCACGGAGATGGCATTCAGTTTCGTTGGCGCACAGCACGGTTTGGGGACGTACTCGGGATTCATAAGGTGAACCTGTTTCAAACACAGAAGGAGGGGAGGTGTCGTTAGGAACAATACCTGGCCCGGGCCTACTCCCCAGTCACGTGGAGATGCCGGCGCTCACCAGGGTCTGCACGATGGCATGGTTGGTGGCGTTCATGTGCGCGTTGAGAGGGAAGGAGCATTCTCCGTCACAGTAGTTGGCAGCGTAACCCTTGGGTGCAATGATCCAGTCCTGCAACAGAGTGATGTACACACACACCTCGTATCACCTCAGGAACCCTGCGAGAAGCTATCACTCACATGGGGCAGCTAAGGAGACAGACACAGCAGGTCGAGGTCACACTCGAGGGGCAGCGTGAGGCTGTGAACCCGGTCAGTCCGACTCTGGAGCCCTCGCTCCTTCCACAGGCCCGCAAGGCCCTGACCTGCTCCTGGCCCGCCTAGGCCTGGAGGGCTGCAGGTGGCTGGCTCCGTGAACTTGGACCAAAGGAGCCTCTCCAGGAGCCCGGGTACTCCCTGTCACCGCAATGCCACTGCACATGGGAACGATCTTCCATCACTGGACGCCTAGAATTTGCATCTTCTCTTATTAACTAGCAGTGGCCCTCGGGAGGGAGGCAGAGCATCGGTGCGCTTCTAGTCTGGGCGAACCGGCATGTGGCCCTTGGAGAAGTTAACTGTTAGATGCTCTTCCAGCCCTTTCTCAAAGCACAGTGAACACTTGTTTACATGCCCAAAGCAATACAGGCCCTGTGGACCCTGAGAGAATGAGAGAAGAGCACTGGGAAACGGGCTACTGATTTGGAGGGACAGGGCGCCTGTGCACCTGGAAAGGAGCTGGGGGGCTTCATGCACGAGTGGGCAGGCCTTTGGCCACCCCACTCCAAGACCTGGGCATCTGGAAGGGCTCCTAAGTACCTTCACAGGAGGAAACTTCTCAGCCCTCAAGTTCAAGGTCTTTGAGGATGGCTGCTGCCTCTAAGATGAGAAGAGACTACCGAGAGAGGGCCCTCGTCCCCCTTGCTGTCCAGAGCACTCACCTGCCAGCCCAGGTCCTGGAAGCTCACGTACAGCTCGTGCTTCCTGCAGGCTGTTTTCAGTTCACTGCTGTTGTAATCTGTTGGAGATCAGAAGATGCAACAGTTAACCCATTCATTCTTCGCTTACAAACTTACCTGGACAGTTAACCACGGGCCAGCCGTGCACAAGGCCCCCGCTAGACACAGCTGGGGCGCCCACAGCTCTGCAGCCTCCTCCCAGCTGCTCGGGTGTTTGACTTACTCCGCCTCGTCCACTCTGGGGTCACTGCCGGGCACACTGGCACACAACACGTCATTACTGACCTGAACGGACTCCTTTCAAGAAACGTGTTTGTCGGGATCCCCTGTTGGACCAAGATGCCCCAAACACCCCGGGGCCCTGACTTGGGGGACGTCGTATTCACAGGCAAGACACACCAGGCAGGTTCCGCTCGCTTTCTAAAACCGGGACTGTCCTGAAGCCGCGCACGGGCCGGGAGGACAGCTGCTGGGCCAGGAGAGCCTCCCGAAGGGGGCGCCCTGGAGCCAGGCCTGCCCGGGAGGCCGGAGGTGGGGACGGGGCGGGGCTGAAGTGCGCGCACCTGCTCTGTGTGTCAGGACCTGCTAGCCTGGCTTCATTAACCGGCCGCTGGCAGGAGGACAAGGGTGCCCTGACTCATCTAGGCCAGACGGAGCGGCTTCTGTGTGACGTGCCCTCTTGCGAGGTGCCACGGGAAACACGAGGATTCGTTAGGCAAGGCTTCTGGCCTCCAGAGACTCAGGGAACGGACGGGGTGCCGTGAGACGTGCAGAGCTCACGCCAGTACAAAACAGAATCTGAACGCCATGCGCAGGGGCTGGAGAGAAACCCCACCGGGAGTTCAGAGAAGGGACAGTTAAAGAGGGAGAGAGAGAGGAAGAGAGAGCAGTTCTGGTGGAATGAAGTTAAGGACACGTGAAGAGCTACCCAAACCATGGAATTTCCTGTGTGATAATCCAGCTCCTAGTGGGGCCCCGGAGAGCTCAGGATGGGGCTGCTCACCAGAAAGACCACCACGTGATCAGAGGTTGGGACGCGGGCCAGCCTGACCTCCAGGGAAGGGGGGAGGACTGGAGATGGAGTTCAAGTCGTGAGGCCCACGTGACAACTCTGGACACGGGGCTCGGGGGAGCCTGGGGTTGTGGGGTGAGCATGTCTGTGCGCGGGGAGAGCGGCCCGCCGGGTCCTCCGGGGAGAGGGCCGCCCCTCCTCTGTGTCCTTTCTAATCCAGCTGGAGTCTCAAGTGGGGCACTTTCCTGCGTCCTGTGAGTTGCTCCAGTGAATCAGCAGACCCGGGAGGGGGCGTTGCGGGAACCCCTGAATCTCACCGAGTGGGACAGAACCGCAGGTGGCATCCGCAGGGGGCCAAGCCGTTGACCTGGTGGCATCTGTGCTCCCCCCAGGCCGTCAGGATCAGGACGGAACTGGGCTGTAGGGCCCCCAGTGGGCGTCGGGACGCAGGCAGGGACAGTGCCGCTTCTGCCGGACGGAACCGAGGGGACGTGGGGAAGGGCCTCGGCCAACAGTGCGCTCTGGCCGACCCCCGCCATCTCCGCAGTCTGGCCCTCGCTTCCCTTGGGCAGAAGAGATTCTCAGGAGAGCGGGGCCGGGATGAGAAGGGCAGGGGCCCCATCACGCCGCAGGCGGGGCCGGGCAGCCACCAGGGAGGCGGCTGCACCTGAATCCCTGCGGCCCCAGCTCGGCCCAAGTCCCAGGGGTCCAGGCAGCCGGCCTGCTGTCCTTTCCAGCCCCAAGAGAGCAGGAGAGAGGAACAAAGGGGAGACTGGAGAGGGGAAGAAGCAGGAAAGAGACAGAGTCAGGGCGGCCTAAGAAACCAGGGGGCACGGGAGGAGCGTGAAGGCTTCTGCAGACGGGGGCTGACCGCCTCCCCTGCCCCAGGCCACACCAGCTGCAGGCCCCATGCTCGGCCAGGAAAACACCAGAACAGCAGGAGCACAGAGCATGCTGTCCGCACAGCCCGGCTTTTCTGAGCTCAGGCTGCAGAGTCTTCCCAGAGGAAGCTTGTTTTTTAGAGGGAACAATTCGCTGCTCTCATTTCCCTTCCCTCCTAGAATGACAAGGGCAAGGGCAAAGGGCAGCTGTTAAAATGGCACCCCTGTCTGCACTGGGCTGGCCGCTCCTCCCCCGTCTCCAGCCTGATCCGCCCAGCTTATCCCAAAGGAATCTCCGGCTCCCACGTACCCCACAGAATCAACGGGGCCTTAAGAACCTGCTGGAGGAAGCCCAGCTCCTGTGCCACTGACACTGTGGGACCCCGGGACCACACTGGGATTTTGATTTCTGGTGTCAATAATCTCGTAAAGTGTTGGGCGGGGGGCAGGAGTGGGGGGACAGCTTGCTTTTCAGAGGCTCAATTTTGTTTACAACCGGACGGTTAGCATGAAAGGCAACAGTGAAGTCCTGTTCTTTTGTGGCTGCAGGATTTCAAGGTCTTATAAGCTCCATTTAATCTGAGCGGGGCTTTGATCTCAGCCTTGGTCTTGATTATAAAAGAATATGGAGCTAAGTATCTTGAAAACAGACAGAGGCTCTCCTTAAAGACTGAGCCCTGAGACTCCCTGCTTCACGCACCTCTGTCCCTTCCTAGAGGGACCCTGGCCCCCAGTGCCCTCTCGGGAGTTGGTAGTAGTTGGTGAATTATTCGGGCATCTTGCAGCACCTGTTCACGCCTCTTTATTGTTCAGCATTACCGGCCATTAGCACATTCATTAGGGGTGAACCTAGGGATGGAGTAGAAGGTCAGGTTCTAGTTGGCTTCACTCCTTGATAACTTTTATCCTAAAGGGGCGTAATGGCAGACGAGAGTCAAGTATTATAAATATGGAATTTGGAACAATTCTAACTTTCCAATCACTCATGCCCTGCCTGTCCTCCACAGCTGTGGAGAACTAAGTTCTGATTTCATTTAGAAAGCCCTGGACGAGCCTCTACCTCTTGACTGAGACATCTGGGAGCCAAGCTCCAGGCCCTAAAATTTGAATTTAAGATCAAAATGACACATTAAAATTCGCAACGCCTTTGAAGAACTATACACGGCTAAGTCACAGCCCTGACCCGTGTCCATTCTTCCCAAGCGTTGGGTGTCCATGGTGGATGAGCCCTCTCATCTCTGGCATGTCAACCCATGGAAGCAAGTGCTGAGCTAGAGGGGACACCTGCCAGGAACTAAAAGGCCAAGCAAAGATTGCTCTAGGAGAATGAGACCCCCTAGTCTGTGCACTGAAATTCCCTGAAATTTACAGCAAAACATGTCATAGTCATCATAATAAAGTAGCCACATCACTGCTTTGCAAGTGATGAGTTCTGGTTACCTTCCCTATGCTGGAAGCATACTGAATGGTCCCAACTGGAAAGTTCAAGGGATAGAAGATATGAACCAGCAACGAGAAGGTCAACAGTGTATTTACATGTACCAGAGCCACCTTTTCTCCCAGGACCCTTAAGGATACATGTTTGGGGACTTACCTGGTGGCCCAGAGGTTAAGATGCAGGGGATATGGGTTCAAGCCCTGGTCCGGGAAGATCCCACATGCCACGGAGCAACTAAGCCCGTGCGCCACAACTACTGAGCCTGCTCGCCTAGAGCCCGCGAGCCACAACTACTGAGCCTGCTCGCCTACAGCCCGTGCACTGCAACAAAGAGTAGCCCCTGCTCGCCGCAACTAAAGAAGGCCCGTGGGCAGCAACAGAGACCCAACGCAGCCAAAAATAACAAATAAATAAATAAAATTTTAAGAAAAGGATACATGTTTGGGTGGGTTGGAAAGAGACAGAAGGAGAATTTAAGAGATGCTCACAGGTAGCATTTGAATCGATGAAGAGCTCATTCCAAAGAAGAGAGAGGGTCTTGAGAAGTTGCTGGTTCAGAGACAGTCGGCAGGGCTGAGTGATGGCAACATGAACGTCAAGGGTGAACGAGGCCCAAAGGTCAGCGAATCCAATTTGACATGAATTGTTCAAAGTGGCAGAAAATGTTTCAAAACTATTCATCTGCCAAAACAAAGAGCAATTCTCAGTCACGGTGTTGGCAGCCAGCTGGTGGACATGGCAGAAAACCTCAGACTCACCAGCTGAACTGAAATCACATTCACTACCCCACACCCCCAAAGATGTCTTGGAAAGATCTTGGAAAATGAGCCAGAACAGAATCTAGAATCACCACATGGAACCATCCCTCAAGGCCATTTGTTCACAACCCTTGTAATGGGTCGGTCAGGCGGTGTCAGTCCCCCAGGAGACAAAATCATGGACGCTGAGAGAAAGATACTATGAAAGAGGGTGAATGGCAGCAGATAGAACGAGACCACCCAATGAGAGCTCGGCGAGCCGTGGATGGGGTGCCACAGGAGCGGTGGGCTGGCTGGTAGCCTGGAGGCCAGAAAGAATGGCCAGAGACACTAGAATCCCCAGTGGGCTACACAGCACGGCTTGGACCAGGACTAGTAAAACACGTGTCAAACGATGAACAATATGGTCCAGACGATATCCAAGCCCACTGGAGAAGTGCGACATGGCCAACCTCCAACATCCACTCGGAGCAGACAGCGACAGAGAAGCCAGGGCAGGTCAAACCCGTCCAGGGAGACTTCGGTCCAAACCCACTGCTCGGTGCATGTGTTTGGGAAGTTCAGCTTGAAGGCCAAGGAGAGGTGTGAGAGCAGGTTTTGGTGGGCAGGGGAAGAGGCGGGCGGGCTCTGGTGGGCGGCTGCTGGTGTTTGTTTCAGTGGAAAAGTATGAATTCCCTGGGAGCGGCCCACTGTGGAAGACGGGGGGCAGCAGAGGCCAAGCCGTCTCTTCCTTCAACCTCCCGAAAGACTTACAAGGGGCAAGTCCCGCCTGGAGTCACACCCGAGACCACAGCTTTTTGTCTCGGCAGCATCTACCTGGTTCACGAAGACCCAGCAACATCTGGCCCCACCGTAGCCTGGAAAGAAAGTGCAAACCGATGGTCCATTCCCCTGGAGAGCAGGCCATCTTTCTGGAAACACATTCTCCAAGAGTAATCCCCTCTGCACCTCCATTCCCATTAATGGCAAGAATAAGGAAGGAGGAAAGGGCCAAACCGATAAAGCACTTCAGTGAGCCTAACCTGGGCCATTTCTTGGACCAGCTTGCGAGAGTCTTTGAAGATAGTGGGAGGGAAGGAGGACCCTCCGTAGTAATACTCTCTTGGGGGTCTGGGCCTTTAAACAGGTGAGGCCAGGCCCATTTGTTAGGAGCCCTTTGCCTCAGTGCTGCTGAAAGGAACAAAGCATGTTTGAAAGTACGGGCCTGTGGGGGTGGGAAGACCAAGAAAAAGCAGATGTACTTGCCTCTTCTTACAAATTAGAGCACCTTTACTATTCATATTTAATTTAAACTCATCAAACTGAAAACAAAATGCCGAAAGGGATTTGGAAGAGAATAATTCAGTGATGCCACGAAAACCCAAATCAGAGATGACATGTTTTCTCGATTAAAAGAGAAATTTATGTGTGTACTGGCGGGGGAGGGGATGTGGAGTAAATCAAGTGAGATTTTCATTTTAAAAAGCAATCGAGGGCTTCCCTGATGGCGCGGTGGTTGAGAGTCCGCCTGCCGATGCAGGGGACACGGGTTTGTGCCCTGGCCCGGGAAGATCCCACGTGCCGCGGAGCG
>NW_006793488.1:2402208-2435512 GCF_000442215.2 Lipotes vexillifer | reverse complement strand
CAGCAGGCTTCCTGCCAAGCGAATAAAGGCAAGCAATCATTTCTTCTTCTTTAAACCCCAACCCTGACTGTTTCTAGCGGTAAACACAGGAACACCCATGCTGGGCGAAGCCTCCAAGAAACACCAGGAGGAGATGCAGCAAAATGTCACATCACACCGGGTGGTACAAGTTCCACATCCAGGTTACTGGTAACAGAAACCGCTGAGTCAGAACCCAAAATGAAGACACTGTTTCCCAAAGGAAAACGGGGCGCTTTGGAAAGTTCCAAGAACTCTTGCCGGCCATGGAAGATGACACCGTTAAACAGTCACCTGGAAGAATTAATGCATCTTCCAGAAGTAGTTTACATCCCTTCAGAGGAGCCTAACATACACCCTGAGACCTTCCCATGCCTGGAGGCAACTCATCTTTGAGCCAGAGCAAAGCTTCTCATTTAATCCCAGCAAAGCCACCGAGGATCAATCATCCCCACTTCACAGCTGGGTAAACTGAGGCTGAAGTGGATTAGGTTTGTCCAAAGTCACAGAGTAGTAATGAGGGAAGCAAGATCTCCAACTGCAAATCCTACAGCAAATCTTCAACTTCGTGCTTGATTTCTGGGCTATTTAAAGGAAAAGGAAACCCAGAACTTGAAAGCACCAACTCCAGAGTAAGATGCACCTTGGTTTGAATTCAGTACTGACTAGCTCTGTGAGCTGGGTGTCAGGACGGAACGCCTGCTACCCGCCCCACCACCGTGCTCTGATGAGCGGGCTTCCGTGCCTCTTCCCCAAAAGGCAGGCGTGGGAGGGAGCATTTCGGAAAGACCTCTGAATTGGCACTCGGGCAGTGGGCGCTGTTTCCTCTCTCCTGCCCTTTGACCCTGCCGGTTCAGGGCAGGAAGGGGCTGACTCCATCCCCTACCCTCCAGGGGGTGAGCACCTGGGCCCAACCTGGCTGTGGGAAGCTACCACGAAAGAGATGCTCTCTTTCTGAAGCTGAGGTTGCCTTCCTGACCACCACATCAAGACAGGCTTTCTGAGAATGCCACCAACAGAGGAAGCTAGGAAAACAGAGATTCCTAATATCATCTGAGCCCACGGATCTAACCACGTCTAAAGGTAGAACCCTGAACTTGCCAGTCGAATGCACCAGCGAAATCCATCAGAGAGGGCTGTTGGAGCTGACTGGCCATACCACTTCCAGCCAAGAGCACCGACGAACGCCAACCCGCCTTAACACGGATGTACCAAGTTTGTAAGTCACGGTTTCCCCGGGGTAACGCGACTAGGAGAAAAGCTAGGCGCTCTAAGGCTCGGCACGGACATGAAAAGAGGTGGAGAGACCTGACCAAACAAAAGGACGCTTTTCTGGAAAAACAGACTCTGAGGCTGTCTGCAGCCGGAGACAACCTCGGGGTAACAAGTGTTCCCCTCTGACGGCCTAGGGACCCGTCTAGATTATCGGGGGCTGCCCAGGCACCTGCAGCCTCCGCGCGCGTCTGCGGAAGCCGCGCAGCGTCTGAAAGCCTTGGCGGGTCCTGTGTCCCCAGGGACGCCCCAGAGCCCGCAGGGTCCTGCAAAGACGGGGCCGCCCAACCCACCTGAGGCGCTGGAGGCTCGCGACACGTCCTGGGTCGGGGCGGAGCGGTTGCGGCTCTGCTGTCGCCGCCGGCCGGCGGCCGAGCGGGCGCTGCGCACGTGGACCTCGCTGGCCTTGAAGAAGGCCACCATGAAGGGCTGCTTGTCGTAGGGGCCGTCCCTGCCCACCAGGCCGGCGGCTCGGGGGTTGATGTCGAGCCCTGGAAGGCAAACCAAAGCAGGAGGGCGGTGGGACCCCCAGCCCCCGACTTGTGCTGTTCTCGTCCCGGCCTGTGCACCCTTCTTCCCAGTCACGTGCCTCCCACCGGCGAGGCAGCTTCACAGGCCCCAGGTGCCGGGCCCGCGGGCCGCAGCGGGGACGCGCAGGTGCGGGAGGGGCGCCCACTGACCCACGCGGTGCCGGCGCTCGGGCCTGCGCCCGCCTTCCTCTCTCTCGCGACGCGCCCCGGCCTCCGCCTGGGCGCTGCCCTCCGCGGGTACTCTCGGACCCAGGACCATCTCACCGCCTCCAAGTCCTTGCCAGGAGGCTTGGGGGTGGGGGGGCCTTGCTGGTCCACAGTGGCTCTAGGGGACAGGAAGCCAAGCCATCCTGGAGCCCGGGGCCCACCCGGAAACCACGGCTCTGCCACGCCTGCCGCGAAGGAGACCAAGGCCAACGACCCTCGGCCCGAGCTTGGCGAACTCACCGTCCCGCGTGACCACACTCAGCTGCAGCCCCATGTTGTGCTGCGGGGTCAGAACCCACAGGTTGCTGGTGGCTGTGATGTCAAATTCCAGCCAGCCTTCCTCCGAGGCCCACACGGCGCGGGTGTCCAACAGAAACAGCTCAGAGTCTCTGAAAGAGGGAAGAGGTGGCAGGATGAAGGGCGCAGGGCCCCCAGCTCATCCCCACTGCGTCCTGCCCGGTGTCAGCCGACAGATGCCACCGTCGGATCGGGGACGGCGACCAGCCGTGGCCCCGGCTGGTGTGACGTCACACAGGACACACCCGCGACACAATCTGCTGGGGTGCCGCACGGACAGCAGCTGCCTGCTGACGTGGGGGGGGCCCCCTCGGTGTCACCAAAAGCCTCACGACAGCTGCTCAGGCCACATCTCTTTTAGAATTAAGGTAAATTCAAAATAAATAAATAAACAGTCCTATTGTTGCATGCTTTGCAGCTAGTGAACTCTAAAAAGAGAGGCAGTGGAGGGGGCAGCGAGGAAGAGGGTTAAGAAAATATTAAAATCAGGATCAATAGAGATGAGCATTTACTAAGTTGTACTTTGTTAATTTTTTTAAAAGCTCAGAACCCGACAATCCTCACGTTAGTTCCTGTGAAAGGAGAAGCCAGGATTCACATCCCATTCCTGAGTAATCATCAGTTCTTTTCTTTTAATTAAGGCCTTCGCATGGCCTACGGTGAGAGCCGCGTCCTTCCCCACGTGGACGGTGAGTTTCAAGTCTGTCCCAGCCCCGCTGTGAGCCACGCTGGGGCCCTTTGAGGGAAACTCACCGAGCCTGTTCCTTCCACTGGGCTCCACCGGGACTACTTTTACTTTTTTAATTTTTTTTAACAGTTTCCAGCTGATATAACTCTAGTGTGGGAAGATGGGGTGAGGGACCCACATGCCATGACAAGGCAGCATGTAGGATGGTCACCTTGGTGTGTCACGAGGACACAGTCTGAGTTGACGTCCCAGAGACACTGGCACGAAATGGCCTGGAATTCCCACGACAGGGAAGGGGGAGGTTTTAGCCGCGGAAAGAGTCAAATCCCCTGGTGCTAGAAATATTTTGCTGCAAGAGCTTACAGAACAGAAAAATTACTAGAATTCAATACTAAATTTAAGATGACCATCACAATACTAACAGTGTACATTTATTTATTTTATAAATTTATGTATTTATTTTTGGCTGCATTGGATCTTCGTTGCTACGCATGGGCTTTCTCTAGTTGTGGCGAGCGGGAGCTACTCTTCGTTAAGGTGCGCGGGCTTCTCATTGCGGTGGCTTCTCTCGTTGCACAGCACGGGCTCTAGGCGTACGGACTTCAGTAGTTGTGGCACACGGCCTTAGTTGCTCTGCAGCATGTGGGATCTTCCTGGACCAGGGCTCGAACCCGTGCCCCTGCACCGGCAGGCGGATTCTTAACCACTGCGCCACCAGGGAGGTCCTAACAGTGTACATTTAAATCGGTCATAAAGCGCTTGCATCTACTTTGCTTCAACCATTCTGAAAACTAGGTAGAATATCACTACCCCCATTTTACAGCTGGGGAAACTGAGACTCAGGTGTGAGTTTATGGACACATGACCAGTAATTGCAAGAACAATCTGGTGAAAAGAAAGTAAGTGGATTCAGAGTTTTCCACAATGACTTCCTGCCTTTTGAGATTATTATGAAAGACAACCTGTGACAAATGAATACAATGTATCTCTAGCTCATCAAACGTTTGGGAGGCCAGTGAAACATCTGAGTTTAAAATGTTAGACTTCTCAGAGGGGAAACAATTTTTCCTGTTTACATGGCTCAGAGTTAGAAGGCAACGCTACTGTCATCTTTTCCAAGTTCCAAGCAGTAGGTGTGCCTACGCGTCGTTTACTCAGCTGGTGGACAGAGTCTGCAGGGGGCACATCGCCGCCTGCCATCTATAAAGCACCCCCCCTCCCCGCATGTGTCACACCCCCTGCTGAGAAATTACCACCCCCCCATCACTGAGGTGGCTGTGGGCAGGCAGACAGGGGGTGTTCGTGGAAAACAGCAAGAGGGGGTGGCGAGTCCAAAGCTTTGAAGTGAAGATGTAAAAAGACATCAATGCTGTTCTGGAAGGTTGGAGAAGACCTTCATCCAGAAATAACACAGACACTATGAACGGCAATGTGGGAAAAGTCACCCTGGTCCCAAAGGATGCACAAGACATGTTCTTGTCAGAGGGGCGGCTTCTAGAATGAAGACGCGGTGAGAATGTCAGGGCGTGAGGCTGCCCCTGAGCTGAAGAGGGTCCGTGTGGGGTTAGAGCCGAGGGCCACTGGTCACTAAGAGCTTCGATGGGGCAACCGGCACGTTTTCAGGACTTGTAACAAGGATGCAGAGAAATACAGCCCAAGATATGGGCGTGGCATAGCCGGTAGAAAGAGCTAGAATGAGCTTTTATATTTAAAAAAGAATTAATGATGAAGGAACAGGGGAGTCTGTTAGCAGAGAAAGTGGGGGAATGGGACAGAAGGCCGTCATCCAAAAATGGGAGAGAGAAGCAGAGAAAAAGGAAAAGAGAAGGGCATGACTTAGAGAGGGAAGGGGAAGAACCCATAACCATGATGGGGAAGCAATGAAGTCCACAGGGTGAGTGGGGTTTGGAGGACACAGGAGCCCGAGCTACTACCCTGACTCTGCTCTGGAGTCACACTGGGGTCCCCAGGAGTTGGTGGTGCTTCTGGGCCACACCTCGCTGACTGTCCACCGAGGACAGCGCCGGTTCTCACAGCTTAGGAGACCCGTGGATCCACACACGCGGGGTCACAGCTGAGCCTGGAGACGGGAAGAGCTCCGGGGCTCAGGGCACTGAGGGCGAATCAAATTCAGCCACTTAAACCTAGGATGCTCAGGTCCCTTAGAAGGGAAGTGATGGAGAGCATGGGCTTGAAATAGCTGGGCTCAATGGCTGGAGGAACAGCAAATATTTCCCGTGCGCTTCCACCAAGCGGGGCCTCGAGAAGAGCTCCCGCCGCTCCAAGAGAAGCCCGGGGAAGGCAGGTCCTATTACGTGTCTCTTCTAGAGCAGAGGGCGTGCAGCCTGGAGAGGGTAAGGGTGTGAAGGCCACACAGGTGTTAAGTGGGGTAACCACAGCTTGAAAGCGGAGCTCAGGCTTCAAAAGCATAGTCAAGAAAAGTATAGGCAGGCAAATATCACATGAGATCACTTATTTGTTGAATCCTAAAAAATGATACAAATGAACTTATTTACAAATAAGAGACTCACAGATATAGAGAACAATCATGGTTACTAAAGGGGAAAGGGGGGAGGGATAAATTGGGAATTGGGGATTAACAGATACATACAACTGTATATAAAATAGATAAACAGGGCTTCCCTGGTGGCGCAGTGGTTGAGAGTCCGCCTGCCGATGCAGGGGACACGGGTTCGTGCCCCGGTCCGGGAAGATCCCACATGCCACAGAGCAGCTGGGCCCGTGAGCCATGGCCGCTTGAGCCTGCGCGTCCGGAGCCTGTGCTCCGCAGCGGGAGAGGCCACAGCGGTGAGAGGCCCGCATACCACACACACACACACAAAAGATAAACAACAAGGACCTACTGTATAGCACAGGGAACTATATTCACCATCTTGTAATAACCTATCACGGAAAGGAATTTGAAAAAAGTATATATGTGTGTGTGTGTGTGTATGTACACACACAGAACTGAATCACTTTGCCGTATACCTGAAACTAACAAAATATAGTAAATCAACTCTAGTTCAATAAAAAATTTTTTTCTAAAGTACAGGGCAGAGGTAGCAATTACCCAAACAAGGGCTTAGAATAAAGTCAGAGTTTAAAATCCACTGCACATCAATGCCAATGGTGGCTGGATACAGAAAACACATTCAGATGCTCAGGGCTGGCACAGGATGAGAAATCACGAGTGACTTCTCATGTCAGGGTCAGTGTCGGAGGGGGTGAAAGGTCGCGCAGGAAGTAAAGGTTGAGATGCCTAATGCCTGCTGCTGGGACTCCAGTGGCTCCCGGTCTCACCCTCCTCCTTTTCCCAGGCACAATGCCCTCTGTCTAGACTGAAAACACCACTGACACACACTCAGAAAGGGTGAGGAACTTTCAAAAAGAATGACAGCTTTGAGGAGGGACTTCACTGGCTCAATGCTTCCAGCAACTCAGGTATTTAAGAGACACTATTTACGGCAAGTCACTAAAATGGTCTGACCCACGTCTATTTACTTTTCTTCAATGACACGTGACCTTCTCAGTCTACGCACTCTGTCAAAGTGTTGCCTCAAACAAGACACTCCTGATTTTGCTACGCAAACAGCAGGGGTTCCCTTCTAAACCCCACTCCAGTGGCATCGAGGTCTTCTTTAGGCGAGAAGCACAATTTTCAAATAGAATGAAAGTCAAAACTCAATGAAAATTAGACAGTAAGGCAAGGATTTTTACTTTTTTCTTATGTAATGCATCGTATATAGAGGATTACGTCTAAACTTTTACCAACTAAAAAGACAGAAAGAAATAGGATATTTGAAAACAAAGCATTACAAATCAGAGTAAACTGCTACACACACACACACACACACACATGCACACACGGATCTGAGTAACAAGGGTGAATGAACATTATTATTATATAATCAGCCAAGCTCTCATTGATTTTATGGCACTTGAATTTACCCAATTTGCACCTCTAGGATGAGCATAAAAAGTTCATATATCAAACGCACTTCCACCCTGTAAGGGATATTTCATCTTCAATAAACCAGTACAAATCACTTTGCTGTCAGGATATTAACACAGCTCTGCCCTTACATGGTGTTTACCATGTAAACATATGTAGGGCTGCTCCTACATATGTTAGCTTCTCACGACCACCCAGAGAGGCAAACAAAATACTATTCATACCACCACAGATTTACAGAGCAGGAAACTGAGGCACATACGGGTTAAGCAACTTGCTCACAATCACTCAGCCAGGCAACCTGGCTCTTAACCATCATAGCAGAGGTTCTCAAGGTCAGCCTGCATCAGAATCCCCTGGAGGCCTTGTTAGAGTTTCTGAGGCGGGGCCTTGCAAACTCGCACTTCTAACAGATTCCCGGGCTTCCCTGGTGGCGCAGTGGTTGAGAGTCCGCCTGCTGATGCAGGGGACACGGGTTCGTGCCCCGGTCCAGGAAGATCCCACATGCCGCGCAGCGGCTGGGTCCGTGAGCCATGGCCGCTGAGCCTGTGCTCCGCAACGGGAGAGGCTGCAGCAGTGAGAGTCCCGCGTACCGCAAAACAAAAACAAAAACCAGATTCCCAGGTGATGCTGGTGCCGCTGGTCTGGGGACAACACTCAGAGGCGCTGTCCTCCAGCACTCTCCCTCTCGAGTATGAGGAGAATGACCTTGGCCTGCCTTCTAGACTTAAGGTTCAAAGCTGTCTGCTCTCAAAATATCTTGCTCCTCTCCTTAAAATCATGCAAAGTCATGTAGGCTTCACAAGTGTTTGACTGTCTTAGGGGTTGGCCTTACCCTCAGAGAGTTAGAGTTAGACTAATAATCAGAAGCACGGGTTAGATCAAGTCCAAAGCAGCAGTATTATTAGAAGGTTTGCTTCTATGTGTCTGAGACGGAGAGAGGGGGAAGGTGGAAGATTACCTCGTACAAGTCCATGGCCACTTAACCTGTCCTCTTTGGCCCCCAGACACCGGGACAAATACTCCAACGTGCCCTAGCGATCGAACACAATTGAATGAAGGGTCTGCCACCTTTTAAACATGTCATGGGCACATCTTATATGTTTTAGTTCTTATTACCAACCCCACATCCACGTCCTTGCCCACTATGGGGAATTAAAATGGTAAAAATACTGTTAATTTGTGATTTTAAAAGAAATAGCAAAACAAAATCTTGACCACAACCATGGCCCAACTCCCACAAAGCTGGACGTCCCGGGGGAGATGCTGGCAACCAAAGCAACCTGTTTCTGGGAGTGAATAATCCAGAAGACATAGTTCCAGAAACAAAGACCTATGTTCTTTCTTTTTTTAAATAAATTTATTTATTTTATAAATTATTTATTTACTTTATTTATTTTATTTTTGGCTGCGTTGTGTCTTCGTTGCTGCGCACGGGCTTTCTCTAGTTGTGGCGAGCGGGGGCTACTCTTCGTTGTGGTGCGTGGGCTTCTCGTTGCGGTGGCTTCTCTTGCTGCAGAGCACGGGCTCTAGGAGCACAGGCTTCAGTAGTTGTGGCGCGTGGGCTCAGTAGTTGTGGCTCGCAGGCTCTAGAGCGCAGGCTCAGTAGTTGTGGCTCACGGGCTTAGTTGCTCCGTGGCATGTGGGATCTTCGCGGACCAGGGCTCAAACCCATGTCCCCTGCATTGGCAGGTGGATTCTTAACCACTGCACCACCAGGGAAGCTCAGACCTATTTTCTTTTCTCTGCCACATTTACCAAGTGGATAAACAGTTCCAAACAATAGTTCCTCCGGCTCCCCATGCCCTGACATCCCCCTCTCCCCAAACTGAGCATTATTCTGAGTGCATCCAATTCTGTGTGATGATGTTAATTCCTCTCTAACCTTCTCAGCTCCCCTGTGCCCTTTGCAAAGAACAGAACGTAGACAGGCAGAGGAATATTTGGTAGCTTCTTGAATCTTTTTTTTCTTTTCTTTAACTTCAGGGAGATGATTCTAAGTCTAAGGAATATGTTCTTGACTAAGAAGATGAAACTAATGGGTTACATAACAGCAGTTGTGGGTCAGTTACATTATCCCCTTTTCAGGGGCAAAGGAACAAATGCTGAAAAGTTCAGTGCTTGCCCGGGGGCCCACGCTGAGTGCGTCAGAGATTATCAAGCCAGCATTAAGATTGCAGGAGTCCCTGGGGATGTGACCTGTGAAAGCCAGATACAGAAAGAGAAACAGGTGTGGCTGGGCACAGTGATAAAAAGGCTTTGATTTTCCTCCACCCAAACGACAATAGGGTTCTCCTATTCCCGGCTTTCTCAAGTTTGCCCTTCTCTTCATAAAAGAAAACGGTCCCAGGTATCTCACTTTCATGTCGGTGGAGATAAGAGTTCACATTACTTCACTTTGGGAGGCAGCACCGAACATCCGACAGAATTCGTACAGCAATCAGTTTATGAGAATCAGTCTATGAGAAATGCTTTTCTAAGAAAACAACTCGCCTAGATCCTGGCTCAACTACCACGTTCAGGTCTGGTTTCCAGAACTATACTGTTTGGTTAATGACTCAAACATCAACATTTGTGGGGATTCATTATAAAGATTTTTCCAAATAAAAATAATAAAAATATGACACTTCAGAGATGGATGCTTCTGGCTACGATGTATCCAACTAACACTCCTGCTAAGACTAAAAACACAAATCTTCTGGAAGCCATCTTAGAGTAACCGAGAAAGGCAATGGTTCATGAGTCAAGAGCTCAGAGAGAAGAGAAATGCATTGAGGTGAACCCTGTATTTGCCGTTGCTTTTTCATCTCAGGGTATTTGTTAATTCCTAGCATGACGCAAGGATGTCAAACAGAAAGGAGAAGCAGCCAGGAGTCTGGAGCAATATTGCTGGCTGGGGACGCAAATTGGAGCTTCAGGAAGTTATGACTTGAAGGGCTAGGGTCCCAGAGGAAAGAGGCTGTAGAGAAGTGAGCTCATAAAAGTGATCTCATAGAAGTTTGGGTTCACTTCCTCTAGGACCTTGGCTCTTCAAGTCCTGGTGTCCATGAACTCCAATAGTTCCATTTGAGATGCTTGCCAAATATTAGACTGCGTTTGCATGCAGGAGGAAGCTGAGAAAACAAGCAGAAAGAAACTGCTTAGAGGATAAAAAGCAAAGCAGAGTTTTTGGCAGTCTCTCAATACCGGGTAGTTAAAAAATTAGAGTTCAGAGGCCACCAAGGAAGGGAACTTCCGGTAAACAACCTAGACCTTCAGCTGAGACCCCTAAAGAGCTCAACTGTAGGAGAAAAGGAAAACCAGAAACAGAGAAGCCTTAACACATCTGGAAACCCAGCCTCAGTTAAGACAAAAGAACAAGGTGATCTACCTGTCTGTATTTTTTCTGCCTTCCAGAAGAAAATGAAACCCAATCTGGAAGGAGATACCAGTATCTAGAATTGATTTCATAAATAACGCCCAGAATTTAATTTTAAAAAATTATCAGGCATGCCAGGAAATGAAACCAAATGAGGAAAAACCAAAGGAACAAATAGATAATAGAAACAGACCCACAGGTGATCCAGATAATAAAGTTTTCAGACATGATCTTAGAATCTAGCCTTATATTAAAAGAATAATAAATCACAAGTTGGGTTTGTTCCAGGGATGTGAAGTTGGTTTTACACTTGAAAATCATTTAATGTAGTATATCACATTAACACTATAAAGGGCAAAAATCATATACAGACATCCCTCAATATCCCTGGGGGACTGGGGTTCCAGGACCCAAACCTGGATACCAAAAATACCTGGATACCAAAAAATACCTGGATACCAAAAAATACCTGGATACCAAAATCCCCATATGCTCAAGTCCCTTATATAAAATCATGTACAGTATTTGCATATAACTTACCCATATCCTCCTGTATATTTTAAATCATCTCTAGATTACTTATAATACCTAACACAATGTAAATGCTATGTATCAATAAACAGTTGCCAGCACACAGCAAATTCAAGTTTTGCTCTTTGGAACTTTCTGGAATTTCTTTTCAAATATTTTGATCCATGGTTGGTTGACTCCACAGATGCAGAACCCATGGATATGAAGGACCAACTATAATCATCCCAAAAAATTCAGAAAAAAGATAAAATCCACATCAATTTCTAATTTTTAAAAACCCATAGCAAACTAAGAATAGAGGAGAATTTCCTTAATAAAGTAAGAGTATCTACAAAAACATTTATAGCAAACATTATCCTTAATGGTGCAATATTAAACAATCCCCCCCGCCTTAGATTAGAAATCTGACAGAGATTTCCAATCTGACATTAGAAATCTAACAGAAATCTGAATGGAATTCAACATTGCACTGGATATCTAGTGAGCACAATAAAACAAGAAAAAGAGAAGTAAAAATATAAGAATTACAGAGGAAAAAATAAAAATATTTATAGATGACATGATTATATTCATGGAAATTTTAAAATTCTGCAGAGAAAAATTACTAGAATTAATATGTAAATTTGCAAGGTTGCTGGATATAAGATCAATATATAAAAATCAGGGCTTCCCTGGTGGCGCAGTGGTCGAGAGTCTGCCTGCTGATGCAGGGGACGTGGGTTCGTGCCCCGGTCTAGGGGGATCCCACGTGCCGCGGAGCGGCTGGGCCCGTGAGCCATGGCCGCTGAGCCTGCGCGTCCGGAGCCTCTGCTCCGCAACGGGAGAGGCCACAATGGTGAGAGGCCCACGTACCGAAAAAAAAAAAAAAAAAAAAAAAAAAAAAAATCAGCTGCATTTCTATATGTGGGCGAAAAAGAATTAGACACTGAAATTTTTAAAAGCTAATAACATCATTTACAATAGGATAAAAACTTCAATTCCTGGAATAATTCTAATAAAAACATTCAAGACCCCCTAAACTGTAAAATGTTATTGAGAGTAATTAGAGAAAGCCTAAATAAACATATTCTTGGACTGGAACACTCAATATTAGGGAGAGTCAATTCTTCCCAAATCAAGCTCTAAATTCAATGAAATTCCAAACAGAAGCCCAGCAAGTTTCTTTTGTGGAAATTGAAATGCTGAGTTTACAATATATATGAGAATGCAAAGGGCCATCAATAGCCAAGAAAATCTTAAAGAACAAATTTGGAGAACTTACACACCAGATATTAAGACTTCTTACAAAACTAAAAGAATCAGAGTTTTTATTGATATGAGAAAAATCAATCAATAGAACAGAATAAAGATCTCAGAAACAGACCCAAACACACGTGGTCACCTGATACATGACAAAAATGCCACTGATGTGAATGGAAAAAAGATAGTATTTTTAATAAATGGTCCAGGGTCAGTCAGGTTTTTCTATTCTTACACAGCTATCCAATCTACATCTGTAGTTCACCTGTGATCTCAAATACCCATTCCTGTAGAGTTTAACTCATTCTGCTGATCTAAACACTCCCATATCCCACTGCCTCTTGGGCATCCAACCATGACTCAGACATGTCC
Source organism: Lipotes vexillifer (assembly GCF_000442215.2). Classification (NCBI taxonomy): domain Eukaryota; kingdom Metazoa; phylum Chordata; class Mammalia; order Artiodactyla; family Lipotidae; genus Lipotes; species Lipotes vexillifer. Next base: position 2,423,045 of record NW_006793488.1, on the reverse strand, counting down.
CAACCTGGACTCATGTCCATCCCCCTTCCTTGAATTATTCCTACATTCCCTATCTCTGTGAATGGTTCAGAGTAGCGAATCAAATTAAAAATTTTGGAAAACTGTTTTTTTGCCTTTTGACAGGTATTTTCTCTGCTGGGACAATTATATTCTATCTTAAAAAGCAGGTCAGAAAGGGTGAACTTGGTCACAACTTTAAACAATAATTCAGTCTGGCATTGTTTCTGGGGACTCCACCTGCATGGCCTCTGGGTGGCCTAAGGAAATCTTTCTTGGTTTGAAAAACCAGCATTGCCCTGTTCCCTTGATTCAAAGATGCACATCTTCCAATCCTAAGGATTCTAAAGTTAGGATGAAACATATGGACCAAACTGAAAAAACAAAAACAAAACAAAAAACCCTGCTTTGCCTGTCTGCAAACAGAGTCGTGATATTGTTTATACCAGGAGGAACTGAATTTTGAATTTGGTAATTAATTCTCACTTTAAATGTCTTCCAAAGGACTGCACCATGATAGAACACAAAAAAGAAAAGTTATCCTATACACAGAAGATAGATTATCACTGCCAGGCAATACAACTGCCAAACCATAGAGAGTAGAATATGGGATGTCAAAACTATCAGAGGCACGTGTGGCCAGTTCATGTACCAAGCAGAACCATCTTTCAGACACTGAAAAAATTTCTGGCTGGCTTTCAAGAGATGCTGTTTGACTTTGACTTCCAGATATACAAAATTGAATAAGAAGAGTCAAAGTATGTCTTTCACCAGATAGAAATGTAGATGCAAATGATATTCTTAAAGGCCCCCAAACTGCACTATTAATCTATAGGTGCTATAAAAGTAAAGATCATGAGTACATGTTATGAAAAGCAACATGCTACCGTCACACTACTACACATGACAATGGAAGGTTGACAGTTAATCAGAGCAGCCTTTACCCTCCAAGTATGAAGAAAGCTTAGTGTGTATGAGATTCGGGAGAAAATGGTAAAATAAATGGACAAAGATATAATACTGTGAATAAGGACAAGTACTTTTTTTTTTTTTTTTTTGCTTTTAAACAAAGTCTTTTATTAATTAATTAATTTTATTATTTTTGCTGTGTCGGGTCTTCGTTTCTGTGCGAGGGCTTTCTCTAGTTGTGGCAAGCGGGGGCCACTCTTCATCGCGGAGGACAAGTACTTTTATGTAAATTTATTCTAGTCTTTTTTCTCCTCCACACCCCCTCCTCTAGAAGAACTGCTAGTAGATCCATGGTTGACCAAAAGATCAACGAAGCTTTGCAGAGGTTTTCCATCGCAAGGCCTTGAAAGCCCAAGTATCAGTACCAGGGCCTGAATTTTCCCCCCCCCCCCCGATTTCTACCCCCAACGGAGCTGTCTCCTATGCCATCCAAACAGAAGCATCCTTGAGATGTTCGCATCCAAGCTAAGGAGATGAAGATGCAAGGCATGCCATAAGGGGACCGCTTACCTCTTTCTGGCACTTCACCTTTATCTCAGGACTGTCCCCATGTCACTGGGATGACTTTGAGGGAATCAAAGCAGATCACAGATCAGGCCTAATTTGGACTTGGCAAAATCCGTATGCGCCACGTTTCATCCTGACCAGCTGTCTGATGGGGTCATGGCTAAATCCTAAGGAAGGAACGTGGGGGAAGGTCTTTCCCAAACCCTAAGCACTGTATAAATGCCAGTTTCCACCAAGGTCATCATAAAAACATAACAATTTCTTACATCAGACAGTAACACCAAACTCATCTTAAGGTATCAACCCCACACCATACTCTAAAATTGTAAAGTAAACTACAAAGGGTCCCCTGTGCTCCTCTGATAGGACTGCGTATGCTGTGGGGTTGCCAACCCCACTCCACTCTGAGAGTTGCTCCAGATCTTTTCAGGACTTAGATTCCATCTCTTGGCTTATTCTCAGGTTTTGAATACTGTATCAGTTGTTACCCTGTCTTACCTCAAAGCACCATCTCTTCAACTCATCACTTTTTTGAACTTACCTGGTCCAGTGATTTCTTACCAGTCAGAGAAATAAGGTTTCTGCAGAGTTCACAGCAATGGCCTATCTTCCAAGAATCGTTTCTGACCCTCCCTGGGTCAGGCTCCCGAGCTGCCCTTTACACCAGGAGGCCCAACACAGAACTTCTCCTGCCTCAGCTGAGGGTATGACTCAGCATTGAAACACCTGCCTTTTTTCTTTTCCAAGGAGGCCAACTCTTTTGCAACACACACGTGTGTTAAGCTGATCCATCAAATGCTACAAATTTCACTGAAACGGATTAGGCAGCTACGTTTCTTCACAGGCCTGGAGGGTCCTTTTCAGCCAAGACACCCCAAGATGGGGAGATCGAACCTTCCCCAGACGGGGTCCCACAGTTCAATCTGGAGGCCTCTGGAAGGACATGAGCAAACCGCAGGCAGCCTGGGCTCCAGGCCCACTGATAAGAAAATCTTCTCCTGGCCAACCTGGAACTCTTTAAAAGCATGAAATTCTCCCAATTCTCCCAGGATTTCCCCTTTTCCTATGCACAAAAATTAAACACATCCAATCACCAAATGCTCCCATCCTAAAACGCAGAGAAATTACAACTCTGCTTTGACACGGAGTCAGCAAAGGTTGGGACCATTTGGGAGTTTTGTTTTCCAAGCTCGCTGCTGGCCTGGAGGAAGCGTGACACCACGATCTGAGGCTGAAGGCAGCTGTTCGTTTTTGGCTGGAGTTCAGCGTAAACCTTACAAACGGTCCGCCAGCGCGTGCTCTCTCTCTTTTTTAAAATAATAATAATTTTGAAAAAAAATCCATTAGTCACAAAACCTCCAACCTAGTGTTTTCACCCTAAAGCTTTTCCTGCAGAACACAGAAAACTATGTTTTCCAAACAAATGTCTGAGCCCAAAAAGGCTCCAGCAGGTTATTTCCATCGGAGAAAGGCTATGGGACCAATACTTCGGCAGGTTGAAAACCAATGGCTAAAGCAGCTCCGAAGAATCACTGAATAGCAATTCTCTCTGAAATATTGAAAGATGAAAATCTAGCAACGAATAATCTAGCAACGAATAATTTACTCAAAAGAGGCCCTTAAGAGTTAAGTCAATGAATACACTTTTATTTAGGAGCGAACATCAGACATCAGAAAACCTGCCTTCCGTTCTGACATTCTGGTCTGTTATAAAGATCCTGCAATGGCCCTGTTTTACTTAACTGCCACAGCTAAGAATTCACAGACAGCCATCCGTGTGTCTGTCCAACACCAGGACATGTCCCCACGGCCTGGCATGTCCCTCCTTCTCCAGTTCCCTCATTACAGACTTGAATACGCATTGGGGCCAAATGTTGGCAATGCTCTCAAGATGGTCCTTGTATGGGGCAAGTTCACGTTTGTTATTTTAGTGTGTGTATTTGCGACAGACCCACACACAGATCCGTAAGTTCAGGAGAGACCCGACTCCTTCCTTTGGACCTTCTTAATCCAAACTTTTGGACCTTCTTGGGAAATTAACAGATTTCCAGGACCAAAAGCAAGAATCTGGAGGTGGTTTATAAAACCAAAGCTAACAGAGTCCATAAACAGAGGACATAAATGTCCCTTCTCCTCTGCATTCTCTTCCTTTCCCTTTTATCTTCGTATTTACCATACAATTGGCAGAATGTACCATCACGGGCCGAGTTCCTACCTGCTGCCCTCTGAGAACCATGGGCAGTGCTGACCTCTGCATCGGACTCTCTGTTCTGGCCAGACCACTCAACTGAGCCCTACATACAAGCAAAGTTCAAGGTCATGGGCTTGTTTTCTGTGTGCTGTATGTAGGACTGAAATAACTGCTGTAATAATTCATCCCTTAGCCCCTCCGAGGCTCTAAAAATCACTCCACGGAAGTTTTCCTTTATTTGCTAGGCAGCCCCAAGAACACAGCTCTTCTGTCAAACAGTGTGGCCTCATTTCAAGAAACAAGAATAATACAGACATGGGAAAAAAAGTCTACCGGTCCCTTGCAACTACATGATAAAAAATACATTTGAGACACACATATACACACACACTCACTTACTCAAAGACATATTATATCATATATGTGTATATTACATGCACAAGCACACAGCCTTCTATTCGCTTGAATCAGCAGCATTTGCAGTTAAGCATCCTCATATAATTTCCATGTGCGAACTTATGTTAGCCACCCTCATCCACCATTCGAAGTAGGGACTAAAACATAGCGGGAAACATTTTAGTCCCAGTGAGTTATATGTTTTCCGAACACAAAGGATGCTTAGTAGATACCATTCACTGGCTTGCTTCAGAAAAGAAAACTATTGGGGAAATTTTCACCTTAAGAGCAAAAAAGTCGTCTTGCTGGCTCAACGCTACCATTGGGAACACAGCCCCCGTCACGCCCGTGTGCTGCCCTTGAACTCCAAGCCACCTTGCAGAGACACAGTCGGGGTTATAAGGTGACGGGGTGACAAACGGGGGCCAGCCCCACCCTTTGGGGTTCCTCGAGCCTCCGTACCTGTGCTGCTGCTCCTGTAAGACTTGGTAAATGCCGACAAGAAAAGTTTGGTTTTTAAAACTCGTTCCAACAACACAGTCCTTGTAGATTCGGAACTCTGCAGCCGTCACCGCCTCACCCGCGGGAATCTGGGATAGGTTGAACTTGAACTCTTTGTGGTGTCGCTGGCGAGGGGAGAACTCCTTGTCGTCCTCCACTATAGGATTAAACAAGAGAGAGTGACAACTATCGTTACTTGGCTAAGTGCCACAGGCTCACATCTAGAAAGTTCCCCCGTTTTCATTCCTAAGCGGCTTACCGTTACCCTTATTAGAGGGATCAGTGGGTGGTGGAAAGAACCACGGGCTAGGCTGCCAGGCTGAGATTAAAAATCCTTCATTCTCCCCAGGGATTAAATACAATGCTTAGATTCTCTTTAACGACTTAAAACTATTTAACCAAGTTGCATGACAGCAAGTTATTTAAACTCTTGTCTTCCGGCTTCCTCATCTGCAGCATGAGAGGAAGAGGGCTTCCCAGGGAAGCTGGAGGGATCCAGGCAACAGTGACTAAGAACGCCTCTGCCGTCCTGGCTCCGTTGTCCCCTCCCAGCCCCCCTTTCCTGCTGCTGCTCTCCTATCCCCTCAGGTTGGTTCCTTCTCTCCCCACCAAGCAGTTGCCAAGACCAAGGGCAGCCCTGAGCTAACCTTTGCTGGGGGAGGGGTGTTCCGTGGTCGGAGATGGGGGTGAGCAGCGGGTTCTGCCTGGGTCTGAAGCTCGAACGGTCCTCATATTTTGCCTGATGTCCAGGGGGAATTTTTGTTTAGGGGTTTAGTGTGAAATTTCATAGAAAATATTGCTCTAACTAAAGTCCACTGCCCTCCCTCTACTGGAGGAAACTGAGGGCTGAACGCTTCTGAGGGGAGGGACCCTCTGGGTTGTGAAGCTGCCGGGGTCTCTATTTAACCTGCATGTAGAACCCACGTATGAGGACAGAGTTGCGGAAACACGTCACCAACGGGATAACATGCGATTGTCTAAGCCTTTTTTTTTTTTGCGGTTCGCGGGCCTCTCACCGCTGTGGCCTCTCCCGTTGCGGAGCACAGGCTCCGGACGCGCAGGCTCAGCGGCCATGGCTCACGGGCCCAGCCGCCCCGCGGCATGTGGGATCCTCCCGGATCGGGGCACGAACCCGCGTCCCCTGCATCGGCAGGCGGACTCCCAACCACTGCGCCACCAGGGAAGCCCTAAGGCTTTTTTTAAAAAACTGGGAAAGGATCGAGTCTAAAAGCTTTTTTTTTTTTTTTCATATTTTGGCCATGCCACGCGGCTTGCAGGATCTCAGTTCCCCAACCCAGGCCATGACAGTGACAGCGCCGAATCCTAACAATCAGACCACCACGGAACTCCCTAAAAGCTTTTTTTTAATGAAATTTTTCCCTGCATAAAGACAAACTATGGAAAACTACAAACTACTGATTGTCATGCTTCAGAGTCAGCCTTCAGATGGCTCTATACAAAGTCCTGGGTGAGAGAAACGCTATCAACCTCGGATGCTTAACTCATAATCGTTGTAGGAGAGAAAAACGAGCACCCTGCTTCCCACCACAAATCCTGACTCCTTTCCCCAGAGCTCAGAAATGCTTCTGCCCTGCTGCTCCTGTTAGGTTTTTCTTAATGGCAACCGCAGTAAAATCTCATGAGCAAATTAATCCTTGATGGCAGAGTTTTTCCAGGGCTTGTGGGTAGGAAAAAAAAAAAAAAGATCAAGTTATTTGCCACCTCCAATGGCCCACTTTCTCCCCCATGTGCTGTTTCTCCATAATCACCAGAGAAAAGCTCTGCAGATTAAGCTCCTTTCAAGCCAATAACTTTACACGAACCTGAGACCTCGATGGCATTGCAGAAGCTTGGGAAAGTTAAGCCATCCATCGGTACGAGGTTTTTAAATAAAGAATTTCTGAAACTGCCATGTGACTGTGCAACAAATCTTTTAGATTCAAGTTATCCCTTTTCTGGGGGTGGGGGGCGGGGTGAGGGAGTTGTTAAAAAACAGTAAGCTTTGGCTTGCGTAAGAGCTTGAATATAAGTTAAAAAAAAAAAAAAAAAAAAAAAAAGGTCCAGCCAGAAAGTAAACCATGGTTCAGTCCCAACAAGAGAACAGGTTTTTTAATTAGTGGCTAAGCATGAAAAGCAATATTGTTGGGGAGTTCACTCAAGGACACCCACACCTGATGGTGGATCACTTTTCCCTAAAACTGATCTGCCTTTTCAGTTTGATATGTTATCATCAGTGGTTAAAAAGTGAATCGAATCTGATTTCCCAAAGAGTCTTTCTAAAAAATAGTCACACAGCTTTTCTATAGGGCCTCTTGGGTGCTGAAAAATTTCAATATCAAGAAATGAAAGCATATTCTTAAAAGATTCTTTTGAGAGAATGCATAAGAATTCCTCAAAGAAGTCTTCCAATCACTCTTAACATAAACAACAGAAAGAAAAACTATGGATGTGAAGCAAGATATAAAACAGTGACTTAAAAATAAAACAGTGACAAGATATTTCAGTTATAAGGAGGAGAGAAGGGAGAGATATTTCAATACATGAGAAATATGTTAGTCTTTGGAGAGGTATACCACCCCCAGTAAACCACACCTTCCTGTATGTACACCCTTAGGTGGTCCCTTCTCCCCTGGGCTGGTTCTGTGACCTTCTCTGGACCAATAAGAGGCAGCAACAGTGGTGCTGAGTGATTCTGAGGCTAAGTCATAAGCTTGGAACTTCCTTCCATTTAGGTGTCTTGGAATGCACGTCTAAGGAAAGATGGCTACCACGTAAGAAGTGCAACTACTCTGAACCCCCTAGACTATGAGGAAGTCTGAGGTAACCACGTAGAGAGGCTGTGTGGCGCACAGAGACACAGAGGGAGAAGGAAGGAGGGCGGGAAGAGCCCAGTCAGTCCCCAGCCACCTCAGCTGAGGCACCAGCCATGGTATGAAGACGCCATCTTGGATGTCCAACCCACTGGAGCCTCGGGATGATCCCAACCCCAGTGACCACCTGACTGCAACTGCATGAGAGACCCTGAGGGGGGGCCACCCAGTTCATCCTAGTCTTTTGACCAGACCGTGAGAGATGATAACAGTACCTTGCTGTTTGAAGCCACCAAGTTTTGGGTGATTTGTTACACGGTAAGAGGCAACTGACACAAGATGAGAAGGGAGGGCAAGAGAGGAAGAGAGAAGGGGAGTCCGACCTTGCCAGGAAGGGGAGAAACTGCACGCAGTTCTTAAGGAGGAGGGATTTTGAAATCCTGGGAGGCAGTGTGTGTGACTAAGGAAGGATCCTGGCAGCCACTCACAGACAGATGTGAATAGATGGATAAAGAATCTAAAAATGAGAAAGTGGAAAGAAACATAGTTCAAAGCCTTCCATTTTATTACCGTGCGAATTAGAACTCGTTGCCTTATATGTACATTTCCCCAATTCTCCTCTGGTCGGTCTTGAAGCACTCCACTTCCTCCTGCTTTTCCTTAATCCTTCTTGGAAGAGAGGCATGGTCTCCTCAGCCCCCCGTGAGTCTCTGATTGCTGCGCACCTCGTTACAAGCTCTCCCACCTAAACTCTTTATTGTCGCCTGAACCTCTCCTCGTGCCTCTTAGCTCAAAGCTACACCATCTTCCTCACTCTTCCCACGAGACCTCAGCTACTGGTCATTGGAGTTTGCTTGGAATGCCTCCTCTCTCCCCAGATCTTCTGCCCACAATTAAAGTTACACAGTGCATTTGCTAATGTCTCATAGGGATACAGGAAATAAGTACAATTAGGTCACTGCCTACATGTGCATTTAAAGACCACCACCGTAATACGGCAAGGGTCCCAATGAGCTTAGCATTTCCCCTTTGAGCTCTGTGACCTGGGCTCCTTAAACATCAGACAATTCAAGAAAAATGAGAAAGGGCTGAGGTGGGGATCCAGCGCTCAGTACCTATTTTGTAGCCCCTGCATCTGGCTTCTCAAAGATGGTGCCGTGTGTGGAATAGGCAGTAGCAAGGTAGTAGCCAAGAATGTGGACGAAGTGTGAAGCTGACAACATGGTTTTGAAATCCAGCTCCCGCTTATCTTACTCAGGTGACAGCAAGTAAGATATCAGCCAAAGTTTCAGTTATCAATTAAATGGGAATAACAACATTTCTGAGGATTAAGTGAGACAATCTGTACAAGACAGTCAGTGATAGAGGAAGGGCTCAGCAAATGGTAGTTGGAAGCATCGTTAGCGGTATTTGACAATCGAGCTCCTCTGAGCTGAGACTATGTCTTTGCTGAGTTATTCAAATTTACTCACATCTCTAAATGAGCTTTTTACAGTGGAGGACTTACTCTCTGGAAAGGGAGGTGAGTGAAATCACTGTCCTAAGTGTCATCAGCCCTGGTGTTTGGCTACTGAACACAGTACTGTGTTCTCTGAAGCAACAATTCCTAGAATTTTTTATTTCAAGGATCACTGAAAACATGTTTTTTTAAATGGTAATGACCTTACACAAGGACATCTACTGTTTCTGTTTTCCTTTTGTAAGGACAATAAAACAAATAAGACAACAAACTGCACCCTTTTAACACTCTGATTTTATTTTTAAAGGTCCTTTTAACACCAAATCAAGTAGGGAGGATGTAATTCAAGGACATATACAATCCTTGAAATTGAATCAATTTCACTTTATAAAACTCACTCTGTTCTCTCTCTTTGCCTCAGACGATACCAGCTGAAATTTCAGACCAGCACCAGACCTCTAGTCAACAGGTAGGAGCCACAGCCCAAAAGAATAAACGTTACTAGGTTAAGATTATAAGTGTAAATTATGTAGTATTATACATGCAAAAGTATGTATATATATGTAATTTATGGAGGTCACGAAACATAATGACGAAGAACAAATGAGACCAGCACCCAACCTAAAAACTGGAAGGTGAACAATATTCCTCCCCGGTGGCATCCCCCACTCCCACCCACAAGGGACCTCGGATCATGAATAATGTCTGGCAGTCCCTTGCCTTTCTTTTATTTATTTATTTATTCTGGGCTTTCGAGACTTTAATTCCCCGACCAAGGATTGAACCCACGCCCTCGGCAGTGAAAGCATGGAGTCCTAACCACTGGACCGCCAGGGAATTCCCAGTCCCTTGCCTTTTCAAAGGCAAGGGACTGCCAGACAGTATGTATCACTGAATCATTAGAGTGTTTAGTTTTTCTTTTTCTCTTAAAGTCTTTCCTTTCAGAGACATGATGGAAGTTTTACAGGCACCCAGGGAAAATCTAGTCATGGCCACAGCTAAGCTTGAAGGCTGCCCAGGCAGGGGGCTGTGCTGCCCATCAGCTGGTGGGGTGCTGAGGTTCTGTGGGAATGGCTGACTAGCAACTTTTCTCCTTCTGCAGCCCTACCGCGTGTAGATCTATTACAAACACGGGCATTTTCTTAATACGTGCTGGTGGAGATGTGGAGAAAGTAAAACCCCTGTGCGTTGCTGGTAGGGGTGTAAAGTGGTGCAGCTGCTGTGGAAAACAGTTGAGTGATTTCTCAAAACATCAAACAATCACCACATGATCCAGCAAGCCCACTTTTGGGTGTGTGTGGGTACCCAACAGAATCAAAAGCGGGGACTCAAACAGATATTTGTATACCATGTTCATAGCAGCTTCATTCACAAAAGCCAAAAGATAGGAAGAATACAACATCTACAATGGATGAATGGATAAACAAAATGTGGTCCATAAATACAATGGAATACTGTTCAGCCATAAAAGTAGAAATTCTGATACATGCTACAACATGGATAAACCTTGAGGACATTTTGTTAAGTGAAATAAGACAAAGGGACAAATATTGTACGATTCTACTTGCATGAGGTACCCAGAGCAATCAAATTCATAGAGACGGAAAGTAGAATGGTGATTTCCAGGGGCTGGGGGTATGACAAGTTAGTGTTGAATGGGTACTGAGTTGCAGTGAGGGAAGATGAAAAAGTTCTGGAGAGGATGGAGTTGACTGTCGCACAACAATGTGAATGTACCTGTACCTAAAGTGGTAAATTTTGTTATGCATATTTTACCATTGTTAAAAAATAAAAAATGGACATTTTCTTACACAATCACAATGTATGATCACACCTCAGTTAAAATAATTCCTCACTGTCCTATACCCAATCCATAATTAAATTTCCTCAAATGCCTCAAAAGTTGTCTTTCTACATTGGGTTTGTTGGAATCAGGAGCCCAACAGGGTCCATTCCTTACACTTGAGTCTCTTCTAAACTAGCAGACCAGCGGGTGGTGGGGATGGTGGTGGTTGGATGAATTGGGAGATTGGGATTGACATGTATACACTCATATGCATAAAATAGATAACTAATAAGAATCTGCTGTATAGCACAGGGAACTCCACTTTGCTCTACAGTAGAAACTAATACATTGTAAAACAACTTTACCCCACCCCCCGCAAAAAAAAAGAGTTGCTTATCCAAAAACTAAAATAAATAAATAAATAAACCAGCAAACCAGGAATAGAAAGAACTCCATTAACCTGATAAGGAGTCAACATAAAAACGTACACTAACAACAGTCCTAATGGTGATACGTTTGAACCACTTCCTTTAAAACAATGAAGAATGTGAGGATGCTCATTTCAGTCTTGTGTTGGAATCCAGATCAGTGCTGCTAAGGTTAAACAATTGGAAAGGACGAGGCACATTACAAACTGTGGACCTAATAAGGAGTTCAGCAAACTGCTTCCCTGTCTCAGTGAGTTGTAACTGCTGTAACAAAAGTACTACAGACTGGGTGGCTGAAACAGCAAACATTTATTCCTCACAGTTCCAGAGGCTGGAAGCAAGAGATGAGAGCGCCAGCAGGACTAGGTCCTTGCTGAGGGCCCTCTTCCCAGTTAGGTCCTCACATAGCCTCCCTTGGTACATGCTCACAGAGGGAGAGAGTGTGTGGGAGCTGGAGTCCCTTTTTCTTATAAGGACACTAATCCCATCCTGGGGCCCCAACCTCATGACCTCACCGAGACCTATTTATCATCCAAAGACCCCACCTCCTAATACTGTCTCATTGGGGATTAGAGTTTCAACAGTATGAATTTCAGGGACACAAACACGCAGTCCATGACGCTGACTTGAAGGTGTCACGTCATGTGTTCCACTACCTTTCCAATTTATGGTTTGAAATTTTGGCATTCATTTTCATAAGTGACCCTGGTGATGGTCTCATATCATCATGTTGTTGGGTTTCAAGTTACACGTGCTTTTGGCATAAGTTGGGAAATGTTCCCTTTCTTTTCAAGAAACGATCTCTTCCTGGAAAGTTTGGCAAAATTATCAGTAACATCTGATCCTGGAATTTCCTTTGGGGAATATTTTTAATTACTCATTCATTTTCCTTTAAACATATAGAAATATTCAAGCTATCTTTTTTTTAAGTCAGTGTGTATTTTCTAAAATTTGTTAATTTGGGTTTAATTCTTTAAATTTATTGCCATAAACTTTTTCAGAGTATTCTCTTATTATTTAATCTCTGCTCTATTTATGTCTTTCCCATTCTAATATTGTTTATTCGTGGATTTCCTTTTTGACTCATCTTACTGAAGGTCACTTTTTCTTTCTCGCTACTGCTTAATTTGATCGTGATAAAGATATTTTAATATAGGCATTTTCTGAACATCATTCCACAAAATCTGAATTCTATCAATTAAAGTTGTCTAGAGAAAAATAAAAGATACCACCTACTTCAACTGCAAATATAAAAGAAGAAAGAGGGAGGGAAAAGTATGGAACACTCATGGGATAAATTGGGAGATTGGGATTGACATATATACACTACTATGTATAAAATAGATAACTGAAAAAAAAAAAGAATGGAACGCTCTCTCTAATACATTTAAGAGTAGTCCCTATTCATTACTTTCTCACTAACTGGACTCACTCGGTGGTTAATTCAGTATAGCTCAGTTCAGGGAATTACAGTTGACCCCTGAATAACTCAGGGGTTAATCCGAGTGTGACTTAGAGCTGGCCTTCCACATCCTCAGTTCCTCCAAATCCATGGATTCAACCAACCACGCAGTGTGTAGTATGAAGTATTCACTATTGAAAAATATCCCCATGTAAGCGGACCCACGCAGTTCAAAGCCCCACTGTTCAAGGGTACCTTCATTCCACAATAAATTCTACATTTTCCAAATGCTTAATGCTTCCACTTATAGACCAAGCTTGAAGAAGCTGAAACTCTTTTTTAAAAAAATTACCATTCCACTGGTAACTATAAACATTTTTTTTTCATGCTATGGCACAAGCTGATTTCATTTTAGGCAACTTAGAAAGTTCTGGCTAGTTTTCCAAGGGTTGTAACAATGGTGGCCTTTTGACTTCTCTGTTGCAAGCTTGCAACCTTAAATAGTGACAGAGACACTGAGTTCAACTCTCCTACTCACTTTTTTAACCACAGTGCCATGACCCTTCCCTCCAGGGTTCACCAAATATTCCTAAATATTTGTATTCAAGTTCTATAAGAATCACAAATATCAAGGAGCTATTTTCCTGGCTACCATATGCTCTAAATGACATTTTTTAATCTAAACTTTGCTTTTTATTTTAAATAATTATATAGATCTATTAAGTGGTTGCAAAAATAGGACAGATTTTTTTTTTAAAAAAAAGCAGAGAGGTCCCATGTAACATCTTGTATAACTAAGAACAATAACAAAACCAAGAAACTGACACTGGCATTAATACCTTAGCAAGACTACAGACCCTCTCTCTGATTTCACCAGCTTTGCTTTTTTTTTTAATTGGGGTACAGTTGTTTTACAATGTTGTGTTAGTTTCTACTATACAGCGGAGTTCCCTGTCCTATGCAGCAGGTTCTTATTAGTTATCTATTTTGTACATATTAGTGTATATATGTCAATCCCAATCTCCCAATTCATCCACCTCCCCGGCTCTACCCCCTTGGTGTCCATACGTTTTTTTCTCTACATCTGTGATTTCACCAGCTTTTATATGCACTTTTTTGAGTATGTATGTATGTAATAACTCTATGACATTTTGTCACAAGTACAGATTCCTATAACCACCACCACAATCCAGATCCAGAAAAGTTCAGTCATCATAAAGGAACTCCTAAGGCTGCCCTTTGATTCCCAATGACTTTTAAGACCAGACTCAGTGCATATATTATAAAAAGATTTAGGACCAAAAATTAGCGCCTACATACCATCATTAGTAGTAAGGGTTAAGCAAGTCATTTTTTATTTTGAAAACCTCATTTTAGAACCTTTTTCCCTACCCCAACAGATGTTGACATCACTTTAGGCTGGCAAGAAGTCGCTTCAACCACGCATGTCTTGCAGTGGAAACAAGGCACAGACCTCAGCTAACAGGAGGGAGTGCCCTCGGGCTCCTAATAAACGTGTGTCACCAGGAGAGACTTAAGTTGAACAGGGGCAGCCTTGATAGAGTCCCATGGATAGCAAATAACCACCATTTTGCCTCCTTCTAGGGACTGCTACAAAGAAGCAATCAGATTATATTTAGTACACATCAGCATACATAATATGCATTTTTTCACAAATAAACTGAACATCTTCAGTCAAAACAGACAGATGGGACAGCCCAAAGAGAAAAATCAACTCTCCCACACCTCTGGTTTCAACGGCACAACATTATCGGGCGGGCAGAATGTCCTCACTGTGACGGAGAGGAGAAATTTAAGTCTGTATTCATTATACCAGATTCATCATTTCTTTTTGGATGATCTGGATTCTTGGGTTGCTTTTATGTCCCTGTGCTTGCTGTGCGGCAGCTTCACTACAATGCCCTGAGCTGTGCGTTTCCTTTTATTTCTTGTGCTGGGTTGACACTGGACTTCATATGTCTACGGCTGCCTATCTCCCATCGGTTCTGAGAAAGTCTTAGCCACTAGCTCATCGATAGTGGTCTCTCCTGGCTTAACTTCAGTTTCCTCCGAGATGAAAGTTAGATGGATATTATATTAGACCTTCTCATTCTAATTTCTGCCTCTCTTAAATGCACGTTTACATCACTCACCTCCTCATATGTGGGCTGAACCACCTCTCTAGACCCATCTACAAGTTCACCAATTCTTCCTTTGGTATTTAATGTACAGTTTAAGGCCTCTATTAGTTTGTCATTTAAAATTTTTTCCAATAGCTTTCTTTGTTGTTATAGTTGCTCTGTGGTCTACTTGGTCATTTTCCATTGTTCTGTATCACTATTATGTATTATTATACTATTCTTCATTTCTTGCATTTCCTACATAGTTGTCTTCCCTTTTCTAACTTGGTGTCTGTTTTCTAATATGTGAAATGCTTGGGGAACTTAATCCACATTTTGCCCTCCCATCCCTCTGATGACTTTCCTTTTCCTGGTTTTACCTCCTTGGCTGTTTGGAAATTTTTAGGTAATTTTTGATGGAAATTCATCCTAAATGTTTAAACTGGTGTTGCTTTTCTTTAAAAGAAAAAAAAAAAAGTACATTTGCTTCTGAGAGGACTACAAAGCTGGAATCAGGGATCTCTTCTGGAAGCTTGGAGGGTCCTGGCCTCACAGGGGACCCTCCAGGACTGCTCTCCCACCTTGGCCTGGGCCCTGAGCTGGTCTCGTGATTTGAGTGGTGTTGGTATTTGTACTCGCAGACACCGGCTTTTATGTTTGTTTGCTCACAGTAACAACCTCAAGGGAGCCCTTCAAGATGTCTCGGAGTCCCTGACATTCCTGACGGAGACATATTTGCCTCTGTTTTTCCTGGACCTAGTCATCTTTTAGCAGGAGGGCCTGATGGATTATCTAGCTTGCAACACTTGCAGAATTTGGGGCCTTTATCTTCTGTGTTTGGAAAATAACATTTGGGACACATTCCTCTCCACTCCGAACGATGTTATAAAACCCGCCTAATGTTTGAAGAGTCTACCAGCACCGCCATAGACATCGTGTCATCTGTTTCTCTGAACAGTCCCAGCAGGCAGGCAGAGCAAACAAGATCACCACGGTATCAACAGGACTCTGAGGCCAAAGGCAGTGAAGGGGCTTCCCTAAGCTGCTCACTTTTATGATTTCTGCTAGGATTTTATGCTGATGCCTCCCACCTGGCATCTCCAGCCACTGCTCTCCCTTAAGGAATGTGTTTGTCTTACTGCTGGGTGCACGTCATCATCCAGATGTCCCTGGTCCCCTGGAAGCCCCAACACACACAAGAGGAAACTCATCCATCCCCCAACTGAGCTGCCCTGTAGCTTCACCTCTGTCCACCTGGCCAGGCCCAGCTGGCCGATCAGTCCCCGGCTTGTGTGGATTTCACCTTCTAGAAACGTGTTGTAGCCACGAGTAGCTATTTAAGTGTAAAGTGGTTAAAGTGAAAATGGCAGTTCCTCTGTCTCACCAGCCACGTTGAAAGTGTTCAGTGGGGGGCTTCCCTGGTGGTGCAGTGGTTGAGGATCCACCTGCCAAGGCAAGGGACGTGGGTTCAAGCCGTGGTCTGGGAAGATCCCACATGCCGCAGAGCTGCGAAGCCCGTGCACCACAACTACTGAAGCCTGCGCTCTAGAGCCTGCAAGCCACAACTACTGAGCCCACGTGCCACAACTACTGAAGCCCGCACGCCTAGAGCTCGGCTCCGCAACAAGCGAAGCCACCACAATGAGAAGCCTGTGCACCACGACGAAGAGTAGCCCCCGCTCGCCGCAACTAGAGAAAGCCCGCGCGCAGCAACGAAGACCCAACGCAGCCAGACATAAGTAAATAAATTTATAAAAATAAATAAATAATTTTAAAAGTGTTCAGTGGCCCCATGCAGCTGGTGGATGCTGTACCAGAAAGCAGGTCAGGGAACACTCCCGTCGTCACAGCAAGTTCTCCTGGACGGCACTGCTCTAAGGGTCTCTGTGACCCACGCGTTCTGCTCCCTCCAGGCCCACTGCCCCTGCACAGCCTGTCCCGCTGCCCTCACTTCTGCCCCTTGTTCATCTATCCCCACACCGCAGCTCGTACCAGTCACACCCCCGACCTACCTTGCGGCGTGCCTGCCTACAGCCTTCAATCCCGACCCCCCAACCGCCTTCCCGTCCTGCCCCTCACCTTCCCCTGCCTCAGCTCTTCTCTTAGGAGGGATTAAACTGCTCTGTTTTTCTGACCACACTCCCCAGAACCTCATGCCTTTGCCTTACTTATACCTTGCTTATGCCTTGCCCTTTCAAAGATCTTTCAGATGAATGATAAAGAAGATGTGGCGTGTATGTATACACACACACACACACACACACACACACACACACACACACACTGGAATATTACTCAGCCATAAAAAAGAATGAAAACTGGCCATTTGCAACAGTATGGATGGACTTGGAGGGCATTATGTTTAGTGAAATAAGTCAGACAAAGAAACACAAATACTGCATGTTTTCACTTATATGTGGAATCTGAAAAATAAAATGAATGAAGACAACACAACAGAAACAGACTCACTGATATAGAGAACAAACTACTGGTTACCAGCGGGGAGAGGGTGGGGGGAGGGGCAAGACAGGGGGAGGGGATTAAGAGGTACAAACTACTATGCAATAAAATAAGCTACAAGGATATATTGTAGAGCACAGGGAATAGAGCCAATATTTTATAATAACTTTAAGTGGAGTATAATCTACAAAAATATTGAATCACTATACTGCATACCTGCAACTAATATGAAATTGTCAATCAACAATACTTGAATTATAAAAAAAAAGATCCTTCCCTCCCTCACCTCCAGGATGAAGACTTTACTTACAGGCCCCCAATTCTGAAAATGCTTTGGTGCTCCTATGTAATGCTAAATAAAGACAATTTATTAAAGCCAAAAACTAAGGGGAGGTAAATCAAAGTTCTTATTTCCTCTGTAATTACTAATGCTTTGGTGAAAAATATCAAACTCTTTTTTAAAAATGTGTTTCCACTCAGTTTTAAGTGTTTCTCTTTTGCTAGAACTAAAACCATTACTTGCAATACTTTATGGGCAATCGGCACTATTTTAAATCTTCGAGGCTGAATTCCAGGAACCTTCCTTAACTGCCGTCCTTCTCGACCCTACCCCCATCCCCACTGGTTTGGGGACCCTCACTCTAAGTTCCCATAACGTCCCATGGAAATTGTACTCCGACATTATACTAAGATGGCCAGCTGCTCATGTGGCTGCCACCCTCCCCTGCTAGACCATAAGCCTCTCAAAAGCAGGGTCCATGACAGGTTCACCTTCATACCCCCAGGAGGGCTCAGAGAATGAATGCAGAAGCCAGGACTGATGCCTGCCCCGTGCCCTTTCCTGGGCACCACAGTGTCCCCAGCAGGCAAAGGGAGCCAGAACGAACTCAGGCTTTGCACTCTAACCCCTGCTATCTTTCCTCAAGCCCCAGGGGCATCCTCCAGAGCACAGCGAAACCGGGGGACCGACTGGACACATCTGTCCAGCTTTGTTTTTTGAAGCCACGACACTCTGGGCCCAGAACACCAATTTTCGTATTGCTTTGCACTCAGAGCTCAGGATGCAAACTCCAAGCATTTTAAATGGTAAAGAGCAGAGGAAAGAAATTAATCAGCTCAAAATACTTCAATAATAGTCAAGCCATATCACAAGGTCACCATGCACAAGACAGAATGGATTTTTAATCTCATCCTGAAATCAGAGAAACAGACCTCTGACATGCTCCCTCCCTTTCATTCTTTTTTTTAATTGAAGTGAAATTTACATAATAAAACGAACCATTTTAAGGTGAACAATTCAGGGGCGTTTAGTACATTCACAGTGTTGTGCACAACTACCCCTATTTGGTTCCAAAATATTTTCATCACTCTGAAGGAAAACCCATGCCCATTAAGCAGTAAGCTCCCCATAAGCTCCCCATTCCCCCCTCCTCCACATCCTGGCAACCAGCAATCTTTGCCCTACCTCTATGGATTTGCATATTATAGATATTTCATATGAATGGAGTCATACAGTCCTTTGTGACTTGCTTCTTTCACTTAGCATAATGTTTTCAAGGTTCATCAGTAGTGTTAGCATGTATCAGTATTTCATTCTTTTTTTTTTGCGGTACGCGGGCCTCTCACTGTTGTGGCCTCTCCCGTTGCGGAGCACAGGCTCTGGACGCGCAGGCTCAGCGGCCACGGCTCACGGGCCCAGCCACTCCACGGCATGTGGGACCTTCCCAGACCGGGGCACAAACCCGTGTCCCCTGCATCAGCAGGCGGACTCTCAACCACTGCGCCACCAGGGAAGCCCACTTCATTCTATTTTTGTGGCTATATAATATTCCATTGTATGTACACACCACATTGTGTCTACCCATTCATCCATTCGTGGACAGTTGGACGATTTCCACCTTTTGGCTGCTATGAATAGTGCTTGTAAGAAGGTGCATGCACATGTATTTGAGGGCCTGTTTTCTATTATAATACCTCTTTCATTCTCTTTTGTTCTTCCTCTTTTTTAAAAATAAAATTTCTTTTATTTATTTAATTTTTGGCAGCATCGGTTCTTCATTGCTGTGCACGGGCTTTCTCTAGTTGCGGTGAGCAGGGGCTACTCTTTGTTGCAGGCTTCTCACTGCGGTGGCTTCTCTCGTTGCATAACACTGGTTCTAGGCGTGCAGCTTCAGTAGTTGTGGAGTGCGGGCTCAGTCGTTGTGGCGTGCAGGCTTCAGTAGTTGTGGTGTGTGTGCTCAGTAGTTGTGGTGTGCAGGCTCAGTCGTTGTGGCTCCTGGGCTCAGTTGCTCCGTGGCATGTGGGATCTTCCCGGACCAGGGCTCGAACCTGTGTCCCCTGCACTGGCAGGCAGATTCTTCAGTACTGCGCCACCGGGGAAGCCCTGTCTTGTTCTTCCTCTTCATCTCTCCTTCTCAGCCACAACTTCCCCAGAGTTCATGCTGGAGCCACTAACAACGCTCTATTAGAATTTAAACACAGCCTGTCCCCCAAAGCAGGGCGATTAGCTGAAGTCCCTCCTCAGGACCAAGCTGGGCAGGACCTCTGAGCAGAGAGAGGCTGGAGAGTCACTGAGTGTTGAGTGAACATGCCCAGCACTGTCTCTGGCGCATAACAGGTTCACAATAAATGTTTGTTGACTCTGATTACAAAGGAGGTTAATTCAGAGGAGTTACAGGAGGGACCACGAGAAGGAAAAATAGATGCACAGACCAAGCAAGAGTCAAGAGAAGCAAAGGGCACCTCAGAGAGCAGCAAAGTGGGAAGAGTAACAAGAGACTGAAAATCAAGCTCTGATGAGAGAGGCACCTTCTCACCAGAAGACATTCTGGGAAAGATGAAAAGGGAGGGAACCCTTATCAAACGGCTATTGTTTCCTTTTTTGAAAGTCCGAAGTCTAACATGCAGGAAAGGACACCGGACCAAGAGGTGGGGGCTTCTTTCTAGCCTGTCAGCTGACTCAACTGTTTTCAGTCTCTTGCCACATCTACAGGGTGGCCTTAAATCTGCAAACAAAGATGATATTACTTTATCAGGTACTAGAACGGAATATCAATAACCCACTTAGCAAGGGGTACTAGGCCTGTGTTTACTGATTTGGTGACCACCCTCCACAGGTGAAGTAACTTCCATCCATGAGGCAGAGAGAATTCAGACCCCGTCCATCAACATGCTCAGGCAATGCCCGGCAGGGCCATAAAGTACTGGACGATGCATCCTTTTTATTACGATCACGCCCATCAGGGGTTTTCTTCACATCCCCCCTTGCCCGGCCAATAAATCCTACCTCTTCCATCTCCTTTTGCAGAGACGGGGTAAGAGCATGAAACATCCACAAAATGGAAAATCAGTCCTTAAATAGCTGAGAAGTGAACTATGTGGGACTGGTTTCTCTCGCTGGGTGGCAGCTTAAATAAACACGAAATCCTGCCTTTTTCCACAGTGGACTTCTGACCATGACAATGGAGCTATTTGGTTTTGATGAAATGTTCAAGTTTTAAAAGTTAAGAGTAACTGACAGCCCAGCTCCTTGCCCTGGTTCCCAGGGTGACCGGGGTTTCAGATTCCTGGTCAGTTACACCGCATCAGATGACCCGTTATTAGCCGAGGCCCAGTGTCGGACATGCCAAGCACGGGACGTGGGGAGAGGCCTTTCTCATGCTCCCGTCCAAGCCCCGGGTGGCCTGACAGCGGGGGGCTGCAGCACACGACCCAAACCCGAGGGCCACGGAGAAAGAAAACGTGTACCGGTACTGAGGGCAAGGGCGAGGGCGAGAACCACCCCCAGTGTGCTTGCACCCGGGGGGGGGGG
>NW_006793488.1:2389723-2401670 GCF_000442215.2 Lipotes vexillifer | reverse complement strand
AATTGGGGTCTGTTTGTACAACAGAATACCATCCAACCATGAGAGCAAAGGAGGACTGTAAGAAGGGGAGCTTGTGAAAGGCTTGGGGGCAGGCCAGTGGCAGGCCTGGCCGCCCCGGGGGGGGGGGGGGGGCAGGGCGTCTTGTCTTGTCACCTTCTGTGTCTGAGCGCCTGGACCGGTGCCAGCACAGAGCAGGGGGCCAGTGTGTATTCGCTGAGTCAGGGAACCACCCACATGGAGGCAATTGGGTCACACCTTCCAGAGCACTGGCCGGCCTGGCCGCAGTGACAGACATCTCCTGGTCAAGCTAAGCCCTCGGTTCTAAACTCAGATGTGATCATGGCTGCCGTGTTCTAAACAAGAGAATGGAAGAGTCCCCCCAGGGGGAGGTCCCCGCAGCACGGCGCAGCCATCTGAGCGCAAAACACAGAAGAGGGCTGTTCCTTCCCTTTCAGAGACAAAACTTGGATCGCCATATCCTTGCAAAAACACAACAAAACGTTTCTCTCAGGGCTGCTCTCAGAGAATCTCTCTCCCTTTCTGGGGCACCAAGCTTTCCTGCCCGCCGGTGTGTTTAGCCCTAATTGACTCCAAGTGTTTATCGGCAACATTTCCTACATTAAAATAACACAACAGGTACACCAAGGTTAAGCATTTGAATGTATGATTTGGAAGGAAAAAAAAACACAACAGTAAACACCTATAAGAGGCTCCAAAGAGTGGAAAACACAGGGCCTCACTGCTCCCATCTTCCTGTTTCTAAAAAAAATTATCATGCAACTTCTGAGTGAACTGGCTAATACTGACCTGCACAACGTAATTTCTCAAGCAATTGTATTTATTTATAAGAGTAAAATGGACTCCAACCTACCAAAGTGCTTTTGGGTCCTCACAGATGATGATGATCACAGATAATATAAAGTCAGAAAGACAGATATGAGCTGGGAGGTGTTCAAGTGTGACAGATTGGCGGTATGCACTTGTTTGTTTTTTTCGTTTGGTTCTGATTTCCTAACTAACAAGTGGTACAAGGAAAACATCTTTGGGTTGAGCTAGAAGCTCAGGTCCTTGTCTCCTCTTCCTGGAGCCCCCGTGAAACCATCATTTTGGAGGCACTGCTCTGGGATAATTTCTGTGTCTAACACGGCCTTGTCAATTCACCGCAAAGCTGAGTTTAGGAAAACCAGGCTGGGGAAGATTCTTATCCAAGCATCTATCTGTGGGAAGGCAGGGGAGGCAGAGGAACAATGCAGTGACAGCCAAATGTTTCTCAGTAACTCTCCCTCCCTCTCCTAATTCAAAACATTATACTTCATTATTGCTGTAGCACCAGAGTACATTCTTTGCTCCGGTGATTCACTTCATTTTCCTGAGAACACAACGGAGAGAGGCTCCCAGTGTAGAGTTACTGATCTGCCTCCAGATTAAGTCCAAGCTAAACTGCTCACTTAACATTTTCTTTTCCCCGAAGCACAGCGGGTCCACAGGGTGGGGGAAGTCCACAGGGCGGGCAGCTCCCTCGGCCAAGTCACAAGATCTGGGTTCTTTCGGGATCTCAAATCACAGGCTGAGGAGACCAGCAAGCAGGCTTGGGAGAAGATGGGCTCCAGAAAGAAGTGAGGTGGCCTATGGAGCTAATGGTAAATCAGTGAGGGCACCTGCCTTAGGAGTTCAGATGCACATGGGGCTATGACTGATTTGGACCAAGTCCAGCCTCACTCGGGCACTGAAATGATCAAAAGTCGTGGTTCACAGGACAAAAAAAGATAGGGGAGAGGAAATGAATAGAAAAGAGGCTGCCTGGGGATCCCAAGGGGCACCCCACATAAGTCAGGCAGCACGGCGTTAACAAGGAATCCACTACGCAGCCGTGGAGGGACCAGTCTGGTTCCCATTCAATGGGTGGTTTTGCCCTGGACCCCGCTGTACTCTCAGCACACGGGGCTGGGGCCCGTGCACATTGGGTACCACCAGGTGCCGTAGCTTGGTTCACCCACATCGGTCTTTCCCTTGCTGTTTCTCTTCCTGTCTGGCATTGGTAAAAATCAGACAAACCAAGTCCAAAGGAGAGTAAGAATGAG
Organism: Lipotes vexillifer; assembly: GCF_000442215.2. Classification (NCBI taxonomy): domain Eukaryota; kingdom Metazoa; phylum Chordata; class Mammalia; order Artiodactyla; family Lipotidae; genus Lipotes; species Lipotes vexillifer. The sequence continues at coordinate 2,399,589 of NW_006793488.1, read as the reverse complement.
AAAAAGTCATGAGTAATTTTTCAAACTACCTTTGATCATCAGTACCTTCCCCACAAAACCCATCACCAAAGCCATTAGTGATCAGTGCAACTCATGGGCTGGATTTTAGCCTTTCTCTTTTTAATTTAATTTTTATTTATTTATTTATTTATTTTTAGCCTTTCTCTTTTTAGAGCCTTCAAATGCCCCATGATGGCAGTAAGGAACCCATCACAAAATAAACCATGAATGAAATAACTAGTCCTCAGGTAATTCAAACCCGGGCCGACAACAGCATTTCCAGAGCCCCTCCAGGTGCGGGACCATCCCGGCCCTCTAAACTCGGCTGCATCCTGACGATGAGAAAGCCACCTGGGAGATAAACCAAAGGCCTTCGCCACACGGGAGAGTGAGAAGAACAAGAGAGAGTGACACCTAGGACAGGAAGGCCTGACTTGGCTGGAAGTGATCTGTCAAGTAAGAGAAAAGGAAGCTGTTGCTTTACGGCCCTTTTGAACCAAGAAGGAAGTCCACCCAACTGGGCTTGGAAACAGAGGTAGTCAGTCGGCCCCAATCCTGAGTGTTCTGGAAGGATCTACAGCCACTGTGACGTGGTCTCAACTCAGATACTGGAGTCCACACCATCTCTGAGGGCCCCCTTCATCCTGCTCCTGGCTGGAAAGCCTTATGAGTGGGACCAGGCAGGGCCAAACAGGGAAAAATGGACCATAACTGTGGGTGCAAAGCTACAGAAGAGTTCGGAATGACATTTCTGGCGTCTTCTGGCAAAGTGCCTCCACTTTCCACTTCTCCCATCTCAGTTTCCTCATCAGCAAAGCAACGGAAAAGCCAACACTAATCCCACCTGAAAGTGAGGTGGGACCCATCACCAGTACCCAAAAGAGAATGGAAATATACATGCTCCTGAAAAAGCCAACACTCGATATTCACCAAAAAAATAAATCACTAAATTCAACTAAATATTTACCGAACATCTATCATCTACAAGGCATGCTAATAAGCCTCTGGGATTATCTGAGCATCCTCTATAGAGTTCACATTTGCACACCGAGTAATTTTAAAGGTCATTAACGGGCTTTTAAGGATATTACCAGTACTAAGGGACATGTTTAATTGGATATTCTGGTAAAGCTCCCCCATCCCCCTCCATGTCCTTGAAATAAATTAAAAGATTACACAACAGTAATGTACTAACCCCTCCCCTCTATTGTGTTCCAGTCAGAAAGGATCAATAAATGTCTATGGTCAAAGTGGGTTTGATAGAGGGAGAAAGGGCGTCTTGTAGCAGCCATATCACTTCTTAGAAGACTCACAATGGCCATGGGGAGAAGAGCCCAGCCACAGGAAGACCACTGCTAGTCACTGACCCTTGCTCAGAATGTTCTGGAAAGAATGCCAGGAGGGGCGTGTCACTCAGGACGTCTGGACCTGCCATCAGTCAATGACGACATCATATTACATCCCTTCCTGAATCCTTCCTCTGAGCTTAGAGCCCTCCTTGACCCCCCCCCCCTCTTTCTCTCACAGCCTCCTCCCCCATTCCAGCCAATCCTGCCTCCTTCATCTTCAAAACTGACCCGAATCCAGCTGCTCCCCAGCTCCCCAGCTGCCGTCTGTTATCTAAAGTACTGCAGTAGGCCCCCACCATGGGTTTCTGGTTCTACTTTGCCCCTACGGCCTATTCTCCACACAGTGGCCACAATGACGCTTTTAAAACATAATTCAGATGATGTCATCCCCAGTATATAACTCCCTAATGCCCTCTCTCTAGGAGCTAGAATACACTTCAAAATCCTTAGGGTGGTACACAAAGCCCACCCTGATGCAGGCTCTGGCTTGCTCTCTGACCTCACTTCATACCCTTGAAGGCGTTTTTCAATAGGGTAATTCCGTGAACACGCCAAGCACACGCCTGCCACAGGGCAATTCCGTGAACATGCCAAGCACGCGCCTGCCACAGGGCAATTCCGTGAACACGCCAGGCACACGCCTGCCACAGGATCTTTGCACGTGCTGCTTCCTCAGCAGTAAGATGCCCTTACTCCCGAGAGCCCTATAGCTCACCCTCTCACTTCCTGTGTCTACAGGCTCAAATGCCATCTTCTTGGAGAGGCCTTTCCTGACCACCTAACTGCACCTCTGGTTACTCCCCATCCCTGTTGGTTAGGTCTCCACAGCATTTGTCACCACTGGGCATTATACTGAATTTATTAACTTACTGTCTGTCGTCTTCTCTAGAATGCATGTTCCATGAGCGCCAGAAGTCTGTTGTGCATTTTTATATCCCGTTTGCCTAGAACTGGGCATGGCATGTGGTTGACAGCCAATGATCCTTTTGAATGAATGAGTAACCTCCTTGATTTTATTTTCTTCATTGGCAAAAGGGAGGTAATAGTAACTCATCTGCTTCACAGAACTGTTCAATACTTAAATGAGATAATACATGTGGAAGCATTTTGCAAAGTATAAAGTGCAAAATTCTCTAAGTGAAAGGTATTATTTCTATTTACCCACTGGCCTGGGGACAAAGCAGAGCCAGTAACTCAATCAGCATCACCTACAAGTGAGCTGCGCAGATATTCAGGAAAACATAGTTTTGGACATGCAGTGGTGGTAACTGCGATCCCTCAACTGAAAAACCTGTTCCATGCAAAAAAAAAAAAAAAAAAAAAAAAAGAGAGAGAGAGAAAAGAAATTCAGGGAGAATGTAAGATAGAAAAATGTAGGGTACTGAGTATTATAGAAAATGTGGAGCAGGCCTGCTGTAATATTTGAATTCCATATTCACAAACTTTCAAATGAATCAATACCAGAAAAAAGGAGGAGGTATATTCACTGGGACAAACACAGACAGCATGGATTCTGCTGCAGTGCCGGGGTCCCACCGTGGTTTCCACAACTAAATGGCCTGGAGGAACCAGTTGCTATGGCTTGAGACTCCAGCACATCAAAAGCCTGAAGGCGGCCCTGACGACTTCTGTCACTTGGGCTTTGGAAAGTCACACCACTCCTTTGGTAATTTGTACCCTTTTGCCCCATTTTGTCCCACTGCTCCTGGAGAAGTGGTAAACAATCAGGAGGGAGCATCTAACAGAGGGTGAGAAAAAGGAGTGCCTAGGGGTTGACAGCGCAGTAAGAAGAGGGAGGGGTGGGCCTGAAGGGTGGCAGGAGGCCATTTCCACACCCACCCCCAGGATGAAAATAAAACCCACAGAGATAGGTCAGCGCGAGATGAGGCTCACGAACAGGGCTCCAGGGGGCAGGAGGTGATGCAGGGAGAAGGGACTCGTTCACACGGAGCAAACCCTGCACAGAGAAGGCAGAGAAAGGAAAGTACCTCCCCTGTCAAATGCCAGGGTCCACGGTCAAGACACCGCGCAGTCAGTCCTTAGCTGCACAGGGAGGACGGAGCATATGCAGGGTTGAAATCATAACCTTAAGGCCTGTGTCGGTTAAATCCCATTCGCAGCCGCACTTCCGCCTCAGATTCCACATGGCCCTCTTAGATCCCTTTCTAACGTCCCTAGTGTCGAATATTCTTAGAAAGTAGGGAATGTCTTTCTTAAATAAAAATATATTAAATATTGGCTGTGCGCTAGACAGTTTGCTAAGTGATGGACATACATTGTCCTACCTAAGCTGCATGAAGCCTGAGTACGGCCGTCACTGTCACTCCACCACTGCCCATTTGGGATGACGGACTCTCAAGGGGGCAAGGAACCTGCTCAAGGTCTCGTGAGTGACAAGGGCAGCACTGAGACCTGGCTCCAGAACTCATGCCATATCCTTACCCTGCAGCTACAGGTCCTATGAGAGAGATTCTGGGAGCACAGGTGGCCTAAGAGCTGCCCCAAGGATTGGAAGTCTTGACGGGCACATGTGAGAACCCTAGATGTAACCCTGAGTCCCCAGCTCAGACTAGGTGAAGCCAGTCCTCAGGTGGGGACGGGGAAAGTCAGAGCCCGGGGCCCCAAAGCTCTAAATCTTGGCTCCAATAGCCAGACCCTGAGGGATGAGCAAAGCAGAGCCTCCAAGATGCCTGGGGCTCCCGTTCAGCTCAAGAAGGTTGAGGTTTCGCTGCAATAAAGGGCCACCTGGGGGCACAGCCCACGACAGGCAGAAGGACGGTCTCGGGGAGAAAGGGGCCTGAGGAAAGCACAGGATGAAGCAGGAAGAATTTCAGGTCTAGAGCAAGGGCTGCGCCCTTCCCCTGGGCCGAGCTCACCTGCCTCAGGGGATGAGCGGACAGCCCTTCATCCGCCCCGCTTCAGGAGCGCAGGCACTGAAGGTGGTGAGAGTGACTAGGCCACAAAGCACTCAGAGTTAGAAAAGCTCCTGGACACGGCTCGTTCGGGTGGGGAGAGGGGAAGGGGCCACACGAGGCAAAAAGAGCAGAAGTGTGCAGGCATCAGCAAGCCCTGAGATCCAAAGGGAACACTTTTCTGAGAGCATCTGAGCTTCCCAACGCCTCACACACCCAACAGGGTTTGAATTTATTGTCTAGAGGTAAGAGCTTTAATCCTGCATAGAGAACAATACAACGCCCAAAGCGATCTTAGTAAAGAAACTGCACTGCATATCTGAAAGTTGCTAAGAGTTCTTAAAAGTTCTCATCACAAGGAAAAAACTTGTAACTATGTATGCGGATGAATGTTAACCAGACTTACTGTGGCAATCACGATCACTTCGCACTATATACAAATACTGAATCATTATGTTGTACATCTGAAACTAATGTAACATTCTATATCAATTATATCTCAATTTAAAAATTTTTTTAAAAGAACAAACCTATACAGTGTATCTATTTACTAAATTGTATGTCATTTGTAGCACACATGTATATTAAAATGTACATTCATTTACTTTTTAAAAGACTGAAAAGATATACAATAAAATTCTAGTTAGCAGGGATGATAGAAAGATTATGGATAATTTCTATTTCTTTATTTTTGGTTATCTCTATTTTATAAATTACTCACAATGTAGTCTATTTACAATAAAAATCCATTGCATTATTTAAAATAAAAAAGATTTTTAAGTACATCACTTAAGTGGACCACAAAGGCCCCTAATTTCACCAGCCTCTTAACTTTATCTCTCAAAGAAGCTGTTAAATATTCTCAGATGTCTAGAAACATAGTTGGGATGCCTCTTTCCATCTGATTAAAAAAATTACTCACTGTAGGCCAATTTATGGTAACTCTACTACAAAAAATGCAACTTATGCTTCTGGCTGAAAATCACAGTATTACCTCAACTTCAGCTGGAAGACAGAGAAACAACATTTAGGATTGAAAGACTGAGTTTTAGAAAAAAATTGTAATTGGAAAAAAGAAATTAAATACAGCTAAAAAGAATTTCCAGAAAGGATTCTCGGTTCCCATGGAGGGGCTTATTTTGGTCTAGTATCATTGCTGAGACCTTCCAGGTAGGGCCTAGGAAGTTCCCTAGTCCTTCCCGTTCTCCCTTCTCTCATCCTACTTTCCCCTTTCACATCTCTCACTGCCTACTTATTTGCCAAGTTCAAACAATTGCTAGATCTCCAGACCTGGTAGTAAAATATGCTGTCGTCAGGCATGCAACCCCTAAACATTAGCACATAAGCTGACCTGGATGAACTCCAGCCAGCCAACTGCAAGAGATAAGACAGACAAAGAAATAGGTGTGCACCATGCCCTGTCCACTCGGGTTTGAAGTTCCTCTGGATCATTTTCACCAGCTGGATCTTAAAGATGAACCTATAAATAAGAGGTACACTGACTTACCATGCTGGTTTGCCCGACTGATGGGTTTTCTAGGACACGGGCCTTTTAGTGCTCAAACCGGGATAGTCCCAGGCAAACCAGGACGAGTTGGTCACAGTACTGCCATAGGACATCGATGCCGATAATACCTCAGACTCTAGAAGTTACCTGGATTAGAGATCACACATATGTGCACATGGGCACACACCTCAGTCACCCATGTACCCACACCCGCACAGTCCCATACACATGCCTGTAGGGACGTGCCTGTGTACATCTCACACCAGAGCTGGTCCCTTTCTTTCCCTCATTTTCTGCTCCAGCCAATTCTCACAGTTCACCTTGTCATTATACATGATGTTTCTCCCTCTGATTACTCATGTCCTCATGTGCTTCCCTGGTTAGACATGGCCTGAAAAGAATATCTTGCCAATTTCATATGTTTACGTATTTTTTAAAATAAAATGCAAGCATCAGCTCATCATAAAAGGATCTCCTTTCCCCAGACTGTGATGGGCTTTTCCTTTTTTCGATATTATCAACATGTCTGCACATGACCTCTGACCCAGGGGGACCCTGACAATTGTATGTGACGTGATCCTGAAGATCACGAGCAGCTCCATCCCCTTTTCACTTTGAAAACAAGGGCTGTGGAGCCAGATTCCAGGACCCCAAGCCCTGGACGGGGCAGCCTTGTTTGAGGAGAGGAAAATCAGGGCCCTGGCTCCATGTGACTGTGACCACGCCAGCCAGGAGCACTTCCCTTTGGGGCTTGTTTGTGACTAGTGTTTAATCGTAGACAGTGTCCACAAGAAAGGAAACCTCAAAAAGTACCAGGCCACAATGCAAATCACCCCAGTTGTCAACAATGTACAACTCACATAGAGATGTCAGTTACCGCCCACAGCTGCTGGCAAGTTTGGGGCAAAAAAAAACTCCCCAAATCAGAACTAGAAGTGCTGAAATATTCACAAGTGGTGGTAGTGAGCTAAATAATATGATCCTACGAGGAGTATAAAAGATTCCAAAATCCCTTCTGTTTTAAATCCCCTTCAGTGGAATATGAAACGTCCCCGAAGTATAAAACAAACATGACGCTGTCTCTCTCGTCTTACATAAAAAAGCAATGTTTAGGAACGCTTTTTTATATTTCCATGTCAGTGAGATTAACAAAACTGGACCTCTTCCCTGGCTCTAATTTGTATGTATTTGCTTATTTTTGATTTATGCAGTTCTTTGTGTTTTGTAAATTCTGAGAAAATCAGCAGAACAAAATAGTCTAAGCCACGGATTTGGTCTATTTCATGCTCTGAAAAAAATTCTCCAAGAGTCCAATTATAAATGTGTTTAAAAAAAAAAAAGAAAAAACAATGTTTGGGCATGGAGACATGATCTAAATGTATTCACCTGTTGGACCCGTAATGTGATTACCCACAGCAGACGGGGACCAGCTGAGTCATGTTGGGCAAACAGCCTGACATTCCGGACCTCTGTTTCCGCACTTTTCAACAAGATGATAACCAAAGCCCATTCTTTCTAATGCTGCATTTCTATCATGACAGGACGTGCTGGGGAAAATCTAATATTCGAGTCAGACGAAGGTTCAATACAATTTTAAGAAACACTTCTAATTCAGCTTTAAAACATAAGGCAGTTTTCTGCCTTAATAAACATACATCATTCTTTAACGACTGAGGCTCCTTCAGAATTATGTTAGCTCCTACTGAGAAATAAGGTCAGAAGAAAATAATGTTGTCTGGTTGAAAGAATCCTGAAGACACAGCACACACCTCTCTCCCTCACACACGCACAAGATATAAGAATCAAATGAGCTCATTCACACATGTAAGAACATTTTGCAAACTGTCAAGTTCATGGGCAGGGCATTATCTTAAATTAGACTGAATGCTTGCTTGGCCTACCTAGAAGTTGGTTTCTCCAGGGTGATAAAAGTGGGAGCCTAAATCTTTGCTTGCCTTTGTTTTGTTTTCTTTTTTTAACTGAAGTATAGCTAATTTACAATATTGTGTTAGTTTCAGGTGTACAGCGAAGTGATTCAGTTATACATACCTATCGACATATATACGTATATATGCATATTTTTTTTCAGATTCTTTTCCCTCATAGATTACAAAATATTGAGTTCCCTGTGCTATACAGTAGGTCCTTGTTGGTTATCTATTTTATATATAATAGTGTGTATATGTTAATCCCAAACTCCTAATTTATCCCTCCCCCTCCTGTTTGTTTCTGAATTTGTCACTTTCTTTCCTTTAGTAGAGTTCAGAATAATAGATAATCCTGATTAAGTGAAGGATCTGTTCATAGTCACTGAAGTATTATCACAATACGAAGACCAATCAACTAATAACCAGTTTTAGAAACAGTAGAGGAAAAAATTTTTTGCATTCTATAGGATTTTCTCCTGATACCATAGTGGGTTTTCTTTTTTTTTTTAAACCTAATATATAACCCTATAGGGAAACTGGACATTAAGGGGGAAAAAAAAGTCAAAAACAACCACCAGCAAAACAGACAGAATATACTCTGACGTGCTAATGCACTTTGATAAATAGAACCAGTTCAGGGTTTAATTAGTTGGTCTAAAATAGAGGTCAGCATACACAATGTAATCTTTCCTAATTAGGAATTTTACTTTGGGCCAGAATCTGAAGTAATATACCAGTGGAAAATACATGGGTTTTTGTGGTCAGACAGATCTGGGTTGAAATTCCAGTACTATCACCTATCAATTAGTGTGACCTTGAAGAGTTATTCGACCTCTGACTTACCTTTAAAATGGGGAGAAATCTACTCTGCAGATTCGGGAGAGGACTCAACTAATGGAAGCAGGTGTCATACAAACGTAAACACCATCCTCTTCCCCCACTTCATCTACTTATTTTTCCATCCTTTTCTTTTAACATACCTGTCAGGAAAACATACACACAAGCCTCTCTAGAAATTTTCCACCCTACTAGTTGATGACTTTGCAACCCCGAGGGCAGGACTTCCGTAGGTCCTCACTGTGGGAAATGTTTAACATAAAAGTCACAGATTCTGACTGCAGCCACTCTGCCAGCAAACACAGGTTAAGCTACATCGATACACAAATGATTAATAAATGCCCCACCAACCATTTGATTTATGGCCAGAACTACTATTTCTATGCTACTATGTTCTATTTCCTCTTGCTCTATTTTTAGTTAAATGGGTTGTATTAGGAAGTCCAGCAACTGGAGAGACAAAGGAAAATAATGCTAAGCACATCCTTGCTGTGAAATGCTCATTAATTAATTACAAATGGGAATGAATCTAGCCATTTTCCTCCATTCTTAAAGACCTCACTATAGTATCTACTTTTTTAAAATTTAGTATTAATGATTCAACTATATGACCCTATGTTCATGTCAACCTTTGAAATGTTTCATTATAATGTGATTTTAACCAAGCCTACGGTATTGCTATTGCCACTATTAATTCTTAGCAACCAAAACAATAATACCAACTAGTTATTGAATACTTACGTGCCAAGCAGTGATAGGCTCTCTACAAACATCTAATTCATTTTTTGCAACTCCCAATATCATTCTAATTTACTGATGAGAAACTTGCCCAGATTCCCAAAGCTTATCACCGTCAAAGCCAAGATTTCAGGCCATATATTTTTTATCACCACGTCCATGCTCTTAGCCTCTCTGCTATTCTGCATGCACAGAGGAGTTGCCACTCACCCAGCATCATCTCCACGCCCATCAATTCATCAGTGTTTTAGTACCACAGCTTGCAGGAAGCACCTGGAGTAAAGGCTGATTGCCTAGTGAAAGAATCCACGGCTGATCCTTTGATTAAATCCCAGGAGTTCTTGGTCTTATCAGGAGAGAAAAGAGCCCAGAAAGAAAAGAACAAATAATCTCACAATAGGTAACTTAAGAGCTTGGCATCACATAATTTGAATATATTGAAAGACATTTAAATGAGCTCATTTTATATCCTAAACAGGTTAACCGAGACATGTTTGTTCCTGCCAGCTGAGGACACTAAGGCATCAAGTTGCATCCTTGCTTTAGGGACAGACTGGGCTTCCTGACTCAGACCACTACATGACTCCTCCCAATG
>NW_006793488.1:2362910-2389713 GCF_000442215.2 Lipotes vexillifer | reverse complement strand
AAAGAGTGAGATGTAACTGTGGTTGTTACTGAAGAATCCAGAGATGACAACGAAAGATAAGATTAAGAGGATAGGTGTGCTTTATGCAAAGGGATAAAAAAAAACCCTGAAATTAAACTGAAGAACAGGGAGTTCCCTGATGGGCTGGTGGTTAGGACTCCACGTTTTCACTGCTGGGTTTTCATTCTGAGTCCCCAGGAGAGGGGAGCAGGGAGGGGACCATGGGAGTGAGGAGTTCAATACCTGGTAGGGGAACTGAGATCCCACAAGCCACATGGCACGGCCAAACAAAACAAAAACAAAAACAAACCCTGAAGATCAGAAGGTAATGAACAACAGAAAGAAAGAAATGGGGAACACAAGAAATACCATCTTAAGGATGAAAAAAGTTAAGAGTTTTGGCATTTGGCTGTGGCAGGCAAATTCCTAAAATGGACCCCAAGACGTCTTGCCCTAATCCCCAGGACTGAAAACAGGATGAGGTATCACACCCTGATTATATTACCTGGCAAAGGGATTTTGAAGATGTAATTAAGGCTAATAATCAGTTGATTTAAAGTTAATCCAGAATGAGGTTACTATCCACGTGGGCCCGATCTAGTCCCCGGAACCCTTTAAAAGTAAAGTTTTCTCCAACTGGTAGCAGAAGATGAAATCAGAAAAATTCCCGGCATGACGCCATTGCTGGCTCTGAAGAGGAGGGGAAAGATGGTCTGTTGAGACTTCTAGAATCCAGGGCAGTCCTGGCTGACAGTAAGCAAGCAAACGGGGACCGCAGTCTTACAGCCACAAGGAAATAACTTCCTCCCAAAACCTGGACAAGCTTCAAGGTAGATGCTTCTCCAAGCGTTTTCAGAGAAGCAGCCAGCTTGGCCGATATCTTGATTTCAGCCTAATGAGACTCTAACCAGAGCTCCCAGCCAAGCCCTGCAGATTTATGATCTACAGAACGGTGAGCTAACAAGTGGATTTTTTTTTTTTTTTTTTTTGCGGTACGCGGGCCTCTCACTGTTGTGGCCTCTCCCGTTGCGGAGCACAGGTTCCGGACGCGCAGGCCCAGCGGCCATGGCTCACGGGCCCAGCCGCTCCGTGGCATGTGGGATCCTCCCGGACCGGGGCACGAACCCGTGTCCCCTGCATCGGCAGGCGGACTCTCAACCACTGCGCCACCAGGGAAGCCCTGGATATTGTTTTGAGCCCCTAAATTTGTGATGATTTGTTATGTAGCAGTAGAAAACTAATATACTGTCTGACGGGTTCAAATCTTAGCTCTGTCCTTTCTTCAATTTGTGATCTTGGGCACACGTTACTTTAGCTCTTTGTTACCCCATCTGTAAAGGGAGATGATAAAGTACAGCCCAGAAAGTTGGTGGGAGGACCGATTAGCTGCCTGGTCCTGGTCCTAGAAACTGACAACGTCTGCTACCTGTGAGGAAGAATCAGAGTCAGAATAAACTAGCTACCAGGTGGTGCTACCAAACACGAACAGCTGGGTTTTCATTCTGAGTCCCCAGCTGGCCCAAGAGAGAGGAGCAGGGAGGGGACCACGGGAGTGAGGAGTCGATGTCTGCCTATTTATACCTACGACCGTTCACAACTCCAGTGTACAGAATCAAAGGGATTTCAAAGGTAAACTGCAGAGAGATGCTACGGAAAATCCGCAGAATTTGGAAACTATTTTATGTAATGAACTACTTAACACCCGTGTCATTCCAAATGTATTTGAGGTAGTCCACAAAAAAAAAAAATCGTACACCGGGATAAAAATGAATAAGGAAACTGGGGAAATGGAAAGAAAACCAGAGATACACCAACTGCGTGGTATTAAGATCTTTTACCCACACTAAGGACTGTGTTTGACCTTCCCAGTAATCACTGAAAACAAGGGTATAAGGACAGTTACATCATTCACAGAGAAATTTGCTCAGAAAAATGTAGACCTGGGAGAGTCCTCTTCCGGGTCCTTGTAAATGGGACACCGCATCATATTAGGAAAGAGTTGTTGAAAATACACCATAGACACATATTTCTTTCTTGATGTTTTTTTGGTGACTTTTGCATATTTTAACTTATTTTAGTATTTTTCTTCGTGATTTGTATTGGTTTGTAATACAAAAAGAACACCTTTTCGTCTTATTTGTTGCTTATCGTATTTGCAACAAATACACCAAGGAGTTAATATCACGAATGTATTTATTTTAATTTTGCTTATAGTTTGACATGAGTTTTAAATTTTTCTGTAGTCTAATATGTAGGTATATATATTCCTTACATATACATGTAAGGAATATATATACATAATGTACATATATATTATACAATTTCCTATTACTTTATAGCTAGAATTCATTTTTCCATCCAGAGACCAGTTAAATAATTACCTCTTTCTTCCAGTTTGTAATGGTTTAATTTTTTAAATTTCTGTTGCCTACTATTTACAATAGCCAAGACATGGAAACAACCTAAATGCCCATTGACAGAGGAATGGATAAAGATGCAGTATATATACACAATGGAACATTGCTCAGCCATAAAAAAGAATGAAATGTCATTTGCAGCAACATGGATGGACCTAGAGATTATCATACTAAGTGAAGTAAGTCAGAGAAAAACAAATACCACGATATCACTTATATGTGGAATCTAAACTATGACACAAATGAACCTATCTATGAAACAGAAACAGACTCACAGACATAGAGAACAGACCTGTGGTTGCTGAGAGGGAGGGGGTGGAGGAGGGATGGAGTGGGAAGTCGGGGTTAGCGGATGGATAGGATGGATAAATGAGGTCCTACCTTAGAGCACAGGGAACTATATTCAATATCCTGTAATAAACCATGATGGAAAAGAATATGAAAAAGAATGTATATATGTATAACAGAATCACTTTGCTGTACAGCAGAAATTAACACAACAGTGTAAATCAACTATACTACAATAAAATTTTTAAAAAGAAAATCTAAGAAACTGGAAAAAAAAAGTCTGTTGCCTCTGACCATTGAATTTCAAAATGCATCTGAGGTTCAGGCCAACGTTCGTGAGAACTGGGATAGGTGGTGTTCTTTCAGCAAATAAAAGGAACCTTTTTCTAAGATTGAAAGTTTCGATACTTGTTATCTGGAACTAATTCACTATCGGTCCTGAGAACAAGTAAACAGATTCCCTTATTTCTTCTCCCCGAAGTCCTTCCATTTTCTCAATCCAATTATAACACAGCTCTATCAAAGTCTATAAAATGTACCAAAGCTTGATCTAACTCAACCCTAACCCAAAACAACTAAATTGATGTTGAATTTGGAATCTCAGCCCTTGGTCCGCTATCCCCGCCCTGTTTTCCCCACTTGAACACCTGCCTATGTTTACACAGAGCTCTGAGCAGAGGCACTGCCCCGTTCTCTCATAACCATTTGCAGGGCAGTAATTTTCACATATGCATTTTTTCCCACTTACTTAGGAATCCCAGTTTAAAAACAAACACCTAAGTATTTGCATCACCAGAGGCTTTTAGGGCCAAAGAAAAAATTAGGTGCTTCCGTTAACAGAAGTTATGTGTAGAAAGACTTTTCACCTCCGCAGGAGTTTAAAAGAAAAGTTTAACGGAGGGCAGAGAGAACCCATGTGAATTTAACAAAGGGGAGGGGGGAAGACGTTAGAGAGACAATGATAAGGCCTGGAATCTATGAGGTCAAATCATACCCTGTGTTACCGTCAAGTGGAGGAACAGAAAAGACTACTACCCTGAACTTGGACCCTATTTCAGAACGCTGAGTACCATATAAACAATGTCTCCTAAGTCACACTGTCTCAGGTAGACAGGGGGTCAGAAAGGGCCCCCTGAAAACACTTCTCTCTAGGGGATAGACATTTGTCCCAACAGGGGGCCCATCCCCATGGCAACTAGTTATCAGGCCAACAGTTTTGCCTACAAATCAGAACTTCTTCCCAAATATTCTTTTCCCATTCCCTCTTGCACCACTGATTTCCCCCCCCTGTCATTTATCCCCAAGCAAGCGTTTCCCACTCCACGACCTGCCATGTACCCTGAATCTTGGCCCCCATGGGCCTCCACGCCCGTCTGACTCTGGCCCCAAGAACTGGACCCTGGGGACCCCCAGTTTATGCCCCCAGGGGAGCAAGGAACGCAGGGCATCTGGGTGGTGTCTTGGATTTCTGGGCACAGGAGAGAGTGGGGTGGGAGTGGGGGGGGCAGTAGATGTGTAGCATCATTGCTACAATAAAGGAGGACCGCGGCCAGGGAGGGTGTAAGGAGCCTGGGATACAAGGGCAGGTGGGTGTCATCTGAAGAAGACAGCAATCACTTTACCTATGACCTCTGACACCATTTAGCATGAGCTCCATCATTTACCAAATGGGACTCTTTAGCCACAAAGTGTGAGCTGAATTGAGGTAACCATGCACTTTTCAGGCCCTTGACATGGCATTTCCCAATCAAAGGAAAACATACAACAGCTGGGGGTGGAGAGCGCTCTGTTTCAGACCCAGGGTTTCAAAGCACAGCTCTGGCTGGGTCAGAATCCCAAGCCCAGCAGTTGGATTCCACACAGTTGCTACCCCCATGGGAACACACCAGAAGCCCGTTTCATCTCAAACGCGCCGTCCCCAAGAGTCACTGCTGGCCAAGGGGTGGCTTCTCTCATACCCCGAGATTCCCCTTCTCTCAAGAATATATGTATTTTGACACTTTACAAACACTTTTAGGAAAATACAATGAGCGCTACTATTACATAGAATGAATCCTTCAGAAAATAAGCTTCCTAACGGATCCTCTGGTTAATTTTCACACTTTGCAAAAGCTTCCACTTTGCAACCTTCAAGGAAGAAAGATCTCAAGGCAGAAACACCGTGAGCTACACCAGGGCGGCGACTTTCCATTTTGTTTCTTTATTGTGTGAGTCACTGAATGCAGCAGTGGGGCTGGAACCAAGTCAGTGCCTCCGGAAGGGTTTGGTGCCAGTCGAGCACCTACCCCGAGGAAGGCAATGCGGCCGCTGGGCTTGGCAATCTCCCCAGCTGCCTCTGGTGCCTTGGGATGTGGCCACTTGAGCTAAGCTCCGTGTTCTCAACTGTACATTAAGGCTAACGAACTGGATCTTTTCGAATACCTCTTGGAGCTTTAGGATGTTCTGTCCCTGTTTTCTGAAACTTTGGGTGTCACACAACTTGAGTAGCACCTTTTTATTATAGGTGGATAAGATGAGCAACTCGGCATGGAGAAAAATGTCTCCTTCTTATTCTTCGGTGAGCCAGATAAATGTATATTTTTAGCTATTTTTTTCTATCAATATGTACAGTTAACCAAAAAAGTTAGATCTAACTTTGGGAATCCGTAGAGCAGGCAATGGAAATATAGGTCCATATTTTTTTTAAATGGCTTAAAAGATTTAGGCTAACAATGTCTAGCTTTGTCATAATAAGCAGCCATCAAATATCTGCTCAGTGAACAGACGTATGAATAAGCGACTTCATCATGTAAGAGATTTGGGAGAAGTAATGCGTGTTCATGATCAGATTCTGTTTCCCTTAATTTTGCTGTTGTCTCTGATGTTTTATTCCCTAGAAGACTTCCGAAGCCATTCGGGCCACTTAGGCTAGTTTGTACACAGCCTTTTTCTCAAGCCGAGTGTAGTAGAAATTCAAACACAATCACACGCTGTCTGCCGTTTGGGCTCTAAACCCTAAAATACAACAAATAGCCTTTGCAGTGATAACCGCGTCCATATATTTCACAGAGTCTGAAGGTCTCCGCTGGATGGAGGTGGGTGGGATATAGTCAATGGTCAGGAGTATCTCCTGGATGATGTGCTTTCTGGCCTTTTTTTCAGAGAAGAGCAGTCAGTCTGCATTTAATTTTTAAACCGTGTTTCATCCCTTTCCGCCTCTACACAACCACACGCGGGGAAAAAAAATCCTGTTGCTCTTGCTACACATTCTTTTTCCAGTTCTTCTGGACTGTTCTTCCACTTCTGCCTAGAACAGCTAATCTTCCCCAAACCAGGGCTGAGTGCAAGAGACACATCTCGCTTATCTCTAATCACACAAACAGAAATAAGGCTTGGACACCGTTAACCCCTTGAACAACGAACAGCTTTCTCCTGGCCACAGACCCAAGGAAGGTCCAGGAAACATATGATATCTATTTCCCCACTCATTCCAATGAGTTTAGTACAGGTTGCAAAAAAGCTGCCAGAGAGTTCCATTTAAAGAAACTCAAGCCAGAAATTTTTAAAGGATGAAGGTTTAAGCATTTGCTTTTATATCTGTACGATCATAGACATTCAAAAGGGGTTTTCTGTACTCTACGCCCATGAGAAGAAACAGGGCCCCTGCCAAAGCAACTTTTTTGTATTTAAAAGAATTAGTTCTAGATTTTCCTAGAAGTTCTCTGGCGTCTCAAGGCCCAGAAGTGCTTATGGGAAGTTCTCTGGCGTCTCAAGGCCCAGAAGTGCTTATGGGAAGGGATGGTTCTGATCCCAGTAGCTGGACCTTCGCCTCGTTTGCTCTGTCAAGGTAAAAAAAAATCTGACAAGTTTTGTGCTTGTTGGGAAGGCAGAGGGGGAGGGGTTTCAGACACCAGCTAGGTCTTTAGACCTCCCATGTCCTAATAATAAATGCAAAGTTGAAAATGGACAATTGAGAACTTGCAGTCTTGAGAAATTAACAGCAGCACAGAAGTTCCAGGCAATTGGTTTTGGCATGTTGGCAGTGGTCCCCCATGTCCCTCAGGAGGCACTGAGCAGCTTCTGGTTAACGAAATGGGGGTTAATTGGTCTACTTGAGAAATGCTCCTCCATTCATCTATCAGCAAATGTTCAGGGTTTTTTTTTTGTTTTTTTTTTTAAGGTACGCGGGCCTCTCACTGTCGTGGCCTCTCCCGATGCGGAGCACAGGCTCCGGACGCGCAGGCTCAGCAGCCATGGCTCACGGGCCCAGCCGCTCTGCGGCATGTGGGATCTTCCCGGACCGGGCACGAACCCGTGTCCCCTGCATCGGCAGGCGGACTCTTAACCACTGCACCACCAGGGAAGCCCCAAATGTTCAGATTTGATAGAAATTTGACTTCTACCAACCAAAAGCATAAGCTGACTTTAATTCTAAGTACAATCCCTTAATATGCACACATATTTTCTTTTAACATTTAAAACCTTTCAGTTAGTAACACAAAAAAGAACTGGCATCGTTCACAGGCACGGGGGTACAGTAGGGCTGCATTCCGTGCTTGACTTCAAGATGCACTTGGAGTGGGATGGAGGGCCAGGGGAGTCTGCCCTTCTTGGGGTGATCCGAGCTGTCCTCTGCCCTTTGGGACTGCCTCTCCCCAGCTTCCTCTATAGCAAGGCTTCCCAAACGTAACATGCCTCAGAATTACCTGGAGAGTCGGTTAAAACACCAGTTGCTGGCCCCAACTCTAGAGTTTCTGATTTAGGAGGTCTGGGGAGGGGCCTAAAAGTCGCAGGTCTAACAATTCCCTAGAAGGTGCCAATGGAGCTGATTTGTGGACCACACTCAGAGAAGCACTGCTCTCTGTGTACGGAAAGGGTGGAGATGGGTCAGGACATATAAGGTTCCTCAGGCACTATTCTCTCCCTCAGCCACAGTCATAAGGAAAGCATTACGTAAGAGGATGACCCACGGCTTCCTACTCATGAGAGTAAATGGAGAATTGATGATCTGAAGCAAGAGATGTTTAGATTAGATGTTTATAGAGTTGTAAATGTTGAAATGGCATGGCAGGGAGACGGTGGCATCCTCTCGTCAGGAAGTTATTAAGACTAGAGGCAACTTTTAGTTCAATGCTATGATTTAAACTGAAGACGGGGGTGTAAACCAATCCTTTCCCATCCCATGATAGGTGAAGTTTTTCTTTCCCTCCCTGCCTAGCTACACCAGATTAATCAGCCTCTTGATGAAGCATGAACCTTTAAACTACATTTTTGTTTTCAAAAGTAATCTAATTAGGACTTCCCTGGTGGCACAGTGGTTGAGAGTCCGCCTGCCGATGCAGGGGACACGGGTTTGTGCCCCGGTCCGGGAAGATCCCACGTGCCGCGGAGCGGCTGGGCCCGTGAGCCATGGCCGCTGAGCCTGCGCGTCCGGAGCCTGTGCTCTGCAATGGGAGAGGCCACAATAGTGAGGGGCCCACGTACCGTTAAAAAAAAAAAAAAAAAAAAAGTAATCTAATTAAGATGGACTATTAAGTGGAAAAATAACTTCATTAGGATGTAAAATATTTAGAGTTGTCCAACTCAAAGAAAGAAAAGGATAATGGAGAAAAGGCCTCGGTATCCATGGATTTATTGGTTCCAGGACCCACCTTGGATACCCAAATCCTCTGATGCTCAAGTCCCTTATGTAAAATGGTGTAGTCGTTGCATATAACCTACGCACATCCTCGTGGAGACTTTAAATCATCTCTAGGTTACTTATACTTAGTACAATGTAAATGGTATGTAAAATAGTTGTAAATACAATCTAAAGGCTATGTAAATAGTTGGTGGCGTGGCAAATTCAAGTTTTGCTTTTGGGAACCTTCTAAAATTTTTTTTCCCAAATATTTTCGATCCCAGGTTGGTTGACTCCATAGATCTAGAACCTGTGGACACAGAGCGCCGACTATTCTCTATAGGCTCCTTTGATACACTCCCTTTATTCAAGTCGCTTTTTTTCCTAGTTGTTAGGCCCAGCAGTAGGATGTGTTCCATATCAAGAGCCAAGAGCATGCACTGCACTCGTACACCCATGAAAGCCATACACCTGCAAGTCAAAAATCTAGGTAGGGAAGAAGTTAAAATGTACACATGAGAAAAGCTACAAACATTTTCAGGATGAGAATATGCAAGGGATTATAAAGATGTTTGTCCACAAGGAAATCAGCTGGTAAGCAATCCTAGAAACCGAACGCGAGAGGAGATAATTGCAGGTTGCTTACACTTGCTGTAATAGTTAAGAACCTTTGTATTCTACTGCAAGTTAATCACTAAAGGGATGTTGCCTATAAGCTTAAATTATACATAATGACCCAACTCTCGGAACCCTGACTCCCAGGTCATGAGCATTAAGCTAAAATACCTTTGTGTAGCTCACAGGAAACATCCTGACCAGGCCCACCTGTGAACGACTGCAGGGAGGAAGAAATGAACGCATCCCTTCCGGAGGCTGATGGGAGCCAAGAAATGTTTGACTTTACTCCCTCCCCTTTTAGTATAAAAGAAGCCTAAATTCTAACTCAGGCAAGATGGTTCTTTGGGACATGAGCCCACCGTTTTCTCAGTTTGCTGGCTTTCGGAATACCGTCACTATTCCTTGTCCCAAGAACTCGTCTCTCGATTATTGGTCTGTCGTGCAGCGAGCGTAACATTGCTAAGTAACACTGCTAAGAAGAGATCACTACAACAGAAATCGATGGCCCCAAGTTGGGTGGGTAACAATGCCTGTGTCACCATCAGGTGAAGATCCTGTGCCCCAGGTGAGAGGGAAAGTCCGCAGGGGCTGGGACTCCAGAAAGCGGTGCTTGCCTCCTGCTGTTGGGCCCCTGGGAGCCTGGCACCAAGCGGTTAACTGGACGTGTTGAGCAGGCTTTGCAGAAAATGTGTTCCATGTTAATCTCCTAAAGAGCGTCCAGCCGCATTGCAGACCCCACGTCTCAGAAAGCAGCAATGCTCACATGTGGGAGCCTGCATTCTTTCCAAGTGGACACTTCACACTTGAGCAGTAATGAGACGCAATGTGGCTGGAGTTATGTGTCATTCCAACCAGAGATAAACAGACCCAAATGTGCTGTCCATGAGGAACCCGTTCTGTGTGGGAAGCCTTGTGTGGGACATTTTTCACATCGCCGAGTATTTAAGATGTTAACGGCCTTGTGACTTCTGTGCTACAATATTTTATGATCTCTGCTGACCCTCAAAATGCTCTTTGCGGGGTTTTATTTTGCCTTACATGGTCCGACAACGGCTCTTCTAAAACGGAAGAGCTCTTGAACCAAATATTGACACTGTTTGTTTTCCCCAGTCATAATGAAATATGTGCTCATTGGTTCTCATTCATTCCTGTTCTTTGAAACCCGCCCCTCCCGCCGCCCGCACAGAACTCTAATGGGGTTAGATCTGCTTCCCTTCCAGAGTATGCGATGCATCCACACAATTAAAATTCCATCCAGCCCGAACCATTAAAATAAGACAGGCTGGACTCGGTTCTTTAAGTGAACTTCGGAGAGAACCACAAAGAATAGTAGCATCTCAGTGTCTCAAATTAAGACGATACACATCTCAGGCTACTTATTAAGATGATTGCAACTGCGATAAAAAAAATATGCTGAAGAGCTACAGACCACTTCACATACCTGTATGTCAGTGTGTAGCACTGCAATCCAAGAGATAACATTTATGAACTCCACATCACACACGGTATTGACAACGAGCTCAGGGATAACTCTGGCTCCACTGCACAGATGACAGATGGAATGACCAAGGAAGCTCTTTGACACGGGACAGACTCAGGCGGGCCCCTGAGTCTTTGGGTCGCTCTCTGTCTGCTAGATCTGATTGACTCTCTAGACTGGGGATGAAAAGTTGAAATGGGCCAAGAAAATTTACAGCAGATCAGTAGTATTTACAGCAGTACAGTATAATGTAAATAGGGTTACATTTTGAACAATAAAAGTGCTTCAAATAATAATTTGCCTAAGAGACTCACAGACACAGAGAACAGACTACTGGTTGCCAGGGAGGGGGGTGCGGGGAGGAAGGATTGGGAGTTTGGGATGAGCAGATGCAAACTATTACACATACTATTATACACAGAATGGATAAACAACAAGGTCCTACTGTCTAGCACAGGGAACTATATTCAATATCCTGTGATAAAACAACATGGAAAAGAATATAAAAAAGAATGTATGTATGTATAACAGAATCACTTTGCTGTACAGCAGAAATTAACAACATTGTAAGACAACTATCCTTCAACTAAAATAATACTTTTCTTTCTTTGAAAGACTCTATCACTCTGGTGTGACCTGTGAGTGCGTTTACAAGCATCAGGTTGGTGGAGAAAGGGGACAGTGTTTCTGGGTAATGGTTGTTCTTTATACACTAAAAATCAGTCATAGAAAAAGATGGAAGGTATTTTTTAAATCACCCACTCCAGTCACGGAAATCACCTAATTTCAATCAATGCAGTACAGAAGGCTGTCTACACATGTCTAATAAGTGTCCTAAGTATGCTGTTTCTCACCCTAACACTGTATATAAAACCTACTAACCAACCCTTTGTGTTTAGAACAGAAGCTGCTTGAAGGAAGGGAACACATTTTTTTTTTCTGTGTTTTGTGAACCCAGCAAAGTAACTGGCATGCAGAAAACACTAGATGTTTGCTGAATGAATGAATGAATTTTCCAATAATGGGGAAAGAGAAGTCTTCCAGCCTTGCCCACGTGTCTCTGAGATCTAAAATCTTTATTCCCACTGAAGTTCAGGTTGAATGTGAAATTACTAGTTTAAATAAAGGCTTTGGAAGAGGCACATGAAAAGATGCTCAACATCACTAATCATTAGAGAAATGCAAATCAAAACCACGATGAGGTATCAGCTCACACCAGTCAGAATGGCCATCATCAAAAAATCTACAACCAATAAATGCTGGAGAGGGTGTGGAGAAAAGGGAACCCTCTCACACTGTTGGTGGGAATGTAAATTGGTACAGCCACTATGGAGAACACTATGGAGGTTCCTTAAAAAACTAAAAATAGTTATCGCATTAACCAGCAATCCCACTCCTGGGCATACATCTGGAGAAAAACATGGTTCGAAAGGATACACGCACCCCAGTGTTCACTGCAGCACTATTTACAATAGCCAAGACATGGAAGCAACCTCAGTGTCCCTCAACAGATAAATGGATAAAGAAGATGTGGTACATATATACAATGGAATGATACTCAGCCATTAAAAAGAATTAATGCCATTTGCAGCAACATGGATGGACCTGGAGATTATCATACTAAGTGAAGTCAGACAGAGAAAGACAAATATATATCTCTTGTATGCAGAATCTTAAAAAAACGATACAAATGAACTTATTTCCAAAACAGAAAAATAAATAAAGCCCTTGGGTAACGGGTCCGATAGTCACTGAGCTGCCTGAAAACTCTGCCCGGACATTCATTATGTGTTAAGACCAGGATCTCTACTGAATAATAAAGAAAAAAGCAAAGAAGAAAAGGGCGGGAGTGTTGAAAACCAGTTTACACGGTTAAGATGGCTAGTGGCAAAAGAAGGTAGGATTTTTTTTTTTTTTTTTGGCGGTATGCGGGCCTCTCACTGTTGTGGCCTCTCCCGCTGTGGAGCACAGGGTCCGGATGCGCAGCCTCAGCAGCCATGGCTCACGGGCCCAGCCGCTCCGCGGCATGTGGGATCTTCCCGGACCGGGGCACGAACCAGTGTCCCCTGCATCAGCAGGCGGACTCTCAACCACTGCGCCACCAGGGAAGCCCAGGTAGGATCTTTAAAAATCCATAATGTTTTAAGTGGGAAGAATCATGAAAAAAAAAAGAAAAATCAGAAGTGAGGGTTAAAAGCAAAAGGAAGGTAATAATAACCCCCTCTTATGTTTTCCCTTCTTAGTTAAACCTCTGCTTTAATTTCCTGCTGCAGTGGCTTAGTTCAGGCTGCTATAACAAAAATACCACAGATGGGATGGCTTATGGACAACTTATTTCTCTCAGTTCTGCAGGCTGGGAAATCCAAGGTCAAGACACCAGTGATTTGGTGTCTGGTGAGAGTCCGCTTCATGGTTCACAGAGGCCACCTTCATGCTGTGTCCTCACATAGCAGAAGGAGGAAACAAGCTCTCATGACTGTTATGAGGGCACTAATCCCACTCATGAGGGTCCACCCATATGACCTCACCTAACCCTAACTACCTCCCAAAGACCCCACCCCTACTGTCATCACATTTCACCACAGGAATTTTGTGGGGGACACAAGCATTCAGTCCATAACAATGACTTTGCACCTAACTTGTAGTCTGAGATAATCCTAAAGAGAAGATCAAAGTTCTTTAGCTTGGGATTTGGACTCAACTAAACTGGTCACCTACCCTGTTCTAGACATTTCCAGCTCTTATAATGCTCCAAGTAGGTCCCTCAGATCTCACTGGAGTAAACTTATTGCTTCCTGCACATTTTTCTCTCATTTATCATTTTAGGTTCATTAATGGAGCAACCAACTTTGCATGTCAGCAAGTGTGCTTACTTGGAATACAAAAAGGGGTATCACGTGGTCTCTGAACTCAGAGCCCTCATTTCAGGAGGATAAAGTGCAATCATATTGATTACAGTAGTACATAGTAAACTGATTACCATGTTTCATCCAATCTAAGATTCCACTGGTTGTAAAAAAAAAAAAAAAAAATTTATTTATGCAACTGCTAAGAAAGTTTAAACCTCTGCCAACTAAACTATGATATACCAAGTGTCAGGCACAACCTAACTTCAGAAGTTAAATGTGGAAAAAAAGTTCATCTTGAAATTAATAGAACTGTGGCAGTCAAAGGCTGGTGGAGAAGGGAGATGACATCCAGTCTGGGAAAGCTATGAAGGAAAGGTGTAGTGAAGGGGATGCCATGTGAACTGAGACTCGACGGGCGTGAGTTCTCTAAAGATGGAGAGAATGACAAGTACAAACGCTCAAGTAGAAGAGCACGGGGGGGAGAGGTGGACTGTACACTGGACCTCAGTTTGCATGAAGCACAAAGATAAAATCCAAGACAAATGGAAGGACGCTGAACACGCTGCAAGCTGCTGGCGGGCGGTCCCCAAAGATTTTATGTAACATAGTGACCCACAGAGACCACTAATCTGGTAGAGGTATCTAGGATTACGTCACAACTGCATTCAAACACTTCGATGGAGTCTAGTTAGAACACATCCAAACTCCTTTTCAAGGAATCTAAAGCCCTGAATGATCTGGCCACTGCCTCTCTCCTCAGCCTAACCTACCTCTCCCACTGGACCACTGATCCAGCCACACTTGAACCAGTCAAAGTCACCTGCCTTAGGGTGTTTGCACCTGCTGTTCCCTTTGCCTGTGACACTCTTCCTTGGCTCCTCGCAAAGCAGGTCCTTTCCATCCTTCAGTTCTCTCCTCACCTCCTCAGATGGAGGGACCAGCCCTGGCCAACCCCATCCAGAGACTGTTCGTTTCCTACTCAACCATTTCTATGTTTCTCTCCTAGCATTCATTCATCAAAGCTTGAGGTGATGCTATTTACATTCTGTTTACTTGTTTCTAGTTTGTTTCCCTCTTAGAATGCAAGGTTCTTCAGTGGAGGGACCAGATCTCTCTTCACTCCTGTTGTGTCCCAGCCCCTGGCAGTGTCTAGCATGAAGCCGGCACTCAGTGCAGATCTGCTGATTGATGAGTAAGCGCCTGACCCACTCCTCCCCTCCAGCACACACACTCTGAGCCAGGAGGCCAGATGGACCCCAGATTGACCCAGTCTCAGCATCTGGAAAGAGGGCGTTGCCTAAGGATGTCTCTCTGGGATGGAAGAAACCATGGTGACGCTCCAAGGTCAGAAGACCATCCAGCGGAAAAGTCTCAGTCCACTCAAGGGCACTAATCCCTCCCTCTCTTTTTAGCAACCTGCTCAGAGGAAGCCCACGCTACCGACGGCTGCACCTTCTCTACTGGTCAGGTGTCCACCCTGCCTTTCTCCCTCCCTGGTGGAAGGTGAAACTCAAGCTTATCAGGTAAGAGTGTTCTAATTCAGCCATGATTCGAATCCAGGGCCACGCTGAACTCCATGCCCCCTCCATGAATTCTGACCACTGTATGAAAAGCCCCTTACCTGTGAATCTTCTAACCCTTGGAAATCAGGGTTCAGGAAAGATGCACTCTCAGGGCTACCCTTATGAATGACACTCTGTTATACAAATCAACAGCCTGCAGGACAGGGACACATCTGTTTAATCCACCACTGCATGTGGTGCCAGGAACACAGGGGGACTCAAGATTTATTGACCGAGTAAATGAAAACTTCCCATAAGACACTATTCTCATTGGACTCAGTCACAATTTTCTTTTAAATCCAAAATATCTGTAAACAATCGGGCTTTTCCTTTAATAACTGATGATAATAAGAGATGAGCTGAATTAGGTAGTGAATTACCTGACTCACATAAGGTTCTCATTCATGCTGAAGATCTCTTGAGCGGTCCACCAAATGCCTTCTAAATGGCCTGCTGGCCAGCTCTCTGTGTTCAGGAAGCTGATTTGGAATTTGCCCTCTGGATCTCTGTCTGGTTAAGGGCACTCTGTATCTCCCTGACAGAAGGGGCTTTCTACAGATCTCAGGGCAGCACACATGTCACCCTGACCTAGATCAAGCTGATCTTATCCATCAGTTCCACTATAGAACCATCTGCACCCCACCTTGCTAGCTGTCAGGCAGGCTGTTGCTTCTGCCAACCAAGAACCACATATGCTGTGTCTTCTCCAGAGCTCACTCTCATGAGAGGCACCCCCGGGGCTTATGTACAGAAACCGTGTGGAGATACAGAAGGCAACTGTACTCCTGGCTGCACTCTGCAAGTGCTGAACTTCCACCCACCCCAGTCTGGCACACAACTCCCAAACTGGGGGGAGGGGGGGAGGGGGGAAGTGGAGGGAAAGTGTTTCCTCTGACACTGCTCTATTATCTGGACAGACCTCCTTCGTCCCTGAGCTATTTTGTGAAACCACCTGAGATCACGGGGATGCCAAGCCCGTGGGCAAGGTATGACTGGGCAACATCCAGTTGTCCCCAGGCCTCCATGTCTGACCACTGTGGACCTCAGAGCTCCATGCTGACCAGAAGGAAATGATTTCCTGTTCACCTGGATCTGCCCTTAAGGATGTATTCAGGCCCAGCCTGGCAGAGCCCAGCCCGAACGTCAGACGCTGCAGGTGCGTCTCTCTCGAGTTTCTCAGTGCGTCACTACTCCACGATGAAGAGCTGGATTGAAGTCCAATGGTACCAGGCAATGCCAAAAATAAGAGGACTGGTCTTCCAGCAAACAATAAACAACGCAGTTGGGGAATTCGGCAAGAAAGTTTTTCAGAGGATACGGTTTGAGTTCATAAATGCTCTATTAAAACGTTAATGCTAAGCCACCAGAATGAAGGAATACTATTCATCTGCACGGGAGGGATCATCCATTTGGAAATATTTCGCTTCATCACTGTATTCTGGGAGACGTATTTCTCCTTCCAAATTAAGTGGCCAAACGAGAATACCAATTCTAAAAAGCTTATGTACAGCTCCTTCCAACGTGAAGCGAGATGATGTTTTTCCCCAAAACTGATATAGAAATGGTTGGGATTGACCAGCTCAACTGATTGGAGTCAAGGCCAAAGTTCAGGATTTGTGGCCCACCTGTGATTTGTTTTATGGCCACAACCTGAATACCTCCCCGCTGACCAGTTCAGGCAAAGACTCACTGACACTAGAAAATATGCATTGAATACAATTTTTTAAACGAATGAAGTATTATTGACAGCGATCCCACTTCTAGGCATATATCTGATGAAAACTCTAATTCGAAAAGACACATGCACCCCAAAGTTCACAGCAGCACTGTTTACAACAGCCAAGACATGGTAGCAACCTAAGTGTCCATCGACAGATGAATGGATAAAGGTGTGGTATATTTACAAAATGGAATACTACTCAGCCATAAAAAAGAATGAAATGCCGTTTGCAGCAACATGGATGGACCTAGAGAATATCACACGAAGTGAGGTAAGTCAGACAGAGAAAGACAAATATCGTATGATATCACCTGTATGTGGAATCTAAAATATGATACAAATGAACTTATTTACAAAACAGAAATAAACTCACAGACATAGAAAACAAATTTATGGTTACCAAAGAGGAAGCGGGGGGAGGGATAAATTAGGAGTTTGGGATTAACATATCCCCACTACTATATATAAATTGGACAACCAGCAGGGACCTACTGTATAGCACAGGGAACTATACTCAATATTTTGTAATAACCTATAAGGGAAAAGAATCTGGAAGTCAATATATACATATGTATATACACATGTACTCGGTGTCTTGTAATAACCTGTAGTGGAGGGGAATCTGAAAAATGTGTGTGTGTGTGTGTGTGTGTGTGTGTGTGTGAGAGAGAGAGAGAGAGAGAGAGAGAGAGAGAGAGAGAGAGACAGAGAGAGACTGAATTGCTTTGCTGTGCACCTGGAACCAACACAGCATTGTAAATCAACTATATTTCAATAAAATTATTTTAATCAGTTGGTTTGAAAAATAGAGTCATTCCAATAAATACTTCCGCTATGCTCGTGAACATGGAAATAAAATGGACAATAAAAGGAACCCCAGAATCCAGAATCGCTAATATATACACTCACCCCCCAAAGGAAAAGAAAACTCCTTTAGTTAGTAGGAGAGCTACCACTGAAACCCCAGAGCTTCATAAGAACTGAACCAAGAGATCCCACCACACAGATATGGTTTCAGACCTGGCTTCCAAGAACTGTGCAGCAAGAGGAGAGAGGCAGAGGAAGAGTAGTTTCAGGATATAAGTGTTAACAGAGATTTTGTGAGCCAAAATGGCTCAAAGGCAAAGGTCAACACGTGGCAGTGCGTGAGCTCTAATATTTGATGGACGTTAATGATTAGCTACAAAGTTTTCCACTGAAACTATTGGACTCCATGAGACAACTTTTTTTAAGTCTGTACGGAAAAGCTCTCTCCTTAAAAGTTCGAAGAATGTTCATATTTATTCTCTTATTTGTCTCTACTACTTACTGTGAGGTAGGAAGGACCAGGGTTATCCCATTTTACAACCTTTATCGGAGCTAAAGGATAGCAGCCCATGTGAGGTGCCTGGAGGGGGTCATGAGAGGAGGGAGGACGTCACAGGGTAGGGAGACTGCTTTTAGATAAAACACACATTCACACACCTTCCTTTATTGTAATAGCATTCGCCTCTTTGGGATAAGAGAAGAGAGATGGATAAAGGTAATATAAACAACACAAAAACTCAAAAAGCATCAGCCCTAGAACCTCATCAATTCAGGACTTCATTTGTTTGGCATGTCTGCTTTCTGGATGTCGCCTATCGACATTTGCACTTATCCATAAGCAAAGGGTTCTCTAAGCAAATGGAAAAATGTTCCCTACCAAGGGAACAGGCTCAGCTGTTAACGAGGGTGGGGATTAAAATCAAAGCTTTCAAGTTTTAAAGATTCTAAGACTATCTGCTTTGAAGCCCTGTAGACACTTTTTTTTTTTTAATACAAACACTATAATACAGGGCAAGTAGTTTTGGCTGGTACTCTTGTCAATTCTAAATCACAACTGTTTATTTATAAAAGTGAGCTGATTGGTCGGGATGCTTGACTAGCTAAATTATCAGTTATTATCAGTTACTGCAGATATTTTAAGTGATGGCCCCGTGCTTATAGGGTGCTGGCACTGCAAGAGACCTTACTTAAAATTCATCTTGGTCTATCCTCCTTATTTACCGGGAAAATCCGAAGCCCAGAAGAGGTAAGTAATTCACACAACAACATTCAGTTGGCATCAAATGGCCTTTCTTTGAAAAAAAAAAATTATAACTTTAATCTCTTCAATAATTTCAACAGGGCTTCCCCGAATTAATCCAAGTTACTGGCAGTTTTCTGAAATTGACTTTATACAAAATTACTGATTTAGCATCTGACCCCCTGCTTTGATTGGCTGAGACTTGGTGACCATTGAAAAATCCACAACGTAAATAACCCTTGAAATGGATAACTGCGAACCAAGTGTAGTAATTTTAACAAATTAGCCTGGCACTCAGGCCTTAAAATGAGGTTATTCTGTTGAATAAGCGGCTCCCTCCTCTCTGCCCCCTTTGGAGTCTTTGCCGGATTTTACCATCCGAACCTTGGGATTCGCAGCAGCCGAAGTTTTCATGCACTATGTTGGAAAGTTCAAGTAGGCTTGTCACTCTTAGGCTACTGACCAATTAAAATCAGTACACAATGTGGTGTGAGAGAGTGAGGTCAAGAGGTAATAATTAAAAATGATGTAATGAGATGATCCAATCTCCCTAGCCCTGCCAGAAGGTCCGTCAGTGACCATGTCCCTGGTTTGCCTATATCACTCTGGCGTCTGGCCATGGAATTTGTGAAATCAAGCCACCTCTAATCCTAGCTGGGGTTTCTCTGGTTCCCGAGCTGAGGCTAGTCATTAAGGCTGAATGTAAGGGAATTACTTTATAGATCGTCTTCCTTGGGCTACATGTGGCGCGAGGATCGAGGACTACTTAGAAACACTTCACATTAGCTGGTGTATGATAGGTCCATGCAGAAGTGTGGAAGGAATGTCTGAGTCCCCACCCTCAAGATGAACAGGACTGACAAGATGCCACTCTTTGGGAGGAGGCAAACGCAGACCTGGAAACACGTTGAACATGAACACTAAACTGGTGTGTGTTTGCTTGCTTCCAGCAATGATCTGGGACGTTTGATGAGACAGCAGAAGGGAACTGGACTGGATAGTGGTATGGTGTCTCCCAGCAGCAGCTCTAAGAGCCTGCATGACTGTAAACAGGCACTTGACCTCCTCTGTTTCAGCTCTGCATCTGCAAGGCGAAGATGATGACCAAGGTCATCTCTGCTATAGACTGAACGTTTGTGTTCTCTGTCCCCCATATTCATATGTTGAAATCCTAACCCACAATTTGGTGTGATGATATTAGGAGCAGGGCCTTTGGGAGGTGCTTAGGTCACGAGGGTGGAGCCCTCTTGAATGGGATCAGTGCCTTTAGAGACCCTGGAGAGCTCCCTCACTCCTTGCACCATGTGAGGACACAGCGAAAGACGGCTCTCCAAGCCTGGTTAGGAAGCAGACGCTCACAGACACCAGATCTGCCAGTGCCTTGAACTTGAACTTCCCAGCCTCCAGAACTGTGAGGAATAAATGTCTATTGTTGATAAGCCACCCAGTCTGTGACATTCTGTTATAGCCACCCTGACAACTAAGACAATCTCTGGGGGTCCTGCTGAGCCCCCAGTCCTGAGCCCTCTGGTCTCCCAGCCTGTTTGAAACTTAGGACTCATGGCGCCAACTTGGCTCATTTGGCCTACAAGTAGCCTGTGGCCCTTAAAATATAAGAAGAATGATGGAATCTACAGATAAAGGTACTCCGTCCATTTATGTCCATACATGAAATATAGGATGACTGTCATATTAAATCCAAGACTTGGCCTCCTGAGTACTTCACTCAACCGAACAAGTCAACTAATTAAGAGACC
Organism: Lipotes vexillifer; assembly: GCF_000442215.2. NCBI lineage: Eukaryota > Metazoa > Chordata > Mammalia > Artiodactyla > Lipotidae > Lipotes > Lipotes vexillifer. Next base: position 2,369,376 of record NW_006793488.1, on the reverse strand, counting down.
AAGATTAGACAACTAGAGAGTTTCTAGAGGCATATTTAGCTTAATGGAAAGGATGACAGAGAAGCATGAGGTTCACAACATAATGGCAGGTAGAAGTCGTGTCATCCCAGGAGAAGGATGGACCAACTGACATGTCAGGTCTCGTCAACTGCTCGTTTCTGCGTTTCTCAAAACATCGTGATGAAAGAAATTATCACAGAGAAGTTCATTTAGTAAAAAAAGAAATGCACAAGAAACAAGAGAGCTGAGTCTAAAATAATTTCTCTTTCACCTCGGGGCCCTCGAAAGCTTGCATCAAACTGGTTTTCTGTTGCTGTTGAAGTCTAAGAGATGAACCAAGCGATCTCCTGGCCCATGGAACATACTACTCATGCAGTTTGTCCTCCAAGAGAGAGATTTACGGACCCAGCGAGAAAAATAAATCAAAGGTACGCCTGTGAATAACATCCAACGAGGACAGTGGTGTGATGACATGTCGCCATTTGAAGTTTGATGGTTTATTGCTCACTCTCAACACCCACTCTTGTGTCTCACCTAAAACACAATTTCACATTGAAATAATCTGTAAGTATCAATCTGAAGGTTGATTGCTAACCTTCACTTTTCACGCAATGAATCTGTAGGTGTTTATTAAGATTTAAACTACAGCTTTGCCTTTAGATGCCAAGAGAAAGTCGAAGCAACTATACACTTCATTGCTTGGGATCTGTAACAGCCCATGTTTTGTGGTGGATGGAAGGGGTGGGGGCTGCCTCACCAGATTTATTTTGGAGCCTGAGAACTTAGGGGCACATTAAATAGAGCATACATTTAAAAATAAGCACCACCTGAAATTTCCAGTGTGTCATCTCCACAAAGAGTCTGATGATGTATATTTGTTGTAGTTACTGCAAAGTTTCCTATTGCTTTACCAAATTCCCCTCATTATTGGATTTGTTAGCCTACGTTGAAGTGTGTTACGAATAGGCAGTACTTTAAGAAGACATTTAAGTCCAGAATTTTATAACTTAAATTGATAAATAAAAATAATTCCCAACCCACATGACCCCCCCCAAAAAAGATAACTACCTGGGGCTCTGTTTATGTACCTCAGAATGTGCCGATATCTGGAAAAGAGAACCAATTATCCAGGAAGATTTAGATAGTTATGACTTGAGAATCAGAAGATGATTTCACTGAATTATTTCACTAATTTACAAAATTTAAAGATCTGATTTGTGAATCCAGCAACTTTTTGTTTAAAAAAAATCTGCTATTAATTTCTTTACAGAGTAAAGATTGTATGAAATGGAACTAAAATTCCGTTATGTATTGATTATACTAAGAGTAAAGCAGTGAAAAAGAAAACATTGTTTTCTAAGTATGACTTTTCCCTGGCAAAATAGAAACTTTTTCGCTATGATTTCTGGGCCCCATAAAAGTTGACATTTGACACATATGGATAATTTTCTCTTTCTCTAAACAGACTGTTCATAATATAACTGAAAAGAATTGACGAAAAATTAGCTAAAATATTCTGGCATCAAGACAAATCCCAGAACTAATATTCCTACATATGAGGAAGGGACAGATGTTATTTAACATGCCCTCATGCAACGATGTGGGGAACCAGGTGAAAATAACATACTATTTTTCCACCAAGGCAGAAGGATTTTCCTGCTGCAGAACCAAGGCCTTCACAGCCATGATGGCTGTGGTCTGGCTGCATCCTCGAAAAGGCTGCCAAGTACTCCTCCCTCTGGTCAAGTGAGCTCCCCGCTGGCAACCGAGATGGCCCTCCCTGTCTTCTTTCAAGACTTCTCTGCACCATGACATTATCGATCCCACCCGCCCTCCTTCCTGAATGCTTTTAGATTTCATGCATTTCCGATTCCGTTCAGCCTCCTTCCCAGGTTCCCAGGATCGTCCTCTTCCACGTGCATCTTCCCCAGGAACGTTCTGCCTTCACCCTAGGTACTCTCCGTGGGCAATGGCGTCCATCCCATGGTGTTAACAATCGCTCCACGCTGCAGACTCCAAATCCTACACTTCTAGTCTTGACCTTTCATACAATTACAGACTTGGTTCCAACTGCCTGCTTGATATGGGGTGACCAAAAAGTGCCTTCGGTTTTCAAGTAAAAATAAAAGACACATTTTTCATTTTCACCAAGAACTTTATTGAACAACATATTCACCCCTTTGTCCCACTACCTTCTGCCATTTTTCAGGCAACTTCATAATTCCATCTTCCCCAAACTTTTTACCTTTTTGAGCAAAGAACTGTTCCAGGTGCCTTTTACAGTCTTCCAGGGAATTGAAATTTTTTCCATTAAAAGAACTTTGTAAAGACCGAAATAAATGGAAATCTGAACGTGCAATGTCTGGTGAATATGGCGGATGAATCAGAACTTCCCAAACAAGCTATGACAGTTTTTGGTCACCAAAGAAACTGCAGTCTTGCATTATCCTGATGGAAGATTATGTGTTTTCTGTTGACTAATTCTGGATGCTTTTCGTCGAGCGCTGCTTTCAGTTGGTCTAATTGGGAGCAGTACTTGTTGGAATTAATCATTTGGTTTTCCGGAAGGAGCTCATAATAGATGACTCCCTTCCAATCCCACCATATACACAACATCACCTCCATCATGGATGAAGATCGGCCTTTGGTGTGGTTGGTGGTGGTTAGTTTCACTTGCCCCACGATCTCTTCTGTTCCACATTATTGTACAGTATCCACCTTTCATCACCCGTCACAATTTGTTTTAAAAACAGAATGTTTTCATTACGTTTAAATAGAAAATCGCATGAGGAAATACGGTCAAGAAGGTTTTTTTCACTTAACTTATGTGGAACCCAAACATCAAAGCGATTAACATAACCAAGCTGGTGCAAATGATTTTCAACGCTTGATTTGGATATTCTGAGTATGTCGGCTATCTCCCGTGTGGTATAACACTGATTGTTCTCAATGTCTTGATTTGATCGCTATCAACTTCAACTGGTCTACCGGACCATGGAGCATTGTCCAGCAAGAAATCTCCAACACGAAATTTCACAAACCGCTTCTGAGACGTTCCGTCAGTCACAGCACCTTCTCCATACACTGCACAAATCTTTTTTTGCATTTCAGTTGCATTTCACCTTTCTTGAAATAATAAAGCATAATATGCCGAAAATGTTGCTTTTTTCTTCCATCTTCAGTGCTAAAATGGCTACACAAAAGTTCACCAATTTTGATGTCTTTTTTTCAATGCATGCTGATATGACAGCTGTCACATACAATCTAACAAAATTGTTTTGAATGAAGTTAAAGACGACTAAGTGCTACTAGAGCATCTTATGGAAAAAACCGACTGAACCTTTTGGCCCTCCCAATATTTCCCAAGGGTACTTCAAACCCAACATATGCCCAAATGAATTCATCATCTTTCTCCCAAACCTACTGTTTCTCCTTGTGATGATAAATTTTATGGGTCACCTTGACCAGCCACTGAGTGCCCAGATTAAACACTGTTTCTGGGTGTATCTGCGAGTGTGTTTCCAGATGAGATGAGCATTTGAGTTGGTAGACTCAGGACAGAAGGTGGTCCTCCGATAGGGGTGTGCATCATCCAGTCTCTGGCGGGTCTGAATAGAACAGAAGGCGGAGGAAGGAGGATCGTGCCCCTTTTCCCCTGTATCGTTGCCTGAGCTGAGACCTCTCATCTTCTCCTGCCCTCGAGTGGGATTTGCACCATCGGCTCCTCTGGTACTCAGGCCTTTGGACCCCTCTGGTATTATACCAGTAGCTTTCTTGGGTCTCCAGCTCACACATCCTGGGACTTTTCCGTCTCATAATCGTATGAGCCAATTCCTCATAACAAATATCTATCTATTTATATAAATCTATAATATATTGATGATATATACTTTTAACATGTAAATATATACTATATGAATTTATATAAGTGTATAAACCCAGGATGTATCCTAACAGTTCTGTTTCTCTGGGGAACCCTGACCATCACAGGCCTCATCCTCCACCTCATTTAGAGGCATCACCTCCACCCACACACCCAAGACAGGCGTCTGGGGTCGTCCTCAACTTTCCTCCCTCCCCGCGCCCTTTCCTTTCCAATCAGTGCTAAGTCCCACCAGCTGGACTTCCCTGGTGTCCTGCGAACTTGTCCCCTGCTCTCCACCCGCACTGTCACTACCTCGGCCCCAGCTCTCATCTCTCTGCTTCCCACGGTCACGTTCTATCCCATGAAGCCTCCTCCCTGCCGCCCAGCAGTGCACTTGGTCACGTCACTCCTGATCACATTCCTTCCATGGCTTCCCACCACCCACAGGGCTGGATCTAAGCAGCTTCGTGACAGCCTGGCCCTCTGTGGCTGTGACCCTGCATTCCCATCCTCCCCGAGGGAGCAGGGTACCTCACACCACTGCAGCCCTGCCCGCCCACCTCCTCGGTCGGGAGGACCCCCTCACCGCCCAGCACACCCCCTACGTCGTCTTCCTGGGCCAACTCCTCCTTCCTTAGGACTTGACTCTGTCTTCAGGCTTATCTAATCAGTTGAAGGCCTTAAGAGCAAAAGCAGAGGTTTCCCAGGTGATAAAAAATTCTGCCTCAAGACTGCCACCTGAAATTACAGCCTGTTGGCCGCCCTACAGATTCGGAACTGTCAGCTCCCACCATTGTATGAGGCAATGCCTTGAAATAAATGTCTAACCATCCGTCCATCCATCCATCCTTTTAGTACTGTTTCTCTGACTGATATAGGAACCCAACCTGTCTTTGTGAGGTCAAGGAAGTCTGTAGGGTATTGACTTTTAAATGAGATGAAGGGTGGGGAGGGATAAAAATAAGTAGACAGGGAGACTCCCCTGGCGGTCCAGTGGTTAAGAATCTGCCTTCCAATGCAGGGGACGAGGGTTCGATCCCTGGTCAGGGAACTAAGATCCCACGTGCTGCAAGGCAACTAAGCCTGCGCTCTGCAACTACTGAGCTCATGAGCCTCAACTAGAGAGCCCACGTGCTGCAACTACAGAGCTCGTGTGCCATAATTAGAGAGAAAACCTGCATGCCACAGCTAGAGAGAAGGCTGCACACTGCAACTAAGACCCGACACAGGCAAAAATAAATAAATTAATTTTAAAAAAAAGTAGACAGGTGTGAAATACACTAAGAAGGTAGAATTGATATGATTTGGCAACTGAAATGGGTAGGTGGAGGATAAGAAAAAGGAAAAAATTAAGATAATACCCTCTTTGCTGGTTTAGGAAGCTGAGTGTGTGTTGATATCACTCAGTAGCCGGGGAACACTCCTGGGCACGGAAACCTTTTTGTCCCCCGTTTCTTGAAGGCAAGACTCCAGCCTCCATGACCTTCCCTGAGTTCCAAAGGGCAGATTCGAACATTTGCCAATCAAGGGAGGAGCAGCCAGGAAACCACCTGGGGCGAGATTCAAGGGACCCGAGAAGCTCATCAAGGTGAGGAGACCCTGCGCACACCCTCATCTTGCCGCGACCCCAGCCTTGAACCACTGCTGGAAAACTCTTCATCAAATCCTACCAGTTGGGACACATAGTTTTCGAGGGCAGGAGCCCAGTGTGTCCCCCTCTGCCTGGCAAAGCAACAAAGCTGTTCTTTTCTACTTCACCCAAAACTCCGTCTCCGAGATTCGATTTGGCACCAGTGCAGAGAGGCCATTTTCAGCATTGTGAGGAGTGGCAGGCTTGGGGGGGCGTGATGAAATGAAGTTTCCTACATGTTGGAATTTGAGGGTCCTCTGGGACTTTCCAGGGGTGATGTTCAGAGGGCAGTTAGGAGAGTCTGGAGGGGGAGAGAGAGAGACAGAGAGAGACAGAGACAGAGGGAGAGAGGGAGAGAGACCTTCCTGCAGTGTCCTCACGTGGCCTTTTTTCAGTGTGTGCCCATGGGGGGAGGGAGAGGGGGAGGGAGAGGGGAGGCGGAGTGGTGGAGGGGGATGCGTGTTAGAAATACAGACTTAACAGACATCATTTCAGTGACACTCGAAGCCCTGGGGGAAGGTGAGGTTGCCATAAAGAGCGAGAAGCCACGCAAAGGGCCCAGGGCAAAGCGCAAAGAACTCTAACATGTGAGCCCCCTGTGAAGATGTCAGGGCGGGGGAGGGAGCCAGGAGATACAGAGGAGAGATGGGGAGCAGCACGGAAGCCAGAGGAAGGCGACACTTCCCAAGGGAGAGAAGTCACAGCAAGAGGACATGACGGCGCAGCCTCGCTGTGCTGGTGGGAGCGGCCATGAACACACCGCAGGGTGATGTGTCTACTGGAAACACTTCAGAATCATCCAAAGTAGCTGAAATCAGTTAAGTAAACTGTGGAACAAGATGTGACTCTATTTGTGCTGGGAGAGTGTAAAAATCAAAATTTGAATAATGAAAGGAAATAAAATGTTGCCACCTCACATGCAATCACGCACCCACCATCTGATTGGGGGAAGCAAGACAGGGGTGTCCGGG